>NC_092155.1:20408334-20770001 GCF_045791955.1 Oncorhynchus clarkii lewisi
GCTACCTGCCATTTAATCAAGTTAAATGAAATAGAATTGTAATATTTACTTTTTCATTTCTCCATGACGTCCATGAAGTCCGTTATGAATAGACCTATATGTGATCTTCAACTTTAATATGTTGTCGTATTAGAGTTTGACTGAAACACACGTGAATAAAAGGTCCTATGGTTTGTTCTCCAAGGTCTAACTGACATTAGAAAGAGCATCAACCACAGTGTGAGGTGGCAAGAACTACAAGTCAGGAGCCAGAGATGACCTGATATTATTGGTTAGTAGCTCTGACACTCTGAAATGCAGGCTTTGATGATGAGCTATAAGTCCTGTCTCTGAAAGACCTGTCTGCCTTTGTAGCTGTAGCTACAGCCGGGTTAGGGTTAGGACTAGGGCTATCTTTAGGGTTAGGGCTATAGGGTTAGCTGTAGGGTTAGGACTAGGGCTATAGGGTTAGCTTTAGGGTTAGGACTAGGGCTATAGGGTTAGCTTTAGGGTTATCTTTAGGGTTAGGACTAGGGTTAGCTTTAGGGTTAGGACTAGGGTTAGCTTTAGGGTTAGGACTAGGGCTATAGGGTTATCTTTAGGGTTAAGACTAGGGTTAGCTTTAGGGTTAGGACTAGGGCTATAGGGTTAGCTTTCAGGTTAGGACTAGGGCTATAGGGTTAGCTTTAGGGTTAGGACTAGGGCTATAGGGTTATCTTTAGGGTTAGGGATATAGGGTTAGCTTTAGGGTTAGGTCTATAGGGTTAGCTTTAGGGTTAGGACTAGGGCTATAGGGTTAGGTTTAGGGTTAGGACTAGGACTAGGGCTATAGGGTTAGGGCTATAGGGTTAGCTTTAGGGTTAGGACTAGGGTTATCTTTAGGGTTAGGACTAGGGCTATAGGGTTAGCTTTATGGTTAGGACTAGGGCTATAGGGTTAGCTTTAGGGTTAGGACTAGGGCTACAGGGTTAGGACTAGGGTTAGGACTAGGTCTATAGGGTTAGCTTTAGGGTTAGGACTAGGGTTATAGGGTTATCTTTAGGGTTAGGACTAGGGCTATAGGGTTATCTTTATCGTTAGCACTAGGGCTATAGGGTTATCTTTAGGGTTAGGACTAGGGTTATAGGACTAGGGTTATGGCTAGGGCTAGGTTTAGGCTAGGGGTAGGGCTAGGGTTATGGCTCGGGCTGGGGTTAGTGTACAATTAGTTGAGCATCTATAAATCACTTCTCCAAATAAAGCATCACCAGCAGCAGTAACCCTGAGAATGGCCTTGTGGTCACCTATGAAGTCAATCGAACCCAAACGCTTCCCCAAACATGTCAAACGCTACGGGCTTTTTTTACTGTAAGTCACCGATGTCTATTTTGATACACGCATTCCACATAAAACCTCTGTAAGAGTGTATATTCTGCTTTCTGTAAATTGACATTGTTGTCCAAAACCAACAACAGCTCCCCCTGCCAATGAAATGCCCTTTGACCCAGGCTGATCTCTGAGTGAATTAAGAGATATTCTCTGATTCACAGCTAGACGAGGGAGATCAGATCTACACACATAATGGTGAGAACCAGCTCTACTTTATACCAGCTCTACTGGTCTATGTATTGAGTAAGTATGCTACTGTTAAACCTAACATAGAAAATAAGATTGACTGCATCATCCATCCGATAATCTAATATGAGGACAGAGTATATGCCAACAGAATGGTAAACACAGTATCTTAGCTAATTTGCTAAATATACATTTCATTTAGCAAATTTATCAGCAGTAGAAACAAGACCAACAGAAAAAGCTGAGGGATTGGGCTGGATAATTGTAAACACTCTCAAATTAATAGACACAACTACGGCTAACTTCTAAGGACTGACGATCCATGATTTCAAAATTATAGTTTTAACCATGTTTTGAGCCTGTAAAGTGTTTGTTTACAAATGTTTGAGTAAAACAAACGTATATTTTCGGTGTAGTACGACAGTTGAAGAATCAATGGGTACATATCATGAATTTATAAGTCCGAAAATGGATGTAGCGACTGTTTGGTCTCTCTCTCTCTTCACACCACTCACTCTTTCTCTCGCTCTCTCTTTCTCTCACTCTCTATTTCTCTCTCTCGCTCTCTCTCTTCACACCACTCTCTCTCCATCTCAATTCAATTCAATTCAATTCAAGGGCATTACTGGCATGGGAAACATATGTTAACATTGCCAAAGCAAGTGAAGAAGATTATAAACAAAAGTGAAATAAACAATAAAAATGAACAGTAAATATTACACTCACAAAAGTTCTCTCTCTCTCTCTCTCTCTCTCTCTCTCTCTCTCTCTCTCTCACTCTCTGACTCAGTCTTTTACTCTTGCTCTCTCACTCAGTCTCTCTCTCTCACTCAGCCTCTCTCTCTCTCACTCACTCTCTCACTCAGTCTCTCGCTCTCTCTCACTCACTCAGTCTCTCGCTCTCTCTCTCTGCACATGTTAACCACACACTCTCTTCTCACCAATCAGGCCCTACATCTCTTTCCATCCATACTGCCAGACTATAAATACCTGACCAAAACCAAAACCAAACTACCCCAGGCTCTAGACTAGATTTGTGCACAACGTGGGTGGAGTACAAATAAAGACAAACACTTATCTACTGTTGTTATCATAACACAGTTGAGTTTAATTGAATGCATGATATACAATGATACTGTATGTTGGACACCTTGGGTTTGGGACACCTGCACACCGCCATCTGCTTTTTAGTACAATAACCATACTTTAGTGGGCTATGTTCAAAAGAATGTGTTCTATGCAACATCTTGAACACTTTGGAGCTCTTGTAGGCCTACTTCAGTCATAGTGCATCCATGAGGTATTTGCATGCAGAGTGAATTCATCTATAAACAATAGACCTACTGCTCTATTGTTGAGTGTACAGAGGCAGGTGTCAACCCTCTCTGCAGACTCTCATCTGATACATTCACTGCAGACGCAACATCCTCGGCCTGTAGTCAGTGTCACCTCGCTGGCGTGAACACGGATGGAAAAAACACACCTCATACAAAGATCTCTGTGGTCCAACGTTTCCACTCAACAACTAAACAAACTGACATCATGTCTTGGACTTTTTTTTTCTTAGGTACTTTTGAGTTCAAAACCTCCTCTGTTACTGTAACATTAAGGGTTTGTTATGGTTTGCTACCAATGCAGTTTGATTTGCATGCAGATACTTTCTAACTGTGTTTCTAAGGCCTGTGATAAGCCTTGTCACTTTTTCAATGTCACTATTTCTGCTGGACAGAGTGATTCTGAGGAGGTTGATAACCAACCCTCAGGTCCAACACTTTCAGACCATAGTTTTCACACTTTTCAGGGTGGTAGGGCCATGCACTCTGTTTACTTATAGATAACAAAACAGTTATCAACCAAATGACAAGTGTGCTTCTGAAATTGGATGCAACCAAGGTCTCCGTCCTCACCCTCTGCTCCAAACCCTCTGTCTGAATCATACACACATTACATTTATATGCAGACCACAACCTGTTGTTGTCATGATATTCATCTGACAATGTTAACAAAACACTTGAACCTCTTAAATGTAACTTAAAATGTAATCTAAAATATAAACTATGAAATCCCCAAAAGTAATAATTTATCATGAGATGGGCATAAAGAATAAGTAGTAATGCTGCATACTCCAAGAAAGTTTCAAATTTCACCTTTCTGGTAAAAAATAGTTATAAATTGCTTAGTCACTTCTGAGGACAAAGCTCAAGTACACAGTACAAATGTGAAAAAATTGCATGACATATTTTCTATTCAACAAAGCTGCATGAGTGAGGCTTGAAAACACTTTTTATATATAGTCAAATTAAATGATAAAACTACAGATTTAAACCTCCTTATAACTGTAAAATGCATATTTGTATGTTTAGTGAACTTTTTAGGAACTTGTCTTTCATCTCATACTAGTCTTGTCCATCTATGACAAACAGAAAGTGTTTTTTGTTTAAAATCTATTAATTATTTTAGATGAACGACCATAAATCAATCTCTTAATGTGCTATAGTGATGAAACCACTCTCTCCTGCTGCGCTGTGATGTAGGGTTCAGCCACGAGTTGATTGACAGTCGGATGAGCGAATTAAATGGTGGGAGGGACATCCCATCTTTAAGTGGTTTCAGATTTCACATCCTATGTCACACAAAAATATACTACTGTGTCCGTGGGAACCACGGAGTTGTTGTGTCCACAGATCAACTTTTAAGCAAAAATGTTGGTCGGAACCGGGAACAGACTAAATATCACAACTATATAAGTATTCGGACCCTTTACTCAGTACTTTGTTGAATCACCTTTGGCAGCGATTACAGCAACAAGTCTTCTTGGGTGTGACACTACAAGCTTGACACACAAGTATTTTGGGAGTTTCTCCCATTCTTCTTTGCAGATCCTCTCAAGCTCTATCAGGTTGAATGGGGAGTGTTGCTGCGAGGCTATTTTCAGGTCTCTCGAGAGGTGTTCGATCGGGTTCAAATCCGGGCTCCGGTTGGGCCACTCAAGGAGATTCCGAGACTTGTCCCGAAGCCACTCCTTCGTTTTCTTGGCCGTGTACTTAAGGTCGTTGTTCTGTTAGAAGGTGAACCTTCAACCAAGTCTGAGGTCCTGAGCACCCTGGAGCAGATTTTCATCAAGGATCTCTCTGTACTTTGCACTGTTTGTCTTTGCCTCGATCTTGACTAGTCCCCCAGTCCCTGAAGCTGAAAAACATCCCCAAAGCATGATGCTGCCACCACCATGCTTCACCGTAGGGATGGTGACATGTTTCCTCCAGATATAACGCTTGGCATTCAGGCCAAATATTTAAATCTTGCTTTCATCAGACCAGAGAATCTTGTTTCTCATGGTCTGAGAGTCTTTAGGTGCCTTTTGGCAAACTCCAAGGGGGCTGTCATGTGCCTTTTACTGAGGAGTGGCTTCCGTCAGGCATGTATATCCCCCCCAAGCAGACACCTCGACGGCCCTGAAAGAACTGGAAACCACATATCCTGAGGCTGCATTTATTGTAGCTGGCATTTTAACAAGGCTAATCTGAAAACAAGGTTCCCTAAGTTTTATCAGAATATTGAATGCGCGACCCAGGCAAAATTCTGGATCATTGTTACTCTAACTTCCACAATGAATACAAAGCCCTCCCTCGCCTTCCTTTTGGCAAATCTCAACTATTAAAACCTTCCCCAACCAGAAACCATGGATTGATGGCAGCAATAGCACAAAACTGAAAGTGCGAACTATTGCTTTTAATCAGGGCAAGGTGACCGGAAACATGACCAAATACAAAAAGTGTAGCTATTCCGTCCGCAAGGCAATCAAACAAGCTATGCGTCAGTATAGAGACAAAGTAGAGTCACAATTCAACGGCTCAGACATGAGAGTTATGTGGCAGGGTCTATAGTCAATCACGGACTACAAAAAGAGAACCAGCCCCGTCGTGGACCCCGATGTCTTGCTCCCAGACAAACTAAACAACTTCTTTGCTCGCTTTGAGGACAATACAGTGCCACCGGCACAGCCCACTACCAAAATCTGCAGCCTCTCCTTCACCGCAGCCAAAGTGAGTAAATCATTTAAACGTGTTAACCCTTGCAAGGTTGCCGGCCCAGACGGCATCCCTAGCAGCATCGTCAGCTGTGTTTACAGACATATTCAATCAATCCCTATCCCAGTCTGCTGTTCCCACATGCTTGAAGAGGGCCACCATTGTTCCTGTTCCCAAGAAAGTTAAGGTAACTGAGCTAAACGACCATTGCCCTGTAAGCACTCACTTCCGTCATCATGATGTGTTTTGAGAGACTTGTCAAGCATCATATCACCTCCTCCCTACCTGACATCCTAGACCCACTCCAATTTGCTTACCGCCTCAATAGGTCAACAGACGACGCAATTGCAATCACACTGCCATAAACCATCTGGGCAGGAGGAATACCTATGTAAGATTGCTTTTCATCGACTACAGCTCAGCATTTAACACCACAGTAGCCTCCAAACTCGTCATTAAGCTCGAGACCCTGGGTCTCGACCCCGCCCTGTGCAACTAGGTCCAGGACTTTCTGACGGGACTCCCCCAGGTGGTGAGGGTAGGAAACTACATCTCCACTCCGCTGATCCTCAACACTGGGGCCCCACAAGGGTGCGTTCTCAGCCGTCTCCTGTACTCCCTGTTCACCCATGACTGCATGGCCATACACGCCTCCAACTCAATCATCAAGTTTGCAGACGATACTACAGTGGTAGGCTTGATTACCAACAACGACAAGACGGCCTACAAGGAGGAGGTGAGGGCCCTCGGAGTGTGGTGTCAGGAAAATAACCTCACACTCAACGTCAACAAAACAAAGGAGCATGTCGTGGACTTCAGGCTACAGCAGAGGGAGCAGCCCCCTATCCACATCGACGGGACAGTACTGGAGATGGTGGAAAGTTTTAAGGTCCTCAGCATACACATGACGGACAAACTGAAATGGCCCACCCACACAGACAGCATGGTGAATAAGGCGTAACAGCGCCTCTTCAACCTCAGGAGGCTGAAGAAAGTCGACTTGTAACCAAAAACACACAAACTTTTACAGATGCACAATCGAGAGCATCCTATCGGGCTGTATCACCGCCTGGTACGGCTACTGCTCCGCCCACAACCGTAAGGCTCTCCAGAGGGTAGTGAGGTCTGCACAACACATCACCGGGGGCAAACTACCTGCCCTCCAGGACACCTACACCACCATAATCAAGGACAACATTAGGACCTTCGTTATATTGAGGAATAGGTGCAGAGTCCAGAAACCAGCATCTTACTTAGCAGTCTGTGTCTGAGTCAGTCCAGCCAGGAGATTCTGTGATTCTGAACTGTACAATACACAATGAGACCTGTGCAGGAGAACACAGTGTGTATTGGGTTAGACATGGCTCAGGAGAATCCCATCCAGGAATCATTTACACCCATGGAGACAGGAGTGATCAGTGTGAGAAGAGCCCTGAGGCTGGGTCTCCTACACAGAGCTGTGTCTAAAACCTCCCCAAGAGGTACCTCAGCCTCTCTGATGCTGGGACTTACTACTGTGCTGTGGCCTCATGTGGGGAGATACTGTTTGGAAACGGGACCAAACTGGAGTTCAAAGGTAAGTGAAAAATCTTTACAGTTTTTGTTTATATCTATTGTATAATCTACTGTGTCCAACCGTGCACAGTTGTAGTTATTTATATCATGTAAGAAAATGTCAAATTATTTTCCCAGACACTGGCGGAGACCCTCTTCTCTTATTGTACTGCCTGAGCTCAGCATTGGGTGTCTCGTTTATCCTGATCATTTTCCTTGGTAGCATCATGTACAAGATGAACAAGAGAAAGTGTCTGCAGTGTTGAGGTAAGAACCATCCAAATTCAATAAACGAATGATGTATGTAGCCGGTAAATTCCTTCATAGAAGTTGTTCTTCCTGGTTTCACCAGATGTGTCTGTAATGGAAGAAGGAGTTGTATCATTATCTCTTCTGTGTATCTTTTCAGGACCCGTCTCTCAGACAAGAGGACCAGCAGTCTCTTCTTCAGATACAGGGGTAAGTAAAATTCATTATATATTCTATTACTATGTAAAAAAAAATGTATATATTTAACAATAACGTGCAGTCATATTCTCCCTCCATTTTATAATTGTTCGTCACAGGCTCAAGATGCAGACAGTCTTCATTATGTAGCTCTGAAACTGAGCAACAAGAAGAACAGGTCTAGAAGACAGAGAAGCAACATGGAGGAAGAGACGGTGTACTCTGGAATCAGACAGTAGAACTGGATGAATTAAACAGTTGTCCTTTTAGACCAGATAGATCTTTAACTTGCCCTAACTTCATTAGCTTTATATGAATGCTTCAGTAAAATGTGTTGTAATCAGTGGTCATAGTTTTTCAAGTGTAATATAAAGTGCAAATAGAAAAATAAATCATTTCCATCTGTTAAACCAAATTAATTTGAATAAGTTGAGCTGAATGCATTGGATAAGTTGAACTGAATACTTTCCACCATTGGAAACTAACCTTTCATAGCCATTTAACACAGGAAGACTGACCTGCAGCAACACACTGTACTCTACATTCCCTCTCAGGGTACTGTTCATACCCCTGAGTGCAAAATGGTCTCTAAACACAGTGCTTACAATGTAAAGGTCAATGTTTTCTCATTTATGTGAAGTCAGGTGGTCCCTTGCATCATGTTACAGTAAATAACGTAGGCCCCTTTAAACATAATTACTCACAGTGAAAGTGGCACAACAGCCCCCACCACAGAAGGACAGGCCAGTTGTAGTTGTTTTCTCTGTAAGACATACAGTATGCCTACTGATTGCATGCCACACACCCCCTTACAAACACAGCAACATATATACATGTACTCTGCGGTCTGCTATCAACAAAACATGAGGCTGTACCTATATCTACACTTTGGTAAGGCCTGTTGGCCTTTTGCACAGGATCCTCTCTGTCTCTGTCTCTTTCTGTCTCTCTTTATGTGGTTTCAGCAGGATCTCGGTGGTGTCAGTCAGTTAGATGTATCACATACTCTTTTACTCTTCATGTTGCCCTTTTTATCAACAATAGAACACTATTTTTACGAGGCATCTAGTAAACTATACATAGTAGACTGAAATCTGTGTAAAAACCCAACTATTTATTAAGTAATTTGACCTTGACATCTGAAGTCCGTAGTTAAATAAAACCATGGTTTGAAGAGTGATGTAAAGTATCAAAATCATCTGGGCCAAGAAGAAAGAGCCTCCTTCAAACTAAATAACGGGAGGGCTTTATTCCATCAATACATTAAAGAATTATCACACCCTGATCTGTTTCACCTGTCCTTGTGATTGTCCCCACACCCTCCAGGTGTAGCTTATTATCCCTGGTGTATTTATCACTGTGTTTCCTGTCTCTCTGTGCCAGTTCGTCTTGTATGTTCAAGTCAACCAGCGTGTTTTTCCCCTTGCTCCTACTTTCTATTCTCTTCTACTAGTCCTCACAGTTTTGACCTTTTCCTGTTTTCTGGACTCCATTCCCGCCTGCCTGACCATTCTGCCTGCCCTGACCTCGAGCCTGCCTGCCATTCTTAACTTCTGGATCTCTGAACTGGTTTTGACCTTTTGCCTGTCCACGACCACTTTCTTGCCTAACCCTTTTGGATTGTTAATAAACATCTTGGACTTTAACCATCTGCATCCTGTGTCTGCATCTGGGTCTCGCCTTGTGCCCTTATAAGAATAAATAGTATATGAGATATTGTTGGTTAAGCAAAGACTATGTTTTCTGTTTCTCCTTATTATGAAGTGACTGTATGGAAGTCATAGAGTATGACAGTGTTATAACATGTGGCCAACCAGGTCCCAACTACTGTATGACTCCCATGGACCACAATGGAAGAAAAACAAAGTAAAGGGATTAATTACTTTAAAATCATACAATGAGATTTTATGGATTTTTGTTTTACATTCTGTCTCTCACAGTTGAAGTGACTCACAGACTCTTGCTGTTGTGTCTCTTACTTTGGGTGGACAAGCCTTCTGTTGGTCAGCTGCAGTACATAGTATTGTAGACAGTGTGAGCATAGTTAGACCACATGACCATCTCCCATTCCTCCTCTGGATCATCCAGATGGTCATTGGCAAACTTCAGACGGGCCTGGACATGCGCTGGCTTGAGCAGGGGGACCTTGCAGGATTTTAATCCATGACGGCCTAGTGTGTTACTAATGGTTTTCTTTGAGACTGTGGTCCCAGCTCTCTTCAGGTCATTGACCAAGTTCTGCCATGTAGTTTTGGGCTGATCCCTCACCTTCCTCGTGATCATTGATGCCCCACAAGGTGAGATCTTGCATGGAGCCCCAGACCGAGGGTGATTGACCGTCATCTTAAACTTCTTCCATTTTCTAATAATTGTTTTTGCCTTCTCACCAAGCTGCTTGCCTATTGTCCTGTAGCCCATCCCAGCCTTCTGCAGGTTTACAATTTTACCCCTGATGTCCTTACACAGCTCTCTGGTCTTGGCCATTATGGAGAGGTTGGAGTTTGTTTGATTGAGTGTGTAGACAGGTGTCTTTATACAGGTAACAAGTTAAAACAGGTGCAGTTAATACAGGCAATGAGTGGAGAACAGGAGGGATTCTTAAAGAAAAACTAACAGGTCTGTGAGAGCCAGAATTCTTACTGGTTGGTAGGTGATCAAATACTTATGTCATGCAATAAAATGCAAATTAATTACTTAAAAAATGATACAATGTGATTTTCTGTTTTTTTCTTAGATTCTGTCTCTCACAGTTAAGGTGTACCTATGATAAAGATTACAAACCTTTACATGCTTTGTAAGTAGGAAAACCTGCAAAATCAGCAGTGCTTCAAATACTTGTTCTCCCCACTGTATGTACCAGTAGTCTCAGCCACCGACTCAAATGATGAAAAAATACAGACCAGTAACTCTGACATTACATAATTTGAACAGCTGTTCTAACTATGCTATGACACAGGTCACATGTTACATTGTAGATTTTATTACATGTTTAATGCCTGTTCAGACAGCCAATAAAATCACTTAGTTCAGTGTTTCCTCCTACTTCATAATGATTACCCAATGAGTATCATCATATAAAAGGTGCCCTGTTGTCAGACCCCTCACACTATACAGTTTAGAAAGGAAATTATGATTATATATTGGACAATCTTTTTGTTTTACGCCAATTTGGGTAAGTAAGCTTTTTTAATACGATTTCTTTAAAAATTTTTGGATCCTTTTACTTATGTCAGTCTTTTTTCATACATTTGAATGACTATGTAGTCTGAATAATGATAATAATGTATCATTCTGTACTATAGCTTTGTATGATTTATTTAGCTTGTTTGCTTCACAGGTTGTGCACTTAATAACGATGTAATCCAACCAGACCCCGTGATAGTTACACAACTGGGACAAAGTGTATCACTCAATTGCTTTTGTCAATCTCATTTGATCAGAGTCTCTTGGTTCAAGCAAACTGTTGGACAGAAGCCTCTTCTCATGGCATCATCATTTTATCACACTCAAAATAGTTTTTATTCCAACAACTTTAACAAAGACTTTACTGAGACTAAACGTTTGAGTGTGAAGAGAGGAGTTGACAGCTGTAACCTGACCATCTCCAAGACAGAGTCAGGGGACTCAGCTACATACTACTGTGTTAATTTGTTCGTGAGGGAAGCCACATTTGGAGAAGGAACTGTTTTAATTGTCAAAGGTAACTTATGTTTTTTTTTTAAGTGGGTACTGAAGTGCATTCATACAATGCTAAAATAATTAATCTAGCAGGAAAGAATGTACAAACTATGATCTTACTCACTCTCTTTAGACTCATGGTCAAACCACATGTATGTGCTCCAGCAGCCTGTGTCTGAGTCAGTTCAGCCAGGAGACTCTGTGACTCTGAACTGTACAATACACACTGAGACCTGTGCAGGAGAACACAGTGTATTTTGGTTCAGACATGGCTCAGGAAAATCCCATCCAGGAATCATTTACAACAATGGAGACAGGAGTGATCAGTGTGAGAGGAGCCCTGAGGCTGGGTCTCCTACACAGAGCTGTGTCTACAACCTCCCCAAGAGGAACCTCAGCCTCTCTGATGCTGGGACTTACTATTGTGCTGTGTCCTCATGTGGGGAGATACTGTTTGGGAACGGGACCAAGCTGGATGTTGAAGGTAAGTTGTGCATAACCAAAATACAGCACTACTTTTCTCTCAAATGGTTTGAAATATAGTAGATTTCAAATGATATAACTTTAATAGCTAACTTTTATGTCAAATGCATTGAGGAATAAATAAATATAGAAAATAATTAAGCCTTGTTTTTTAAGTTTCAGACCTGTTGAACGATCAGAGTAATCTTCTTTTCCTCAACATTATATCTTGCCTGACAACTACTCTGATTCTAAATGTGTTTGTCAACATTATCCTCTGTGTGAGAATGAAGAGGTCACAATGTGAACACTGTACAGGTACAGTAAATGTCTTCATTCTAATAGCAATAGTAATAATAGTTATAGATCATAAAGTAGGGTGAAGGCTCGCCCTTCTTTTACCACTTACCTCTCTGGCCTACTTCATTTTGAAGCAGACAATATGACATTCACAGTAGTATGTATTTTTATTAATAAACAAGAAAAGGTTTAGAATATTTTGAATATTTTGACCTTTGTCTTTTAGCGGGGACCCCTTTTCAGCAAAGCCACTATGGGAATCCTCATTCCAACACCTCAGACCAACAGGTTAGCAGGATCAGTTCCACTGTATCAAGAGTGCGTCTGGATAAGCATAAGAGTACAGCATTAGATTTGACACAGTCTGAACTGAGTCAGTCTGTGTTTCATCCCCACAGCTCCACGGTGACGATGATGGCCTGAACTATGCTGGCCTAAAGTTCACTGACAAGAAGCCCAGGAGACAGAGGAGAGAACAGAGAGAGGAAGAAACCATCTATTCTGGTGTGAGTTATCAAGTCAGGATGTGACAGTCATCCAATCAGCATCATTTTAAGTTGAGCCCTACTGACCTCCACTTTGAGCTTGACTGTGTCTGTGTGACTTTGCTGTTTTGTACATTCCTCATTTGCTATAAAATGTAATAGTCGGGTCTAGCTGTAGAGACAGTCACTGCATTGGCATATTCTCATAATAATGACATAGAATCGCTCAGATGCAGAGCATAAGTGTCCAGCAAGTGTGAAAGCTGATACTAGGATGGTTTCATAAGTCTCAAAAACTCACCAACAGTGGCTGAGGTTGACTGACTGGATCCATTTGTTTTTGTAGAAGTGTACAACAAAATGTATATAATGATTTTGCAAATGTCTGAACTCCTCCCTTTGATGATAATAGTTGTAACACGGAACTCTGTAACCTGCCTATATGTGTGTGTGATGGTTCAATAAACATGATTTTATTTCATATGTTTAATAACTTGCCCAATTCTTACCATTAATCTTCTGTTTGAATTTCTTCCAATTTGACATGAGTGTTTTGTGTACATCGTTGACAAAAAAATGGCAATTAAATCCGTTTGAATCCCACTTTGTGTCACAGTGAAATGTGAAGAAACCCAATGTTAGTGTGGACTTTCTATAGGCACTGTATGTGCTACTAGTCTCAGAAACCAACTCAAATGATGAAAAAATACATACCAGTAACTCTGACTTCATACCATTTGAAGATACACCTTCTTGATAGAGTATGCATTTTTAGTGAGACGCATCAGTGATTCATCGATGAATACACGGGTGATTATGCAACTTCGGGCACTTTGGCCGTGCAAACTTTCAGAAATTAAAACTTATTCAAACACCATTTTACCAGTACTGTACTTGTCTTTGATTTGTCTAGAAACTATATCTGATTATGGCTGCGATTGTACTATTCAGGAATTTATATATTTTTGTCAATTTTCCCAGACAGCCATACTGTCACGCCCTGACCATAGAGAGCCCTTGTTTCTCTATGGTGTAGTAGGTCAGGGCATGACGAAGGGGTGTTCTAGTTCAAATTTTCTATGTTGGTGTTTTTTATGGTTCCCAATTAGAGGCAGCTGGTAATCGTTGCCTCTAATTGGGGATCATATATAGGTAGCCATTTTTCCCACCTGTGTTTGTGGAATATTGTTTTGTGTTTGAGGATGTGCACCACTTCTTCACGTTTCGTTGTAGGTTTATTGTTTATGTTTAAAGTTCCACCAAAATAAATATGTGGAACTTCAATCACGTTGTGCCTTGGCCCGCTCATTACGGCGATCGTGACACATACACAAATGTCATTTCCATCAAGTCATTAAACATAAATTTTAGTTGAAAATGAAATATCATACAATTGATTTATAACAGATTTCTTATACATTTGTACGTGAACTTGTATTGAATATTATTTAAAGTGATTTAAGGTTTTCCTAATATTAATAATTCCACACGACGCCTGAATGTATAAACTTGCCTTGGTGAAAGCTGAAAACATTTATTTATCATGAAAAATAATATATTTCCATACAACCTTTTTATGACATTAACAACCAGATGATTTCCATATCTAAAACATATAAATGTATGTAAATTATACATAATATACTCATTTACCTCAAAATATGGGTTGTGATGGAAATGACAAGGTGTGGTGGAAATGACATCTATGCATAAAAAAAATTGTAGGAAAACAATATTTTATTGCAAACATTTTGAACAACAACCATTGTTAATTAAACATTTCAGACCTATACTGGGTTGTAAGCCCATCACTCACAAAGTGTACAGCAGTAGCTGATGGGCAGAGCTCAAGGAGGTAGGCCAGTGTTTTTGAGAGACGGGCCCAGATAACAGAGGGGTCAAGCCGCATAGAAGAGCTTAGTGAGCAAAGAGAAACAGTTTAATTTGTGATATATCCAACACAGGTGTGGAGGGTCACCTGCTTGTGAGAATCACCAAAGTATACTGCCTGAATTTCACTGGTGTATTTACACAGGTAGTCAATATGCAAAGTCAATATGCACAATGATCTCCTTTTTCCCCAGATTCTCTTAATTCTCTCAGTTGAGTATTGGTGCCGAATGTTGTACACATGTTTCCCCAACTTCTCTTTCAAACCTTTGGAGAAGTCCTCCAACAGAATTAGCAGTGTGCCACATACATTTTCTTTACTGTCAAATGTACAGGGAACTTCTCCATGTTTCCCTCTTTGTTTTTCTTCTCTCTCTCTTCAGCTTTGTTTTTCCACTCAAACCACCATGTCTGCTCACCAGCATCAAAGTCAGATGTTTTAAGCTATTTTGTTTGGCAAAGGGAGCACTCTCTATACATGCACTCTTTCTTCAGGTTCTCACAGCACAAAGACATAAGAAAGGTTCTCACAGCACAAAGACTCATTAAGGTTCTCAACGTTGCTGCAGTTGATCACTTTGTGATGCTGAAGTTTGTCTGCCATGAACTGGAGGTTGGCGTGGGTTTTGCAGAGACATGTGTCCCTATCCTGGACTGTTGGCTTGACAACCCAAAAAGGACTTATTTTGCAGAATTCACAGTAGGAAATTTGAATTTCTGAATATTCCCTCTTAAACTTCTGATAAAGGTTCTGAATTGTGCCATTCAAGAAGTGCTTCTGCTTTTTCTTCTTGTTCCTAGTTAGTGTGTCCCTTTCCCCTGTTGTTGCTCTGCTGTTGTCATCACGTTCATAGAGTCTAGTGATGTTCTCTTCTGTGGCTGTGCTAATTCTGTTACTTTGATTCTTCCTGGAGTATTGAAGACTTGATGGCCTGTTTTCATTTGCCCTCATTGCTTTTGCTGAAAATCCGAATTCTCTGTTTGCGCTTTGAACAGGCCATACTTTCTCAGGATGTTGCCTCTGATCATTTTTGATGCCATTTGTTTGTCTTTGGCACTGCAGCACACGTTTTTATACTTTTGTTTTAACTCTGCAATGATGGCATTCCGAAACAATAAAGTCCTTCTCAAGTTCTTCCGAGTTCCCTTCATTTGCTGTTCTGTCTTTGTCTTTGGGGAATCTTGTCTCTTCATTTTGTTCATCAGTCGATCATACCTTTTTTTGTATTTTTCACTTTCCTTAAAGCATAATCAAGTTTGACGTTTGTCATACTAAGATCTCTGTATGCTTTTGAGCGACCTCTTCCAACCTTTTTCCTTCCAGTAAGTATTCAACATCTCATTCATGTTGCAGATGATGAGGAAGGGGTACCAGGGTGTGCATCAGGGGTAGTAGGTAAGTTAGGGGCAGGTATGTTAGCCTCATGTTCTGGCTGCAAGTCATCTGGTGACTGAGGTGGTGTGTTGGCTGATAGGTCTCCATTGCAACTGTTCTCTTTAAAGTCTGTCTTCTATTCCGTTGGTTACATTACCATTGCCATCTCTTGTTTCTTTGTTATTTCACTTCTCCCTTCTATTTTTTTATTCCAGTATCTCTCCCTGTCTTTTTGCAGATGTTCCTGGTATCTTATACGATTTTTTAAAATGTTGTTTCTATGTGTCTGTGACCTCTGTGTGGCATCTATGTGGCATCTTCTAAAAATAAAGACAAATACTACTTAGTTTTTAATTTGTGCACACCTTGGAGCATTTTCTAGATTCAATTCATTTTAAACATAATTAAATAAGCCTAAAGTAAAAACGAATAAGATAATGGATTTGTGTCATTTCCACCACTTTGTAATTTCCACCACACATAAGTTTGTGATGGAAATGACTGTGATGGAAATGACATTTCTACAGTTTCTGGAGAAAATTGACAGACAGCTTAGCATGCTTTGATTAGAATTACAGCTAGCATATCGTTTACCTTAAATACATAAAATAAAAAAAGTCAAAAGTTCTACCACAAATTAAAGAAATTATAGCCTGTTTGGAAATGTCTGACAATTAGAATATTCTCTACACAAGCAATATTTACCTTGACTTTTCTTAAACTTCAGAACATCCCACCTGGAACAACTGTCCACTGCGGCCATGTGCTTCAGTGTCACAATATGTTTCCATGGTAACTAGATTAACATTCTCTTGAAAAAACTTTATTAATGAGGAATTTGTCCTCAGTGGTGGAAATGACACCAGGACAGGTATATTTTGTGTAAAAAAAAACAATTTAAAGGGCATACGCACAATAAATATTGATATATGTTTAATTTAATTTATTATTGATGTAGTACATAACATTATATAATGCGTAATTATTAATGTTTTCTCATAGAAAAACATAGAAGAAGCTTAAAAGTCTGGGTCAGGGACAAGGGCAAAATAGTGAAATTGAGGTATAAAATGCATTTAAAAAGTAGCTAAAATAGTTGATAGAGAGGTGTTTAAAAAAGTATCGGGTGATTCCAGTGTGAACTTAACATACAAATATTTGTATTTGTTTTATTTGTATAAAATCCCCAAAATTGACCCGAGGACATGGAAGGGCCCTTAGTTGCATAATCAGCCACATACTGTATCTGTATGTAAGGTGGGACATTTTTTCAACCTCACTTCCTCTTCAAACAACCAACCTAAATGCTGTACCTCCTGTCGTGCATGTAGAAACACATTTCTGCTGATGCTGTCACTTCACTTTGTCTCTTGACCCTCATCTATGTTACACCAGACCAGAGAGAAGAAGTTGAAGGATGTTCATGTTGTGTCTAGTCCTTGTTATCATTCCAGTTTAACAACTTAATTAAAGTACTATTGGTAAACCAATGATTCTAATATTTCATACTCCTGAATCAATGTTTAACCATGTTTGATTCACACACTCAGGGAAACCAAACACTGTACACAACACCCAACCAGGACTTAGGGTTAATGTAATTAAAGTAAGTAAATGTTCATGTTGTCGGAGTTATCCTCTTCTGCATGTTCATCTTGGAGACAATGTGACTCTGCAACGCATCTATCCGGACAGAAAGTCTTATCTGATGGTACAAGATAACTGTAGGAAAGAATCCTCAACTTGTATTTATAACAATTAACAGATATGATAAGGATCAACATTTAAACAATGAGTTTATGGATAACCCTCAGTTCACAGTGCAAAGTGGAAATGGATTGTATCATCTACATATCTCCAACACTCAGCCATCTGTCTCCACTACATATTTCTATGGAGCAATGAATGTTAATGTGATGAAATTCAAAAATGGGATATTTCTCATTCTGAAAGGTGGGCTATTGTTTTATTAACAGTAATATTGTAAAATATGGCTAATTATGTTAATTGTTTAAATGTGCTAATCCATCATCAAAAGTTCTGATCTAACTTTTAATTTCAGGATCAAGCAAAACTGTTGTACAACATTCTGTGTCTGAGTCAGTCCAGCCAGGAGAATCTTTCCTCTGTGAAAGTTGTGCCCCTGAAATTACAAATGTGTTTCCTTACCCTATAAGCAGTCTATGGAGAAGGTATGACAGCAATCCATGCTTTGGTTTAACTTACTTGGCACTGTTTCAAAATGCTAAGGTATTAGTATTCGTGGCACAAATCATATTCAAGTCATGGGACCGATATTACACTTCACCAAGATGGCGTAGCAGTGCAGATGTTGTTTGTCGTTCTCCCGTGCAAATGTTGTATTTTTTGTCTAAATATACCTTCCGGCAACCCGTATCACAAAATGTGAACAGATCTGCTATTTTTGGACATTTTTGCCAGAACCTCAATCAGAAATTAAACAGCTAATCAGCTACTAGCTATTTAGTAACTGTTAGCCACTGCTAACGGCCTTTACCTTTAGCACAGACACCAGATGCTTTTAGTATGGATAATACTTGACAGCATGCCAGTCTGCGCAGGGCGTTATCAACCCTGTGCATATCAAACTGTTTTTCTCCACTGCAACACCGGATTCCTGCCGTAAGTACTGGACAATTACTCCTGATCGTCACAGCTAGCGAGCTACCACCGAGTGGCCCAACCCCGAAGCTAGCCTTGAGCCAAACCCATCTCCCGGCCTGCTCAGTGGACCCTATGATCACTCGGCTACACAGCTGATGCCTCCCGGACTCTTCACTAAAACGACAAAAATCCACTATACCACCGGAATCTTGCCGTAAGCTCTGGACCTTTGCATTGGATCATCGCTGCTAGCTAGCTGCTATCGAGTGGCTTTCGTGGCTAACGCCCTTGTCCCGAAGCTAGCACCAGTTAGCCGCGAGCCAGCGCATCTCCCGGCTAGCAAACAAAATTACTCCAGGTACAATACCTCTTTTGCCAACTGGCTTGGACCCTTTGTCGACACGGTGCCCCGACATTCCATCACGACTGGTCTGCCGAAATAATTCCATCCGTTGTGCCATCAACCGGCCTTTGCCGGACGTCGGAGCAGACACTTCTACTAGCCACGGCCTGCTAACTTTTTTTTTAACGCCGTGTCTCCCGCTTGCTATTGTATTACGGCTACCTAGCGGCTTCCCTGTTTCATCTATTGTTGTTCACTGGACCCTATGATCACTTGGCTACATAGCTGACGCCTGCTGGACTGTTCATTAATCACGGTACTCCATTTTTGTTTATTTTGTTTATCTGTCGGCCCCAGCCTCAAACAGGCCCTGTGTGTAGTTAACTGACCCACTCTGCACATTCACCTGCATTTTACCTGCTGTTGTTAGCTGATTAGCTGTTGTCTTAACCGTTGTTGTCTTAGGTAGCTCTCCCAATCAACACCTGTGATTGTTTTATGGCTCGCTTTATGTCTCCCTCTAATGTCAATATGCCTTGTATACTGTTGTTTAAGATAGTTATCATTGTTTTAATTTACTGTGGAGCCCCTAGTCCCTCAACATGCCTCAGATACCGCTTTTGTCTCACCTCCCACACATGCGGAGACCTCACCCAACATAACTAGTGCGTCCAAAGAGGCAACCTCTCTCATCGTCACCAAATGCCTTGGTTTACCTCCACTGTACCTGCAAACTACCATAGCCCTGTCTTTACATTATGCCCTGAATCTATCCTACCGCGCCCAGAAATCTGATCCTTTTATTCTCTGTCCCAAACGCACTAGATGACTAGTTTTGATATTTTTTTAGCCACTCTCATCCTACTCCTCCTCTGTTCCTCGGGTGATGTGGAGGTTAACCCAGGCCCTGCGTTTCCCAGGTGCTCTTATTTGTTGACATCTGTCACCGTAAAAGACTTGGTTTCATGCCTGTTAACATCAGAAGCATCCTCCCTAGGTTTGTTTAACTCACTGCTTTAGCACACTCCGCCAACCCTGATGGCCTTGCCGTGTCTTAATCCTGGCTCAGGAAGGCCACCAAAAAATCTGAGATTTCCATCCCCAACTATAACATTTTCTGTCAAGATAGAACTGCCAAAGGGGAGGAGTTGCAATCTACTGCAGAGATAGCCTGCAAAGTTCTGTCATACTTTCCAGGTCCATGCCCAACAGTTCAAGCTCCTAATTTCAAAAATGTATCTCATCAGAAATAAGGCTCTCACTGTTGCCACCTGTTATAGACCCCCCTCAGCTCCCAGCTGTGCCCTGGACACCATATGTGAATTGACTGCCCCTCATCTATCTTCAGAGTTCGTTCTGTTAGTGACCTAAACTGGGATATACTTAACACCTCGGCAGTCCTACAATCTAAGATAGATGCCCTCAATCTCACAGGAACCCACAAGGCAAAACCCTGAATCCATAAACATGGGTACCCTCATAGATATTATCCTAACCAACTTGCCCTCCAAATACACCTCTGCTATTTTCAATCACGGTGATATGTATTTAATAAGAAACACTAAACATGAACACAAATACAAAATAATAAAGTAAACTGGCACCGAAACAGTCCCGTGTGGCACAAACACTGACACAGGAAACAATCACCCACAAAATACCCAAAGAACATGGCTGTCTAAATATGGTTCCCAATCAGAGACAGAAATAAACACCTGCCTCTGATTGAGAACCAATCTAGGCAACCATAGACTTACATAAACACCTAGAATGAACACAACCCCATCAATCTACAAAAAACCCTAGACAGTACAAACACCCTAGATGACACAAAAACCATACATCACCCATGTCACACCCTGACCTAACCAAAATAACAAGGAAAACAAAGAATACTAAGGTCAGAGTGTGACAGGTAGGTTTGCAGGGACATTACATCCTGATTACAAAATGTGCATAATAGCATGCGTGGAGTACATTCTACTGACTAACACTTTCAGTTGTCTCAAACTCTCTTTTAAAACTGTATTCTAAATCACATCTCTGTGGTATTCTGACAGCTCTAAATAGATTTTCCAATCAGCTTAACTCATCTCTAACCCCCAGTAATGACCATCAGTCCTCACCACACACTGCCTTCACACACTTCAGTGAATCAAAACCACAAACGTTCATGTCACTAAGAGCACAACTCACTCTCTTCGTGAGAAAAGCCTGAACTAAAAATAAACGTCATAGCTGAGTAAATTTTGAAAAGAGATGATATTGTTATTGTTGATATTGTTGAAAATATAATCCAAATATGACAACATACACATTGTCATTAAGAATATTTCACAAACAATGCAAAATGTGAATATGCATATGTGCAGGTTGAAGGGCTGTGATTCAGTCAGGAAAGGCCTTGAGTTATTGGGAGTACACGTTCCTACAGTCTTTTCATTTATTTAACTTATAATTAACTGGACAACTCAGTTAAGAACAAATTCTTATTTTCAATGACAGCCTAGGAACAGGCTGGGGGCTTGTTCAGGGGCAGAATGACAGATTTTTACCTTGTCAGCTCGGGGATCTGTCCTTGCAACCTTTCAGTTACGAGTTCACTATGCTCCCTGCCGCCCCAAGTTTACTGCAGTCTAATTGATAATTACACTTTTCATACACAAAGAGCTTAAACCTAACACTACTTTCAATCTCTAAGAATATAAAACTGTATATTCACAAAAAGAGAATATAATGATATGAAACAGCAAATATATAAGACAATGTAATAGAAAATAAATTACGATCTATCAGCACCCACCCCAGACACATGCCTCTTGTTCCCTATGTAATAATTATTGCACTCAGCCTTTGTTCGTTACCTCTGCCCAAATACAATGCACAAACATCAAAAGTCAAGCGGTCTGAAACTTTCCGAATGCACTGTAACTGCTATTAAATTTGTATAAGCAATATTTAAATGTGTATTCTAGATTATGTTCTAACTGCGGCACAATCCTCACCGATACACCTTGTGTCAGCCAACGTTGGAGTTACATTAACTTTGCATTGGTTCAAAGACGAAAACAACAATTCAATTATTGGGGTGCAAGCAAACATTGTGAGAATTTACACAATTCTTAGCAACCTTTTATAAGTATAACAGTGATGCAACGTTTTACCATGAGTTTAAGGATAACCCTCGCTTCTCAGTGCAAAGTGGCAAAGGAATAGACCACCTGTCACGTTCTGACCTTAGTTCTTTTGTTTTGTCTTTGTTTTAGTATGGTCAGGGCGTGAGTTGGGTGGGTTGTCTATGTTTGTTTTTCTATGAGTTGGTATTTCTGTGTTTGGCCTGGTATGGTTCTCAATCAGAGGCAGCTGTCAATCGTTGTCCCTGATTGAGAACCATACTTAGGCAGCCTGTTTTCACCCTTGATTTGTGGGTGAATATTTTCTGTTGAGTGTTCTCTTACCCTACGAGATCCGGAGCCGGATGGTTTCCTGTTCTCCTTGATCATTTATTGCACGCACCTGGTGTCCCAGGTCTGAATCAGTCACTGATCAGAGGAAATGATGAAAAAGCTATGGAACTGACTTTAAGGTCCAGAGGTGAATTTGTGTTTCTAGATAATCAAAAGTGTTATTAACATGATGCTTCTTTTCAGATTAAGAGTCCAACAGCAAGACAGTTTTACAGCAGCCTGTGTCTGAGTCAGTCCAGCCAGGAGATTCTGTGACTCTGAACTGTACAATACAAACTGAGACCTGTGCAGGAGAACACAGTGTATATTGGTTCAGACATGGCTCAGGAGAATCCCATCCAGGAATCATTTACACCCATGGAGACAGGAGTGATCAGTGTGAGAAGAAGAGCCCTGAGGCTGGGTGTCCTACACAGAGCTGTGTCTACAACCTCCCCAAGAGGAGCCTCAGCCTCTCTGATGCTGGGACTTACTACTGTGCTGTGGCCTCAGTCAGTTTTTTTTTATTCTTCGTTGAGCTCCATGACAATTAGAAACACAGCTCCACTGATATACTGCATGCCATGTAGAATAACACAATATCTTATATATCCCGTAAAAGACATTAGCTTGAAAAACTAGAAAAACCAGCAATAGTACTGTTTCTCCATTTTGAGATGCTGAAGCTAGTATACACTCCCTCATGATAACTCATTCATTTGAAAGTTTTAGCCAAGTAGATCTTAGTCGTGCAATTTTACATTTAGCTATGTTCAGTGCAGGATTTCGGTGCAGGATTTCAACAAACACTTTATTGAAGAATCCCTACAGTTGACCAATCACAAAGGGCGAAGACTTCGGCTACCGGCTTTAGCTACCGACTTGGCTACCGACTTCGGTTTGCTTCAAGAAATTTATTTTGTGTGCACGAACAACCGAAAAACCCTTGTCGAAGAACAAAATTATCAAAAACATCACAAAATGTCTACATAATATATGCACAAACTATTCCAAACTGTTTCGGCTGACGAATGCGTACTCTGCTTGTACATATTCTGAAGAATTTTACGACTTTGGAAATAAATTTTGCCTATTCACATCTTATATCACATATCTTTTCTCAGTACAATATTTTATGTAAATAAATACCTGCTGTGTTAGTTTTGGCACGTTTACCTGCCTACGTATTGTAGATTTCAAGCCAATAATACATCAATATGGTGAACTGACTAGCTACTACTGTTAGCTAGCCAGATAGCCAAGAGGAGCTGTTAGCTAGCTACACAGATATAGAGTTGAAGTCTGAGGTTTACATACAGCTTAGACAAACACATTTAAACAGTTTTTCACAATTTCTGACATATAATCCTTGTAAAAATTCACTGTTTTAAGTCAGTTAGGATCACCACTTTATTTTAAGAATGTGAAATGTCAGAATATTAGTAGAGAGAGTGATTCGTTTCATTTTTTATTTTTTTCATCACATTCCCAGTGGGTCAGAAGTTTATTTTACACTCAATTAGAATTTGGTAGTATTGCCTTTAAATTTTTTAACTTGGGTCAAACATTTCGGGTAGCCTTCCACAAGCTTCCCGCAATAAGTGGGAGGCTTGTGGAACTCCTCATGACAGAGCTTGTGGAACTGAATCAGGTTTGTAGGCCTCCTTGCTCGCACATTGCTTTTTCAGGTCTGCCCTCACATTTTCTATGGGATTGAGGTCAGGGCTTTGTGATGGCCCCTCCAATACCTTAACTTTGTTGTCCTTAAGCCATTTTGCCACAATTTTGGAAGCATGGTTAGGGACATTGTCCATTTGGAAGACCCAATTGTAACCAAGATTTAACTTCCTGACTGATGTTTTGAGATGTTGCTTCAACACACCAAAGTATGTTCATCTCTAGGAGACAGAATGTGTCTCCTTCCTGAGCGGTATGACGGCTGCATGGTCCCATGGTGTTTATACTTGCGTACTATTGTTTGTATAGATGAGCCTGGTACCTTCGGCATTTGAAAATTGCTCCCAAGGATGAACCAGACTTGTGGAGGTCTACAATTTTTTTCTGAGGTCCTGGCTGATATCTTTTTGATTTTCCCATGATGTCAAGCAAAGAGGCACTGAGTTTGAAGGTGACCTTGAAATACGTCCACAGGTACACCTCCAATTGACTAAAATGACTTCAATTAGCCTATCAGAAGCTTCTAAAGCCATGACAGAATTTTCTGGAATTTTCCAAGCTGTTTAAAGGCACAGCCAACTTAGTGTATGTAAACGTCTGACCCACTGGAATTGTGATACAGTAAATTATAAGTGTAATAATCTGTCTGTAAACAATTGTTGTCAAAATGACTTGTGTCATGCACAATGTAGATGTCCTAACCGACTTGCCAAAACTACAGTTTGTTAACAAGAAATTTGTGGAGTGGCTGAAGAAAGAGTTTTAATGACTACTACCTAAGTGTATGTAAACTCCCGACTTCAACTGTAATTGACATCTATCTTGCATAATACTAGTTTGAGGTCATTTTTGCCTGTTAAAATATCTGGTTAGCTACATTATTACGATTTACAAATAGGTACAGTAACTGATAGTTATAAAGTAAAATGTTTGCTTTGTGTATATCTTGTTTCCTCTCTACTGCCATTGTCCTGGCTGGAAGATGGTTTAGTGAATGGGTAAGTCCCAAGTCCATAGTAAATCAATAGGGCTAACTGGATAGCTAGCTAGCCACAAAGAATTGTTAGCTACCCATGAAAAATGTACATCTACCTTGTATAATATTAATTTTAGGTGATTTTTGCCTGTTTAACTATCTGGCAAGATAGATTATTAAGATTCACACATGTAGCTTATAATCATTAAGGAAAACATTTGCTTTGTGTTGGTCTTGTTTCGTCTATTGTTGCCGTTATCTTGGCTGGAAGAAGGTGCAGTGAATGGGTAGGTGCAGCGTGTGGTAATACAGTAGGTGGAGTGCGATTGCTTCTCAAATATAATGTTTTATGCATTCTCCCCACTCTCGTCCTCACAAGAACATACTCAAGAGAACGTCCTAGGAGAATCCACTTGGAGCATGAGAGTGTGGAGCACGGAGTATGCATATTGAGAAACACCCTATGCCTACCAGTAGATCAAATCACCTTTTACTCCATTGTTGAAGTGTTATTCAAATGGGTAGACCCTTTCCACACACAATAATCTCTTCAAAGATGATGTCACTGTGTATGATATTTCTATTTCTCATACAAATGGGTGAGTTAAACCTTAATATTTCTGTTAATGTGCTTCCTAAAAAATACAAGAGGTATTTTTGTATTATTCACAGACACTTTGAGGTATCTATATCCAACACTGGAATGGTTGTATTTTGTATAATGGCTAATATATTTGAATAAGTAATGTTTTTTTTGTGTCTAGATCAAGTTTATATCTGTGACACAGTCCCAGTCAGCCCTTTGTCTATAGTATTTGTCAAAGTTGGAAGCACAACAACTTTGCATTGTGTCAACTTCAACTGCCTGTGATGGGTATATATGTTTTTGAATCTATATCTCTGATCCATTTTCTTTTTTTTGTATTTTACAGTTTGTGCATTTACTATGGACAACCATATGTGATGATAGTAACTCATCTGGGAGGTAGTGTGACTCTCCCTTGCTTTTGTCCATCTAGGTTGATGACCTATGTTGATTGGTTCAACCAGGCTGTTGGACATATGCCTTTACTCATGGCATCATCACTTCAAACCAATCAAGATAGTTTTTATACAACAACTTTATCTTCCCTGGAAACTAAACATCTGAGTGTGAAGAGAGGAGTTGACAGCTGTAACCTGACCATCTCCAAGACAGAGTCAGGGGACTCAGCTACATACTATTGTAGTGTGCTTTATTCGTGACTGACCAAGCATTTGGAGAAGGAACTCTTTTAGCTGTCAAAGGAAACTTAAATTGCTTCTTTCATTTTGGCACATGCGAGTGTTCATAAAATGCTAAATTAATTAATCTAGCAGGAAAATAGGGAAATTATCTTACTCATTCTCTTGTCAGAGATTATTGGGTCAGAAATGGCTCAAGAGAATCCCAACCAGTAATCAACTACACCCATCAGTGTGATCAGTGTGAGAGGAGCCCTGAGGCTGGGTCTCCTACACAGAGCTGTGTTTACAACCTCCCCAAGAGGAACCTCAGCCTCTCTGATGCTGGGACTTACTACTGTGCTGTGGCCTCATGGGGAGATGCTGTCTGGAACTGGAACAAGCTGGAGATCAAGGATAGGTAATACATCTTACAGTTGTGTTTATATCTATTGAATAATCAACTGTGTAAAACTGTACACAGTACTACTTATTTAAATCACATAAGAAAACATGCAATCATCTATATAGTTACTATACTTATATCCCCTTATTTATCTTCACAGACAATGGAGCACTCTCCACTGTTGGTGTACTGCATAGGAGTAGCATTGGCTCTCTCTCTAATCCTGATCATTTTCCTGACTTGTTTCATTTACAATATGAACAAGAGAGAGCATGTCTGCAGTGCAGAGGTAAGTGACTTATTCTTTGAAGTTGCTCTTCTTTGATATCACCATTTAAGGTTGTATCAGTAGTGAGGGGTTGTAGCTCTCAAACAAGAGGTCCAGCCAGTCTCGTCTTTGGATACTCGGGTAAGTAGAATTGCTTAAAAATTGTTTCAGTTAAAATTAATAATAACATATAGTTAGTAATATTATCCTCCATTTTATCATTGTTATTCACAGGCCCACGATGCAGACAGTCTCCAATATGTAGCTCTAAATTTGAGCAACAAGAAGAGCAGGTCTAGAAGACAGAGAAGCAACATGAAGGAAGAGACGGTCTACTCTGGGATCAGACAGTAGAACAATAAAACAGACGTCAATTAAAATTCATGAGCTCTTAATTAACTGTATTAGCTTTGTTATTTTAACTGTAGAAACTAATACAAGAAATGCGTTGCTTCTCTGCCATTTCATATCGACTTGCTTGTGATAAGATGAATAAAGCTTTCAACAATAACCAAGACAAAGGAAGTTGAATGTATTTCTTTGGGCCATACTCAGGCATCTTGATGTTGTCGTGATGAAAATTGTTTTCCCCTCTCATGCCACTTATACACCGTCACACACCAAGCAACTGATTTACAGTTACTCTGTGGTCTGTGATGAACACAAGATGAGGATGTCTCTATGCTATATGTTAGGGCCTGCTGGCCTCAGGCACACAATACCTTTGTCTCTCTGCTCCTTTCACTCTCTCCCTCTCTCTTTCTCACTAAGTGTCTCTCTATGTCTCTCTCTCTCACTCTCTCTCTCCCTCTGTTTCTCTATTTCTGTGGCTTTCAGACAGATTTCTCAGAACTCTTAGTTCTCTCATACTGTAGGTCATACTACTTCCAATTCAAATTGACCATTTTTGCAACAATAAACCAACTATTTTGACGAGGCAGTTTATCTATACCAAGTCAACTGTGAGCTATGTATTATGTAATTTGATGTAGTGATCAGTACAGTATTCTCAATCAAACACAATCCCTGATTTTAAGTGTGATGTTAGGCCACTAGAACCACGGACTTACTCAATAACAATATCATGGGAGGGCATAATATCCATCTATTCTACTGAGTGTACATCCTGAATGAGAGATCACTAAAAGAATACTGTATGGTATTTGCTATGTTTGTTATGTGTTTTTCGTAGATGTTTTTGGTGAGGTGAAGTGAATTGACTGTGTGGTAATAGAAGCCCTAGTGGATGACAGTGTCATAGAGGCATGCTCCAAAAAGGTCACACATTTGAGTCTCTTAGACAACAGCAGATGCAGTGATAAAGAATAAGGGAAACCATACTTTAAAAATGTGTGCTCAAATTGTACAAAACTTTGAGATTCTACCTTTTGGACAATTCTGTGACTCTGAACTGTACAAGATACATGTAAAGACAACAATGTTGCCTGAATGAGGCGTCAACAAATATGATGCGGTCCAGTTCGACCAATCACCTGTAACTCCATTGTTGAAGTGTTGTCTACATGGGTGGACTCTTTCCACTCAAGACCCAAGTTGTGAAGAGCTGACAACTTTAAAGATGATCGCACTGTGTCTGATATTTCCACTTCTTGTAGAGATGGGTGAGTCAATATTTTATATTTCTCTGCTAATGTGATGTCCAAACTTGATTTGAAGACACAAGGTATCCCATTATTGTTCTACGGACACTATGACAATCCAAAGTTGTATTTAAGGTATGTAACAGCTAATATATTTTTATGTTCTCTAGTTCATGGAGTAGCTGGGACTGAATCCTCATCCATCAGTCAGAAGATTGGTCTCATGTCAGCCAACGTTGGAGACATGGTGGTTTTACGTTGCTTCAATGCAGGCGATGAGGGAATAATGTTCTCCTGGTACAAGCAAACTTTTGGAAATGTTCCTCAGCTCATCTCAACCATCTATAAGTATGGCAGGAATGCAACATTTTACCATGAGTTTAAGAATAACCCTCGCTTCTCAGTGGAAGGTGGCCAAGGAAAAAATCACCTAATGATAGCAGATGTGGAACTCTCTGATTCAGGGACATACTACTGTGGAAGTGATTATGGATACAAGGTGGAGTTTGGACAAGGATTCATTCTCATCATAAAAGGTAAGGATAAAGTTATCATTACGATACATTGTTTTGTAAATCTGAATTTACAGATATATAGTGTAAATATTATGTATTCTCTTAATTAAACTAAATCTAGATTTAATACTTTTTAATTTACAACACTTGCTACAGAGA
Source organism: Oncorhynchus clarkii lewisi (assembly GCF_045791955.1). Classification (NCBI taxonomy): domain Eukaryota; kingdom Metazoa; phylum Chordata; class Actinopteri; order Salmoniformes; family Salmonidae; genus Oncorhynchus; species Oncorhynchus clarkii. The sequence goes on from NC_092155.1 coordinate 20,437,306, forward strand.
TGTTCCAGAGAGATGAAATTGGTTTATTGGCCTTCTTGTCAGATTCAGGTTCCAGAAATATGATTATACTTCAGCAGCCTGTGTCTGAGTCAGTCCAGCCAGGAAACTCTGTGACTCTGAACTGTACAATCCACACTGAGACCTGTGCAGGAGAACACAGTGTCTATTGGTTCAGACATGGCTCAGGAGAATCCCATCCAGGAATCATGTACACCCATGGAGAAAGGAGTGATCAGTGTGTAAAGAGCCTTGAATCTGTGTCTCCTGCACAGAGCTGTGTCTACAACCTCCCCAAGAGGAACCTCAGCCTCTCGGATTCTGGGACTTACTATTGTGCTGTGGCCTCATGTGGGGAGATACTGTTTGGGAACGGTACCAAGCTGGATATTGAGGGTAGGTTAAACAGCTTTCATTGTTGTTCATATCTCCTATACATACGCTTGCTATTCTGAGTTTCTTCTATTTTTTCTAAAATTTCAGCAGGCGGGAGTGTAGACCCTCTTCTCTTTGTATACTGCCTTGGTGTAGCATTGGCCTTTGCGTTTATCTTGATCATTCTCCTTGCCTGCATCATTTACAAGATGAAGAAGACAACATGTCTGCAGTGCAGTGGTAAGTGATTAAAAGTTGCTTTTCGTTGATGTCACCATCTCTAGATGTAGATCAACTGGAAGACGTGGCAGTATCTATAGGTTTTGTGTCTTTTTTCTCAGAAATGGTCTCTCAGACAAGAGGTCCTACAATTTCCCAGTCAGATGCAGGGGTAAGAGGAAATCATTTTTTTGGTTGCATGTCTTATACAAATACACATTATTAGACTTGGCTTGCTTTACCAAATTGTGCAAAATGTAATACACTTAATATCAACAAAACAATTTTGTTCTTCACAGAGCCAAGATGCAGACAGTCTCCATTACGCAGCTCTGCCTCTGAGCAACAAGAAGAACAGGTCTAGAAGACAGAGAGGAAACATGGAGGAAGAGACAGTGGTCATGTACTCTGGAATTAGACAGTAGTATCACGTTTCAGGCATGACCCAGATGTAGACAGTGTCGATGAAACAAAGGTTTATTTCTAATAAAGGGGCAGGCAAACGACAGGTCAAAGGCAGACAAGGGTCAGTAATCCAGAGAAGGTGCAACAGGTACAGAACGGCAGGGGTCAATACATTCTCAGGGTCAGGGCAGGCAGGGGTCAATAATCCAGTGAGGTAGGGCAAGGTATAGAATGGCAGGCAGGCTCAGGGTCAGGGTCAGGGCAGGCAGAAAGGTCAAAACCGGGAAGGACTAGGTAACAGGAGCAATAAATAGACAGGAGCAGGGGAACAAATGCTGGTAGGTTTCATGAACAAAACGAACTGGCAACAGAAAAACAGAGAACACAGATATAAATACACAGGGGATAATGGGGAAGATGGGCGACATCTGGAGGGGGGTGGCGACAAGCACAAATACAGGTAAAACAGATCAGGGATTGAAAAGTAGTACTGGATGAATGAAATACTTTCCCCTTCATACTAGTTAGCTCTTTAACTAGCTCTAGCTTCATTAGCTAATTCTATGAATGGATATGCAGAAAAAGGTTATGAAATCAGTTGTTAACGATTTTGTTAATGTAATACAAAGTATGCATCATTTCATGCATTGCTTCTCTGTCAAACTTATTTTACATTTGATTTGCATTTGTCAAGAAAAATAAATAAATAATTTTCAAGTGTTAAACCAAATATATTTTGATAATTTGAACTCATGCATTCTGTTCACACACCTCTGTGGTCATAGTGGAGGGTGTTACAGTGACTTTCCAATATTGGAAACTAACCTTTCATAGACCTTTAACACAGGAAGACTGACCTGCAGCAACACACTGTACTCTACTTTTCCTCTCAGGGCCAGAGTACTGTTCATGCCCCTTAGTGCACCAATGGTCTCTTCACACAGTGCTCACAATGTAAAGGTCAATGTCTTCTCATTTATGTGAAGTCAGGTAGTCCCTTGCATCATGTTACATTAAATAACGTAGGCCTCTTTCAACATAATTACTCATAGTGAAAGTGTAGGAGGTTTTCTTCTTTGTTTTCTCTTTAAGACCTAGGCCTACAGATTGCATGCCACACAAACCTTCACATACACAGCAAAATATTTACAGGTTTTCTGCGGTCTGCTGTGAAAAATACCCAAGGCTGAGGCCATCTACACTTTAAGGCCTGTTGGCCTTCTGCACGGGACCCTCTATGTCTCTCTCTCTCTCTCTGTGTCTTTCTTTCTCTGTCTCTCTGTGTGGTTTCAGCAGGATGTCTCAGTGGTGTCAGTCAGTTGTATCACATACTCTTTTGCTCTTCATGTTGTCCTTTTTTATCAACAATAGAACACTCTTTTTATGAGGCAGCTAGTTCTCTATATATAGTCAAATGACATCTGTGAAAAAACTAAATTAACTATTTATTAGGTAATTAGACATGGAGATCTGAAGTCCGTAGTTAAACACAAACCGTGGTTTGAAGTGTGATGTAAAGTATCATCATCATCGGGGCCAAGAAGAAAGAGCCTCCTAATTATATAACCCAAGGGATTTTATCCGTCAATACATTGGAAAATAAATTGTTTCTCTGTGTTACTAAGTGACTGTGTGGAAGTCATAGAGGCCCTAGAGGATGACAGTGTCATAACATGTGGCCAACCAGACCCCAACTACTGTATCACTCCCATGGACCACAATTGCAAGAAAAACATTAAGTAAAGGATCCACTGACTGTTGCTGTTGTGTCTTTTACTTTGGGTGGACAAGCCCTTTGTTGGCCAGCTGCAGTACATAGTATTGCAGACAGTATGAGCTGCAGTTAGACCTAATAAAGGACATATCAACAGTAGTGACATTGTTAAAAAAATAAACCTGAACATCGACATATTCAAATTTGCTATGTGATTAAGTTGTGCAACACAGAATCAAGCTGTACAACAAAATAAGAGGACAGTATTTGTTCCATTCGTGGCCTACTGGGCGTTCTATCGAGTGTTCAGCCAATCAAATTTGACCATCAAAAACAGACGGTACCTGAGATGAACCAATGATCGCAAATGCAAGTTTCCATTATTTTCTGTAGAGAGACTGCATTTTACACAGGTCAGTCTCATCCCTTGAAGGAGAATAAAAGATTAATAAGCTCCTCATCTTTCTGGAAAGCATGGAAGTAACATCTAGCTTAATTGACTAATGTTATACATGTTTACTATACAATTAAAGTGTTTACCATAGGCGTTTGGTAAATGTTTTAAATGCAGTAAATATAGTTGTTTTTTCAGTAGCATCTCAAACACCAGTTATTGTCTATCCCACGTCTTCTCAGAAAGCAAAGCTGGGCGACAATGTGACTATTGAACGACACATGACAAGTGAGAACATAAACTACATGGTATGGTACAACATCAGTGCTTCAGTACATTGCTAAATCTTCTAAGTACCTGAGGGATGTGCTATTCAACAATAAATTTGATGATGGGTGATTCACTGTGATGGCTGGCAAAAATACGTTTCACCTCAATATTTCTGCAACAAAGCAAGAGGACATTGGGACCTACTGTAACATAGACACAGGGAGTCAGGAAGCAGGTGCAGTTAGTGAGTTTAATGATAACGAACATGCCACTGCCTGTCACCAAGGGAGTACTCCAAGGCTCGATCCTAGGCCCCACACTCTTCTCAATTTACATCAACAACATAGCTCATGCAGTAGGAAGCTCTCTCATCCATGTATATGCAGATGATACAGTATTATACTCAGCTGGACCCTCTCTGGATATTGTGCTAAATGCTCTACAACAAAGATTTCTTAGTGTTCAACAAGCTTTCTCTGTCCTTAACCTTGTTCGGAACACCTCCAAAACAAAGGTCATGTGGTTTGGTAAGGTGTGATTACTACCTCTCAGGGTTTAAAGCTTGAGGTAGTCACCTCATACAAGTACTTGGGAGTATGGCTAGATGATACACTATTCTTCTCTCAGGCAGGCTAAAGTTAAATCTAGACTTGGTTTCCTCTATAGTAATCATTCCTTTTTCACCCCTGCTGCCAAACTAACCCTGATTCAGATGACCATTTTACCCATGCTAGATTACGGAGACATAATTTATAGATCGGCAGGTAAGGGTGCTCTCGAACCGCTAGATGTTCTTTACCATTCAGCCATCAGATTTGCCACCAATGCTCCTTATAGGACACATCACTGCACTCTATACTCCTCTGTAAACTGGTAATCTCTGTATATCCGTCGAAAGACCCACTGGTTGATGCTAATTTATAAAACCCTCTTCGGGCTCACTCCCCCCTATCTGAGATATCCACTGCAGCCCTTACCCTCCACATACAACACCCTTTTCTGCCAGTCACATTCTGTTAAAGGACCCAAAGCACACACATACCTGGGTCGCTCGTCTTTTCAGTTCGCTGCAGCTAGCGACTGGAACGAGCTGCAACAAACACTCAAACTGGACTGTTTTATCTCAATCTCTTAATTCAAAGACTCAATCAGGGACACTCTTACTGACAGTTGTGGCTGATTCGTGTGATGTATTGTTGTCTCCACCTTCTTGCCCTTTGTGTTGTTGTCTGTGCCCAATAATGTTTGTACCATGTTTGTGCTGCTACCATGTTGTGATCCTACCGTGTTGTCATGTTGTGTTGCTACCATGCTGTGTTGTCATGTGTTGCTGCATTGCTATATTGTTGTCTTAGGTCTCTCTTTATGTAGTGTTGTCTCTCTTGTCGTGATGTGTGTTTTGTCCTATATTTATTTTTGATTTATTTTTCATTTTTAATCCCAGCCCCTTTTTAATCGCAGGAGGCCTTTTGCTTTTTGGTAGGCTGTCATTGTAAATAAGAATTTGTTCTTAACTGACTTGCCCAGTTAAATAAAGGTTAAATTAAAAAATAAAACAATTAAAATCAGCTGTAGAAGTTGCAAATCCCCCAAAATATTGTAACCCCTTTATGGTGGTTGGGACTGGCTATGACCTGACAGCATCCCATCTTCTTTTTATCCATCATGACTCCTTATGGGCCGATCTGGTAACCCAAAAAGAAGAAATCCTCCTGATGGAATTGGCACTTCTCCGCTCTGACGTACAGGTGGTTGGCCAGGAGGCATTCCAGGACTACTTGTTCATGAGTGATGTGCTTCTCCAAGGTAGATGTGTAGGCAAGGATGTCGTCAATATACACGATCACCTGGAGTCCAAGCATGTCCCAGAAAACCTCATTGACGAATGCCTGGAACACTGACGGAGCATTGGCTAATCCAAAAGGCATCAACAAGTACTCGTAGTGACCAGACATCGTACTGAAAGCAGATCAAATTGTAGACACTCCGCAGGTCCAACTTGGCAACAAAAAAAATGGGCCCCGCAACCCTCCGTCTTTCTTGGTCACGAAGAAGGAGAGTGCCAAGGCAGGGGAGGTGGACGTGTGAATTAAACCCTGCTCGAGAGCCTCCTGGATGTACTCCTACATAGTCTTGGTTTCAGCCACCAACAGAGGGTAGATGCGGAGACACAGAGCCTGCAAGCATGTCCATAGCGCTGTCCCAGGGGCGATAAGGAAGGAGACAGGTGGCACGGGTCTTGGAAAAAAACCTCCCAAAGATCCTGGTATACCCCCGGGATGTTGGCTGAAGGGCAACCCTAGGACTCTCAACTGACGTGGAACACAGGGAAGGGAAAGCAGGTCTTCCGACATTCGGGTGCCCCTCTGCCCAAGAACACTAAGGTAACCGGCCTAAATGACTACCGTCCCATAGCGCTCACGTCTGTAGCCATGAAGTGCTTTGAAAGGCTGGTTATGGCTCACATCAACAGTATTATCCCAGAAACCTTAGACCCACTCCAATTTGCATACTGCCCCAACAGATCCACAGATTATGCAATCTCTATTGCACTCCACACTGCCCTTTCACATCTGGACAAAAAGGAACATCTACAGTATGTGAGAATGCTATTCATTGATGACATCTCAGTGTTCAACACCATAGTGCCCTCAAAGCTCATCACTAAGCTAAGAACCATGGGACTGAAAATCTCCCTCTGCAACTGGATCCTGGACTTCCTGACGGGCCGCCCCCAGGTGGTAAAGGTAGGTAACAACACATCCACCACGCTGATACTCAACACAGGGGCCCCTCAGGGGTGTGTGCTCAGTCCCCTCCTGTACTCCCTGTTCAATCATGACTGCATGACCAGGCACGACACCAACAGCATCATTAAGTATGCTGATGACACAACAGTGCTAGGCCTGATCACCGACAATGATGAGACAGCCTACAGGGAGGAGGTCAGAGAACAGACCGTGTGGTGCAAGGACACAAACCTCTCCCTCAACGTGATCAAGAGAAAGGGGATGATTGTGGACTACAGGAAAAGGAGGAACGAGCACGCCCCCATTCTCATTGATGAGGTGTAGTGGAGCAGGTTGAGCGCTTCATGTTCCTTGGTATCCACATCACCAACAAACTAACATGGTCCAAGCACACCAAGACAGTCGTGATGAGGGCACGACAAACCTATTTCCCCTGAAGAGACTGAAAAGATTTGGCATGGGTCCTCAGATCCTCAAAAGGTTCTACAGCTGCACCATCGAGAGCATCCTGATGGGTTGCATCACTGCCTGGTATGGCAAGGCCCTACATGGGGTAGTGCATACAGCCCAGTACATCACTGGGGCCAAGCTTCCTGCCATCCAGGACCTCTATACCAGGCGGTGTCAGAGGAAGGCCCTAAAAATGGTCAAAGTCTCCAGCCTCCCTAGACATAGACTGTTCTCTTCGCTAGCGTGTGGCAAGCATTACTGGAGCACCAAGTCTATGTCCAAAATGCTTCTAAACAGCTTATACCCCCAAGCCAAAAGACTCCTGAACATCTAATCAAATGGCTACCCAGACTGTTTGTATTGCCTCCCCCTTTTTTACGCTGCTGCTACTCTGTTGTTACTGTATCTATGGGGCGGCAGGTAGCCTAGTGGTTAGTGTTGGGCTTGTTACCGAAGAGTTCCTAGATCAAATCCTCGAGCTGACAAGGTAAAAATCTGTTGTTCTCCCCTGAACAAGGCAGTTAACCCACTGTTCCTAGACCTTAATTGTGAATAAGAATTTGTTCTTTAACTGCTTTGCCTAGTAAATCTATGCATATTCACTTTAATAACTCTACCTACATGTACATATTACCTTGACTAACCGGTGCCCCTGCACATTTACTCTGTACCGGTACCCTCTGTATATAGCCTCACTACTGTTATTTTACTGCTGCTCTTTAATTATTTGTTACTTTTATTTCTTTTTTTAAATAATTTTCTTTAAACTGAGGGCTTTACCGTAAGGTTGTATTCGGTGCATGTGGTTTTGAAGTTTGCATGGACATTGCATCCTGTTTACATAATGCACATAGTATCATGCATAGAATACATTCTATTGGCTAACACTTTAGTTGTCTTAAACTATTTTTTTAAGCTGTTTCCTGCATCACATCTCTCCGGCCCTAATTAGATTTTCCACTCAGTTTAACTCATCTCTAACCCCCAGTAATGACCATCAGTCCTCACCACACACGGTCTTCACACACCTCAGTGAATCAAAACCACAAACATCCATGTCACTAAGAGCACAACTCACTCTCTTCATAAGAAAAGTCTGAACTAGAAATAGACTTCTTACCTGAGTATATTTTGAAGAGAGCTGATATTGTTGAAAAGATAATCTAAATATCAAATCATATCAAATCAAATTGTATTGGTCACATGCACATATTTAGCATATGTTATTGCGGGTGTAGCGATATGCTTGTGTTCCTAGCTCCAACAGTGCAGTAGTATCTAACAATTCATAACAATACACAAATCTAAAAGTAAAATAATTAATTAATTAATTTTAGGATGAGCAATGTCGGAGTGGCATTGACTAAAATACAGAAGAATAGAATACAGTAAATACATATGAGATGAGTAAAGCAGTATGTAAACATTATTTAAGTGACTAGTGATTCCATGTCTATGTATATAGGGAAGCAGCCTCTAAGGTGCAGCGTTGAGTAACCGGGTGGCAGCCGGCTAGTGATGGCTATTTAAAAGTCTGATGGCCTTGAGATAGAAGCTGTTTTTCAGTCTCTCGGTCACAGCTTTGATGCACCTGTACTGACCTCGCCGTCTGGAAGATAGCGGGGTGAAAAGGCCGTGGCTCGGGTGGTTGATGTCCTTGATGATCTTTTTGCCCTTCCTGTGACATCGGGTGCTGTAGGTGTCCTGGAGGGCAGGCAGTGTGCCCCCGGTGATGGGTTGGGAAGACCGCACCATCCTAAGGAGAACCGTGTGGTTGTGTGCGGTGCAGTTGCCATACTAGTCACTGATACAGCCCGACAGGATGCTCTCAGTTGATTGAGTTGGAGGTGTGTGTGGCCACGCAGTCATAGGTGAACAGGGAGTACAGGGGGCTGAGCATGCACCCTTGTGAGGCACCTGTGTTGAGGATCAGCGAGGTGGAGGTCTTTTTTCCTACCTTCACCACCTGGGGTCAGCCTGTCAGGAAGTCCAGGACCCAATTGCACAGGGCGGGGTTCAGACCCAGGGCCCCGAGCTTAATGATGAGCTTAAAGGGTACTATGGTGTTAAAGGCTGAGATATAAGTCAATGAACAGCATTCTGACGAAGGCATTCCTCTTGTCTAGATGGGATAGGGCAGTATGCAGTGCGATGGTGATTGCATTGTCTGTGGATCTATTGGGGCGGTAAGCAAATTGCTGTGGGTCTAGGGTGTCAGGTAAGGTAGGGGTGATCTGATCCTTAACTAGACACTCAAAGCACTTAATGATGACAGAAGTGGGTGCTACGGGGTGAAATTAATTTAGTTCAGTTACCTTTGCTTTGCAATGTAAACATTGTAACTGAGACGTTTTCACAAACAATACAAAATGTGAAGATGCATATGTGCAGCTTGAAGTACTGCACTTCAATTATCTTTCAATAGGGTGCAGCAGTGTACAAGGAAGTCCCCATAACTGCCTGAACAGTAGAGTTGTCAGCAACTTTTAGAATTGTCAAAATGTTCAAATTGTTCACTAAGAATCGTTGAAAATGAACTTTCCTGTGATAGATCATCTGTATAGTCATAATATCTGTCAACAAAGGCCCAACAAATACATTGTGTTGCTGTTAACAGTCTATAAAAATGTAATATACACCTTTAGTACATGGGAAAAACACACCTATATTTCAGCATCATAGAGTTACTTGCATCCATCAGGCTAGGTAGTCATCATCACTGGATCATTGCTACTAACATCAACTAAGTTATTATAAAGTGTAGCTTAGTTACCAGGAGGAGCCACACAATCATTCAAAATAAAAATGGGTAGTAGAGAGCTCTCTATATGACAACGACAATGACTCATGTGTTTGTGTGTAATTTTGTATTGAGTTCCAGAGTATTTGAATAAGGATGGGAGAAAACCTATTTATTTACGTCATCTCTCCTCTGTAATGTGTTGTCTTCTTTTAGTTGTGTTAATAGCATGTCATTCACACCCACCCCCACATAGTGAACAAGTTAACAGGTACTCTGCAGTCTACTGTAAGCCCAAGACAAGGTCGTATCTATGCTTTGGTCAGGTGGGCCTGCTGGCTTTGTGCACACAGGACCCTCCACCTGCTCTCTGTTTCTCTGTCTCTATGTGGTTTTCAGCAGGATGTCTTTGTGGTGTCACTGTTGTTCTCCCTATCTTTACTTGTAATTCATGTTGCCCCTGACAGTTTACAGCCACAGCAAAACAGTTATTTATTAAACTGACTCTAAAATATATTTAGTTACCTGAAATCAGTTACACACCACAGAGAACTGCTGATGAACCCTATTTGAACTCTCTGAGTGAACCGACTCATGTGTGATACATTTATTCTAGATTCATCGGCTCAGGGGGAGGGGCGAGTTGATGATGATGTCATGGGTGAACTTTCAGTTCATTCTCAATCAGACAAGTCTTATAAGACTACTGCAGGATGCTCTGTCAGAAGGAGAGCAATAGAGGAGGATCCTCCCTCTGATAGATTGCGTCCTATGAGAACAGCACTAACCAGAGAATGAAACAGACTACATAAAATGTGTCACATGCATTAGTTAATAAGCTGGGGTGTCATGTCAGCCATGTACTCTCGGTGGTACACATCAGTTAGTGCATGTTTCTGTAAATTATATACAGGGAATGTATGACTGACTAAAATGTACGTGTTTCATTCTTTAAGTGTTTCCCCCACATATATTTTTTTAAACCTTTATTTAACCAGGTAGGCTAGTTGAGAACAAGTTCTCATTTACAACTGCGACCTGGCCAAGATAGAGCAAAGCAGTTCGACACATAGAACAACTTTCTCTTGCCTATGGAAGTTACACATGAAATAGGCAATGGTGGCGAAGTAATTACAATATAGGAATTAAACACTGGAATGGTAGATGTGCAGAAGCTGAATGTGCAAGTAGAGATACTGGCTGCAAAGGAGCAAGATAAATAAATAAATACAGTATGGGGATGTGGTAGTTGAATGGGCTATTTACAGATGGGCTATTTACAGATGGGCTATGTACAGGTGCAGTGATCTGTGAGCTGCTCTGACAGCTGGTGCTTAAGTTAGTGAGGGAGATAAGAGTCTCCAGCTTCAGTGATTTTTGCAGTTCGTTCCAGTCATTGGCAGCAGAGAAATGGAAGGAAAGGCAGCCAAAGGAAGAATTGGCTTTGGGGCTGACCAGTGAGATATACCTGCTGGAGCGTGTGCTACGGGTGGGTGCTGATATGGTGACCAGTGAGCTGAAATAAGGCGGGGCTTTACCTAGCAGAGACTTGTAGATGACCTGGAGCCAGTGTGTTTGGCGGCAAGTATGACGCGAGGGCCAGCCAACGAGAGCGTACTGGTCCCAGTGATGGGTAGTATATGGGTCTTTGGTGACAAACTGGTGATAGACTGCATCCAATTTGTTGAGTAGAGTGTTGGAGGCTATTTTGTAAATTACATCGCCAAAGTCGAGGATCGGTAGGATGGTCAGTTTTACGAGGGTATGTTTGGGAGCATGAGTGAAGGATGCTTTGTTGCGATATAGGATGCTGATTCTTGACTTAATTTTGGATTGGAGATGCTTAATGTGAGTCTGGAAGGAGAGTTTACAGTCTAACGAGACAGCTAGATATTTGTAGAAGTCAGAACCATCAAGAGTAGTGATGCTGCGGACAGGTGCGGACAGCGATCGGTTGAATAGCATGCAATTAGTTTTACTTGTATGTAAGAGCAATTGGAGGCCACGGAAGGAGACTTGTATGGCATTGAAGCTCGCCTGGAGGTTAGATAATATCCTCTTGAAGCTAGGGGGCACTATTTTTATGTTTGGAAAAATAACGTTCCCAAAGTAAACGGCCTATTTCTCAGGACCAGATGCTAGAATATGTATATAATTGACAGATTATGATAGAAAACACTCTAAAGTTTCCAAAACTGTCAAAATATTGTCTGTGAGTATAACAGAGCTGATATTGCAGGCGAAACCCTGAGGAAAATCAAACCAGGAAGTGGCTTCTATTTTGAAAACTCCATGTACCATAGCCTGCCTTCGCCCCATTTAAAGGGATATCAACCATATTCCTTTTCCTATGGCTTCCTCAAGCTGTGAACAGTCTTTAGACATAGTTTCAGGCTTTTATTTTGAAAAATGAGCGAGAAAGAACCCATCGCGTCAGTGGATGGCTGGGTGCCAGCAGAGTTTTTCATGCGCAACAGCCATTTTCTTTCTCTCGCCTATGGAAGAAGCTACATTCCGGTTGACATATTATCGATTATATATTGTAAATACAACCTGAGGATTGATTATAAAAAACATTTGACATCTTTCTACGCACTATTTGAATTTTACTACGATACTATTTGGAATTTTTGTCTGCGATGTCGTGACCGCTCGAGCTTGTGAATTTCTGAACATAACGCGTCAAACAAGTGGAGGTATTTTGGATATAAAAATCATCTTTATGGAACAAAAGGAACATTTATTATGTAACTGGGAGTCTCGTGAGTGCAAACATCCGAAGATTATGAAAGGTAAGTGATTTAATTTATTGCTTTTCTGACTTTCGTGACCAATCTACTTGGCTGCTAGCTGTTTGTGATATTTTGTCTACTGAGAGATGTTCTTACATAAACGCTTGTTATGCTTTCGGCAAAAAGCTTTATTGAAATCTGACACACCAGGTGGATTAACAAGTTAAGCTGTGTTTTGCTATATTGCACTTGTGATTTCATGAAAATGAAATAGTTTTAGTAATTTAATTTGAATTTGGTGCTCTGCAATTCAGCGGAAGTTGATGACAATTATCCCGCTAAAGGGATAGGTGCACCAAGAGGTGCTCCTAATTTAACAATTTGGCATACAAGTTTTTTAATAAGGCATATGAACGTTCACATATTCCAGGAGGAATTTCTGCCAAAAAACAAATTTTGATTATAAAAAAAAGTTTACGTTAAAATGGCTCTCCTGTGAAGTAGTGACGCGCAACATACCCCTAGTTTCCTGAAACGAGTAACATATACTCATGGTGCTCCACCCCTGTTCACCCTTATACTGTGGCATTCTGCAATAGCATTGAATATCCCCTACGATATGCAGCTTTTTTTTTCTTCACGGCTGGTCATGCTTACCACCTTGCTACTCCTACCCTAGCCAACATCTCAGCACCCCTTGCAGCAACTCCCCCCCCCCACCCCGTCTTCAAAGGGGGAGACACCACTCTAGTCACTCTAGACCACTCAAGACACTCTAGACAATTTAGACCACTCTAGACCTATCTAGACCTATATCTGTCCTGCCCTGACATTTATGGAATCTTCAATGCCGAGTTAATAAACAGATCACCAACCATTTCGAATCCCACCGTACCTTCTCCACTATACAATCTGGTTTCAGAGCTGGTCATGGGTGCACCTCAGCCACGCTCAAGGTCCTAAACGATATCATAACCACCATCGACAAAAGACAGTACTGTGCAGCCGTCTTCATCGACCTGGCCAAGACGTTCGACTCTGTCAATCACCGCATTCTTATTGGCAGACTCAATGGCCTTGGTTTCTCAAATGATTGCCTCGCCTGGTTCACCAACTACTTCTCTGATGGAGTTTAGTGTGTCAAATCGGAGGGCCTATTGTCCGGACCACTGGCAGTCTCTATGGGGGTGCCACAGGGTTCAATTCTTTGGCTGACTCTTTTCTCTGCATATAACAAAGATGTTGCTCTTGCTGCTGGTGATTCTCTGATCTACCTCTACACAGACAACACCATTCTGTAAACATCAGGCCCTTCTATAGACCTCCAAACAACCTTCAACACCATACAACTCTCCTTCCGTGGCCTCCAACTGCTTTTAAATGCTAGCAAAACTAAGTGCATGTTCTTCAACCGATTGCTGCCCGCACCCTCCCGCACGACTAGCATTACTACGCTGGATGGTTCTGATCTAGAATATGTGGACAACTACAAATACCTAGGTGTCTGGTTAGCCTGTAAACTCTCCTTCTAGAATCGGCTTCCTATTTCGCAACAAAGCCTCCTTCACTCATGCCGCCAAACATACCCTCGTAAAACTGACTCGCCTACCGATCCTTGACTTCGGCGAAGTCATTTATAAAATAGCCCCCAACACTCTACTCAGCAAACTGGATGTAGTCCATCACAGTGCTATCCGTTTTATCACCAAGCCCCATATACTACCCACCACTGCGACCTGTATGCTCTCGTTGGCTGGCCTTCACTACATATCCATCACCAAACCCACTGGCTCCAGGTCATCTATGTCTTTGCTAGGTAAAGCCCCGCCTTATCTCACCTCACTGGTCACCAAAGCAACACCCACCTGTAGTATGCACTCCAGCAGGTATATTGCACTGGTCATCCCCAAAGCCAACACTTCCTTTGGCCGCCTTTCCTTCCAGGTCTCTGCTGCCATTGACTGGAACGAATTGCAAAAATCCATGAAGCTGGAGTCTTGTATCTCCCTCTCTAACTTTCAGCATCAGCTGTCTGAGCAGCTCACTGATCTTTGTACCTGTACACAGCCGATCTGTAAATAGCACACCCAATTTCCTCATCCCCATATTATTACTTACCCTCTTGCTCTTTTGCTCCACAGTATCTCTACTTGCAGGCCCCTATGGTAGACCCAGGGTCAGGGCCAGATCAGGAGGCAGTGATGGTGTGTCCAGGGTAGATGGTCGAACAGCTCGGACCACAGGAGCAGGAATAGGTAGTGTGTCCCCCATAGTCCGGTTGGGAGGTTGAGCTCAGTGGTAGCAGGACCAGGACTGGAGCTAGGCTTCCTGGACACCCCGAATGGGACCAGGGCTGTGGCTGGGTCAGTTGAGGCTGTACTGTCTACAGCTGGTGACAGTGGTGTGGCTGTGGCCCCCAATGGGCCTAGGTTAGGGCTGGACTAGTCATCGGAGTTAGCAGCAGGTGGGTTCAGTGCTGCTGAAGGGTCTCCTAATGCAGGGACAGGCAGAGAGTCAGAGGACGGCAGGGCCTCTGCCGCTGCCAGTGTGACCTGTATAGTTAAGAGGGTGGGCAAGTGCCCGGCCCCATAGTAACCTCCCTAGAAACCTATCAGGGCGAGTTTGAGAGGCAGGAACAGGAGTGAAGTGTGCAGCTCAGGGTTGCGAGGTGCTGATAACAGTCACCGGCATTGCTTTTGTAATAAGTGATTTGGGGGAAACTGAGAAGAGGGGGTGTCTCTGTGTTAACGTCAGCTGGTGCACAATATCTAATATTAAGAAATTCTCAAGGCTCTGCTCGCCTAAGTTAGAATACCCCATGATAAGGTGTAGACCATACTATTTACCAATAAATGTTTTGTTAGCATGTCACTTGTGTAACTAGATGTTAAAACACTCTAGATCACCTTCACTCCACACACAGAGACGCATACATAGTTCTCCCTGGCACACCATTTAAATATGACCATAACTGTATCAATTAAATGTATTTATAAAGCCCTTTTTACATCCGCCGCTGTCACATAGGACTGTACAGAAACCCAGCCTAAAACCCCAAACAGCAAGCAATGCAGATGTAGAAGCACAAGAAATAAAAAAAATAAAAAACTTCCTAGAAATGCCAGACCCTAGGAAGAAACCTAGAGAGGAACCAGGCTCTGAGGGGTGGCCATTCCTCTTCTGGCTGTGCTGGGTGAAGATTATAACAGAACATGGCCAAGATGTTCAAACGTTCATAGATGACAAGCAGGGTCAGATAATAATAATCACAGTGGTTGTAGAGGGTGCAACATGACAGCACCTCAGGAGTAAATGTCAGTTGGCTTTTCATAGCTGATCATTCAGAGTTTGAGATAGCGGGTGCGGAAGAGAGAGAGTCGAAAACAGCAGGTCCGGGACAAGGTAGCACATCCAGTGAACAGGTCAGGGTTCCATAGCCGCAGGCAGAACAGTAGAAACTGAAGCAGCAGCATGACCAGGTGGAATGGGGACAGCAAAGATGCATCAGGCCAGGTAGTCTTGAGGTATGGTCCTAGGGCTCATGTCCTCCGAGAGAGAGAGAGAGAGAAAGAAAGAAAGAAAGAATTAGAGAGAGCTTACTAAAATTCATACAGGACACTGGGTGAGACAGGAGAAATACTCCAGATATAGCAGACTGACCCTAGCCCCCCGAAACTATTTCAGCATAAATACTGGAGGCTGAGACAGGAGCGGTATCATCCTGATTCCTCCTTACAAGCAAAAACTCAAACAGGAAGTACCAGCTACACCCTCAATGCGGAAGTGTTCCAATGAAGCGGATGTTAAGCTACACGACTGTTTCACTAACACCGACTGGACCAAGACAGAATCCTACTACACCGGTTCTGATGCTCGTCGAATGTGGCAGGACTTGCAAACTATCACAGATTACAAAGGGAAACCCAGCTGTTAGCTGTCCGGTGATGCAAGCCTACCAGATGATCTAAATACCTTCTATGCTCGAGTGTGATGTTAGGCCACTAGAACAATGGACCTACTCAATAACACTATCATGGGAGGGCATTCTAGCCATCTTTTCATTTGAGTGTAAATAATAAAGGAAAGATCACTAAAAAAAGACTACGTTGATGTGTTTGTTATATGTTTTTCATAGATGTTTTTAATGAGGTGAAGATACTGTGTTGTGATAGAAGCCCGAATGGTTGACACCTGCATTGCTTGCTGTTTGGGGTTTTAGGCTGGGTTTCTGTACAGCACTTTGAGATACCAGCTGATGTACGAAGGGCTATATAAATAAATTTGATTTGATTTTGATTTGATTTGATTTGACAATGTCATAGCATGCAAATTCCAAAATGGTCACAAATTTGAGTATCTTAGACAACTGTAGCTGAAGTGATAAATAATAAGTGAAACCTTGCTTCAAAAATGTGTCCTCAATTTGTACAAATCTAAACGATGAGATTCTACCTGTAGGACAATTCTGAAACTCTGAACTGTACAAGATACACGTAAAGACCACAGTCATGCCTGAGTGAGGCGTAAACAAATATTATGCAGTCCAATTCGACCAATCACCTGTAACTTCATTGTTGAAGCGTTGTCTACATGGGTGGACTCTTTCCACTCAAGACCCAAGTTGTGAAGAGCTGACAACTTTAAAGATGATCGCACTGTGTCTGATATTTCCACTTCTCCTAGAGATGGGTAAGTCAATATTTTACATTTCTCTGCTTATGTGATGTCCAAACTTGATTTGGAGACACAAGGTATCCAATTATTGTTCTACAGACATTTTGACAATCCAAGGTTGTAATTGAGATATGTAACAGCTAATATATAATAATGTTCTCTAGTTCATGGACTAGCTTGGACTGAGTCCTCATCCATCAGTCAGAAGAATGGTCTCATGTCAGCCAACGTTGGAGACACAGTGGTTTTGCTCTGCTTCAACAATGGCGACGTGGGAATAATGTTCTCCTGGTACAAGCAAAGTTTTGGAAATATTCCTCAGCTCATCTCGACAATCTATAAGTATGACAGGAATGCAACATTTTACCATGAGTTTAAGGATAACCCTCGCTTCTCAGTAGAAGGTGGCCAAGGAAAAAATCACCTAATGATAGCAGATGTGGAACTCTCTGATACAGGCACATACTATTGTGGAAGTGCTTTTGGAAACAATGTGGAGTTTGGACAAGGAGTCATTCTCATCATAAAAAGTAAAGAGAAAGTTATTATTATGATGATTTTTTTTGTAAATCTGAATTTACTTGTATACAGTGTAAATATGATGCATTCACTGGATAAGATGCGATCTTCATTGAATCAATTTTGATTTATAAAACTTGCCATAGGGATACGCTAGAGAGATGAAATGTGTTTATTGACCTTCTTGTCAGGTTCCGGGTCCAGAAATATGCCTGTTATACATCAGTCTGTGTCTGAGTCAGTCCAGCCAGGAGATTCTGTGACTCTGAACTGTACAATACACACAGAGACCTGTGCAGGAGAACACAGTGTCTATTGGTTCAGACATGGCTCAGGAGAATCCCATCCAGGAATCATTTACACCCATGGAGACAGGAGTGATCAGTGTGAGAAGAACCCTGAGGCTGGGTCTCCTACACAGAGTTGTGTCTACAACCTCCCCAAGAGGAACCTCAGCCTCCTTATGCTGGGACTTACTACTGTGCTGTGGCCTCATGTGGGGAGATACTGTTTGGGAACGGGACCAAGCTGGATGTTGTCCGTAAGTGATAATTCTGATATGTTCTGATATTATTTCATGGTGCTATGAAGAAACTCAATGCCTGGTGGAGCAAAATGTCCTGAATCTCCTCTATTACTGTCTGTATTTCTACAGATGGTTGTAAGGAGGACCGTGTTCTCTTGGTGTACTGTCTGGGTGCAGCGTTGGGTCTGTGTTTCATCATCATCATTGTCCTTGGTTGTGTTTTGTATAAGATCAGCAGTAGAGAATGTGAACAGTGCAGAGGTAAGTTTTATCAATGTGCAATATGCTGAAACTGTTGGTACAGGGAACATGACATGTTTTTGATCATAAAACTTTTGATTATAATTATGATGTTGATGATGATGATGATGATGATGATGATGTTGATGATGATGATGTTGATGATGATGTTGTTGTTGTTGATGATGATGATGTTTTTGTTGTTGTTATTGTTGATGATGATGATATTGTTTGATTAAAAGGGGCGCCCCCTCAGCCAAGTACTCCGGCAGTCCCCAGTCATAACCAGGTACACACACCTTGCATTTTTTGAGCTGTTGCTGAATCAATGTTTTTTTTTATTCAATCAAAATATGAACATTTACACTTTCATTTTTTTGCTTCACCATTAATGTTTTAGTCTAATACCAAATATTTTGATTTTTTTTTTTTTATTCCTCTCAGGATCAAGATGTTGACACACTCCATTACGCCGCTCTGAACGTCGTCCACAAGAAAGTGAAGGCCGGGAGAGAGAGGAGCGCCATGGAGAGAGACACTGTGTACTCTGGAGTGAGACGCCAAAACATGGACTGAAATGTCAGCGTTGCCTCTTTATTAACTCGAATTGCTTGTATGTGTTTCTCACTGTATATAGCTTTATATATTAGTGAAGTGTGTTACAATGCCTTGTATTCTGTCAAATTCCTTTTTACATTGGTAATGTTGTGCAGGTTAAATAAAATACTAAACTGCTGTCATACAGAGGTATTGTGTGATTTTCTCTCAGATTTTGCCCTTGCTCTTAAATTTCTACAGCGGTTTCACTGGTGGGTTTGCAGGGAAGAACAATAACACCACAACTGATTTTGGGCAACAACATCAGAGTTGATTGAGGTTTATGCTCAATGTAACATTAGCTCATCCTGATGACAATATGTGCATATATGCATGCATGGAGTCCATTCTATTGACTAACTCTTTCAGTCATCTCTCCTTTGTAAGCTGTATCCTGTATCACATCTCTCTGTGATGTTCTGAATGCCCCTAAATAGATTTTCCACTCATGTAAACTCATCTCTAACCCCCAGCAATGACTGTCAGCCCTCATCACACGCTCTCTACACACAACTCAGTGCATTGTAACCACAACACACCCGTATCACCGAGGGCCCATTTCAGACTTAGGCAATACATGCCGTTCCTACGCACTCCTTTCCTGCACACTTCTCAGTAGTTGCTATTCAGACTTACTTTATGCAGGTGTGTAACGGGCTTTGCAGGCGTGGTTCCCTTGCATGCGCTGAATAAATTAAATGAAACTGCTGAAAACACTCCCACTTACTGACCAGCTGATTTTCTAATGGAGTTTCCATTCAATCAGGTATTAAGTACATTTGTTTAAAACTATCCCTACATTTGGTGTACCTTTAATTTGAATTTCTCGCCAGTCTCACTAGAATATAGAGAGGGAACTGTTCATAATATTAGGGTGTAACACGATACAAATGGTAAAGATACAGTGAACAATTTGGGCATATAATTAAAACATTATAGAATTATAGTTATAAGGCCAGAATTTCACTGTGGAAAAGGTGATATGTTGATATGCTTCAGTTTGCTGCTATGTGACTGGTTTCATATTTGTCTCAAGCGATCATAAGGTAAAATAGATATAAAGCAATGGTAATGTATATTTACAATCCCTTCATCCCAAAATATTACTAATTTATCTTGCTCTTATCAACAGCCTTTATCAATTTGTAAATTACAGTGCATGGAAAACTGTATTTCTATCAGAAAAAAGAAAGTAGTTGTTGTTCCACTTGGAACTGAGGTTGCTGGACCTTTATAAAACGTTTCATTGTGCATAAAGTTGGTGATATTATGAGGTCAGAATATGGCGTGTCTGTAGACACACCTTCATTTCTTTGAACTCCACCCAAAACGAATAGTTAATAGCATTAATAGCATGCTATTCCCCATCTTAAAGTCAAAGTCAGAATAAGCTTAGAGAGAAAGGTGCATAAAAAGGAAACGATGTTCCATTCACGCGATCTTCGGTTGGGTCGGAATCGGCCCCTAAGATCACAACTCTCTTTCACTGAGAAAAGACTGAACTAAAAACAAACTTCTTATCTGAGTACATTTTCAACATATTTTGTATTGTTGAGAGACTGGTTTCAAATATGACAATGTGCACATTGTGACTGAGCAGTTTTAACAAAACTGCACGTAACCTTGCGGTTAAATGCGTTGAGCGTTGGGCCAGTTACCAAGCCAACTATTTGAAAACATCTGTTGATGTGCCCTTGAAGCCCTAATTGCTCCTGTAAGTCATTCTGAATAATAGCGTCTGCTAAATTACTCACATGTAAAATGTTAACTATTGACAAAATGTGAATAAATAAGTCCACCTTGCAGGACTGCAATTCAAATATCTTTCAATAGGGGGCAGCAGTGCATATACAAGTCCCTGTCACTGTTTTACCAGTAGATTCGCAGCAACTTTAAGAAGTTGTCAAAAGGTTCAAATTGTTCACTAATTTGATGAAGTATCTTTGAAAACTTGCTTTCCTGTGATGGTTCATGTGCATAGTCGAAATAGCTGTCAAACAAATGCAAATGACCAACAAAGATGTATGTTAGACTCTATAACATGGGTGATATAGTGATTACATTCTTATTACACATCTATAACATGTCATAAACCCATTTCAGCGTCATAAAATCACATGCATCAAACAGCATAGGGTGTCATCATCACTAGATTATTAGTACTAACATCAGCTAATTCATTAAAAGTTTAGTAACTAGGAGTCACAAATACCCAAAATAAAATTGGTAGCAGAATGATCTGTACATGACAAAGATAATGACTTGTGTTGACGTGTAGTTTTGTATTGAGTTCCAGGGAGGAGTTGAATAAGAATGGGAGACAATCTATTTATTCACGCCATCATATCTGTAATGTGTTGTCCTCTTTTAGTAGTGTTGATAGCTTGTCACTTACAACCACCCCAACACAGTGAACAAGTTCAGAGGCACTCTGCGGTCTTCTTTTAGCACAAAAAAGGTTGTATCTATGCTTTGGTCAGGTGGGCCTGCTGGCTTTGTGCACACAGGACCCTCCTACCTGCTCTCTGTGTCTCTGTGTCTCTATGTGGTTTTCAGCAGGATGTCTTTGTGGTGTCACTGTTGTTCTCATAATCTCCTCCGCTTCACTTCTCACAATTTCTACACAGTCTTTGCCAAAGACCCCTTGCAGCCATAGCAAATGAACTCTTTATAAACTGACCCTGATATACAGTATATATATACAGTATTTAGTTACCTTATATCAGTTACAAACCACAAAGAACTGCTGATTAACCCTATTTGAACTCTCTGAGTTAACAGTCTCACGTGTGATACCATCTATTCTAGATCTATGGACAAAGGGGAGGGGACAGTTTATGATGATGTCATCTGAGAACTTTCAGTATATTCACAATCAGACAATCGTTATAAGACTACTGCAGGATGCTCTGTCAGAGACCAATAGAGGAGGATCCTCATTCTGATAGATGTGTGAGAATCAAATCTAATTTTAAAACACTAAACAGAGAGTGAAACAGACTAGATGAAGTGTGTCATGTAAGGGTTGGCTGGTTGACTGGTTGACTGGTGTCCAATCAGACATGCACTCTCGGGTGTTACACATTAGTCAGTGCATGTCTCTGTGAAGGATATAGAGGGAATGAGACTGACATACAATATACTTGTTTCATTCTGTGGGTGTTTTCCCATATGTACTCTGCTACCCCCCTTCACCTTTATACTGTACATGACAAGACATGTTCTAGACACAACAGACCTTCTATGGGTCACCTGGAGTACTATAACTGTCTTAATAAATTGACCAGCTGGACCAAAAAATATTTATTTTCTTTCAAAAACTTTAGTTACAAAATACTGTACACTTATAAGGGACACAGTTGAGTGGCACTACTGAGGTTAATTAAAGGATATGGGCTAACACATAAAAAAGGGCAAAAAATGTAGCCTTTCCATATTTAAAAGGGCATTGACAACCAACAAAGGTCTGAAATTAATAGACCATGCTATAATTCCACATCTGGTAATATTATGTCATGTTGGAGGCCTAAGATGAAAACCAAGAGACAAAATTGGAGATTGTATATGCTGTGGGGGAGAAACTTAACTTGGGCTTGGGCTAGGCTGGGTTGGGATGGGCTCAGTACCAGGCACTAGAGAGGGGAATAGGATCCTTTACTGTTTGTCCAAACATCAAAAGAAAATTGGTCTTAATAAATTTAATTTCCCAGATAAATAAGCAGATTACCAAGCCACGATTTTGTCGGCTTGATCTAATAACTCTGACTTGATTGTCTTCTTTAAAAGTCTGTCTGGGCTTCTCAAACTATGGTAAATACACTTGCTAAACAGTAGCTTTTATTCCTGTTCAGACAGCCAATAGAGTCTCTCAGTTCAGTGTTCCCTCCTACTGTATGACGGCTACATGTAAAGTGTCATCATAAAAGAGGTTTCCTGTTGTCAAACCTTCACACAATACAATGCAGAAGGTTTGACATTACAATGAAGATCAGACATTGGTCAATGTTTTTGTTTTACACCAACTTCAGTAAGTACACATTTTGAATGATGCTTTTTCAAATAATTTCATGCCATAGTCTTATGAATCCATTTAAATGACTAGCAGTATGCATATGAAAAGTATAATGAGATGTACTGTCTCCATAATGGGTAGAAATAATTTTTGATCAGATCTTTTACAGTTTGTGCATTGTCTAAGGACATTATTCAATCCTGGGATTTGTTCTGGGATGGGAGGTAGTGTGACTATCCCTTGCTTTGGTTCATCTGATATGGTGACCTACACTACATGGCCAAAAGTATCTGGTCACGTGCTCGTCGAATATCTCATTCCTAAATCATGGGTATTAATATGGAGTTGGTCCCCCTTTTCCTGCAATAACAGCCTCCAATCTTGTAGGAAGGCTTTCCACTAGATGTTGGAACATTACTGTGGGGACTTGCTTCCAATCAGCCACAAGAAAATGATTGAGGTCAGGCACTGATGTTGGACGATTAGGCCTGGCTCGCAGTCCGAGTTCCAATTCAACCCAAAGGTGTTCGATGGAATTGAGGTCAGGGCACTGTGCAAGTCTGTCAGGTTCTTCCACAACAATCTCGACAAACCATTTCTTTATGGACCTCGCTTTGTGCACAGGGGCATTGTTATGCTGAAACAGGAAAGAGCCTTCCCCAAACTCTTTCCACAAAGCCCCAAATCAGATTTGTCCATCAGACTGCCAGATGGTGAAGCGAGATTCAACACTCCAGAGAACACGTTTCCACTGCTCCAGAGTCCAATGGCATGGAGCTTTACACCACTCCAGATGACGTTTAGCATTGCGCATGGTGATCTTAGGCTTGTGTCACAAACCGGCTCAAAGCCCGTAACAAAAGGGAGACAACGTAGAGATAAGGAGTAACAAAATATATATTTATTGAATAAAGTACACTAAGTACAATATACAATGGTGTGTGTAATCAGTAATCAGTAGTGTAAGTGAGTGTTTTGCATGCATGAATGTGATAATGCAGGGTGTTGAAAGGTGCCAAAGCAAACAACCAAAAGGCCACCAAGATACACAACAAAATCTGTAAAGGTGTCTGTATGGAGAGAGTCTCCTCCATGAATGGGGAAGTGGTGTATTTATCCTGGGACACACCGGGCCCAGGTGTTTCCCATGTAGCTGACGACCCTCCCAACTCCGCCCACCAGCATCCTAATAAGGAAACAAGAACAAAGAGAGAATACGGCAGACAGAGTGGGAGGGTCGTCACACTTGTGAAGCTCCAGACGAACAGATTTTGTGCTGATGCTGATTCCAGAGGCTGTTTGGAGCTCTGTACTTGCAATAGAGGTCATCCTATTTTTACGTGCAACGCATTTCAGCACTCGGCGGTCCTGTTCTGTGAGCTTGTGTGGCCTACCACTTTGCGGCTGAGCCGTTGTTGCTGCTAGAAGTTTCCACTTCACAATAACAGCACTTTGACCAGTTGACCAGGGCAGCTTTAGCAGGGCAGACATTTGACTTTAAGAATAAAATGACAGACGTAGTATGTTTCAAGTGTTTTCAATGTTTTATAATTCATCTTTTAGCGGGGACGCCTCAGCAGAGAAATTATGGGAATCCTCATGCCAACACATCAGACCAACAGGTCAGCAGGATTGCTGTATCAAGAATGGGACTTTTAAGAGTATTAAAGCAAAATATTACAGCATTACATTTGACCCAGTCTTAATTGAGTGAGTCTGTGTTTCATCCTCATACTGTAGCTACAGGATGGGAATGATGCCATAAACTATGCTGTCCTGAAGTTCACTGACAAGAATAGTACCAGGCCAGGAGACAGAGGAGAGAACGGAGAGAACAGAGAGAGGAAGAAACCATCTACTCAGGTGTGAGTCATCAAGACAGGGTGTAACAGAGTAGGGTCATCCAATCAGCATCATTCTAAGTTAAGCCCCACCCCTCCTCTGAACTCCAATTTGATCTTGACATTGTCCTTGTGACCTGGCTATTTTGTACACTTCTGATTTACTGTAGGATGTCATTGCAGGGGCTCTAATTTTGCTGAATATATGCAGTACCAGTCAAATGTTTGGACACAACTACTCATTCAATGTTTTTTCTTTATTTTTACTCTTTTCTACATTGTAGAATAATAGTGAAGACATCAAAACCAGTTCTAACCAAAAGAATGTTAAACAAATAAAAATATATTTTATATTTGAGATTCTTCAAAGTAGACACCCAGTATCTCTACCGCTGCTGTCTCTAGAGAGTTGAAAACAGCAGGTCTGGGACAGGTAGCACGTTCAGTGAACAGGTCAGGGTCCCATAGCCACAGGCAGAGCAGTTGAAACTGGAGCAGCAGCACGACCAGGTGGACTGGGGACAGCAAGGAGTCATCAGGCCAGTTAGTCCTGCTACAGAGAGAAAAGAAAGAAAGAAAGAAAGAAAGAGAGGAAGAAAGAGAGGAAGAAAGAGAGGAAGAAAGAGAGAGAAAAAGAGAGAGAGAATTAGAGAGAGCATGCTTAAATTCACACAGGACACAAGATAAGACAGGGAGAAATACTCCAAATATTACAGACTGACCCTAGCCACCTGACACATAAACTATTGTAGCATAAATACTGGCGGCTGAGACAGGAGGGGTTGGGAGACACTGTGGCCCCGTCCGACGATACCCCCGGACAGGGTCAAACAGGACATATGTACCAGTAGTCTCAGCCACCGACCCAAATGATGAAAAAATACAAACCATTAACTCTGACTTTATAGTATTTTAAGACATACAGTGCATTCGGGAAGTATTCAGACCCCTTGACTTTTTCCACATTTTGTTACATTACATTCTTATTAAAAATGTTGTTTTAATAAATGTTTTCCTCATCAATCTAAACACAATACCCCATAATGACAAAGTGAAAACCGGTTTTTGGAAGAAAAAAATAATAATTCTTACAAATAAAAAACTGTGATACATTATTTACATAGGTATTCAGACCCTTTGCCATGAGACTTGAAATTGAGCTCAGGTCCATCCTGTTTCATTGAGATGTTTCTAGAAATTGATTGGAGTCCACCTGTGGTAATTGCAATTGATTGGGCATGATTTGGAAAGGCACACACCTGTCTATAAAAAGGTCCCACAGTTGACAGTGCAGAGCAAATATCTAGCCATGAGGTCGAAGGAATTGTCCGTAGAGCTACGAGACAGGATTGTGTCGAGGAACAGATCTGGGGAAGGGTACCAAAATATTTCTGCAGCATTGAAGGTCCCCAAGAACACAGTGGCCTCCATCAGTCTTAAATGGAAAATGTTTGGAACCCCCAAGACTCTTCCTAGAGCTGAGCAATCTGGGGGAAAAGGGCCTTGGTCAGGGAGGATGTCACTCAACCCGATGGTCACTTTGACAGAGCTCCAGAGTTCCTCTGTGGAGATGGGAGAACCTTCCAGAAGGACAACCATCTCTGCAGCACTCTACCCATTAGGCCTTTATCGTAGAGTGGCCAGACGGAAGCCATTCCCCAGTAAAATGCACGACAGCCCGCTTGGTTTGCCAAGAGACACCGAAAGGACTCTGACCATGAGAAACAAGATTCTCTGGTCTGATGAAACCAAGATTGTCTTAACAAGAGATGGTGATGGTTGTTTTATACAGGTATCCTTGATTTAGTTGTGTACTGTTAGCTAGCTAGCTAACGTTATCTGGCTGGATTCCTAGCATTGGAAGTTTAAGACCATGTTTAACCATTGTTCTCTCTCTTAACTCTGGTCTTAACAAGAGATGTTCATGGTTGTTTTATACAGGTATCCTTGATTTAGTTGGCGTGGGCTACGACCAAACAGTTGCCTGTGTTGAGTTGGGTTAATACACCAGGAATTCGTGAACTCAACGCTCTGTCTGGACAATTTTTAATTTATGATCTAGCCGGGTCATTACAGTACGTTGTTACTTATTCTGATGTTACGTTAGTTCACAACTGCATTTACCATTTTTGCAGTCAGGATCCAGCAAGTCTATTTGACAGCAGTCTGTGTCTGAGTCAGTCCAGTGAGGAGACTCTGTGAATCTGAACTGTACAATACACACTGAGACCTGTCCAGGAGAATGGAAATCCTGAATGAGAGATCACTAAAGACTACTGTATTGTGTTTGCTGTTTTTTTCCCATATACTGTATGTTTTTGGTGAGGTGAAGTGACTGTATGGTAATAGAAGCCCTAGTGGATGACAGTGTCATATCATACATGTTCCAAATGTGACTCACCACCTGGATTCGGTTTTTTATGATTCGGTTTTATGTAGCAAAATGTGAAATGGTGTTTTTTTACATTGGATAAGAGTAGATACTCAGAGCTACAAAATGGTATATCATACACTGCATTTGAGGAACAATGGGAAAGTAATTATTCTTTGAAAGTTGATCAACTTGTAAATTCACTTTTGAGAAAATCGCCTTTGAATGTTTTGATATCTAGTGAAGAGCTCTTTTTTGTCTACACCCATTCAGCATCGTTCACACTCTCTTAAGCTTTAGTCCCACCCATCTCGTTTTGCTCTTGGAGCGCACACTTGACACTCTGGCCGATGATTTGTTTAGTTTTGGATGACATGAAAACAGCCTAACCAGCTCTCCTGGCAACAATTTCATTACGCTTTTTTGCAGCTGTTTACTGACACCGGCCATATACAACGGGTGTTGTAGACACTTCACGTAACATTAGCTAACGAGACAGCCAGCTAACGTTAGCTAGTTAAACAACAATGAACAAAGTGCAAACACGGCCTACCTTTAGTCTCTAACTAGAAAATCAAACAGCTCTGGGAAATGAATAATAACGTTTGCTACACAGAGCTGTGTCTCCAACCTACCCAAGAGGAACTTCAGACTCTCTGATGCAGGGACTTACTACTGTGCTGTGGCCTCATGTTATACAGTGATACTGTTTGAAAACTTTTCTCAAGGCACACCTGTTAATTGAAATGCATTCCAGGTGACTACTTCATGAAGCTGGTTGAGAGAATGCCAAGAGTGTGCAAAGCTGTCATCAATCAAAGGGTGGCTACTTTGAAGAATCTAAAATATAAGATATATTTAGATTTATTTAACACTGTTTTGGTTACTACATGAATACATATGTGTTATTTCATAGTTTTGATGTAGAAAATTTAGAAATTAATAAAAAATAAAGAAAAACCCTTGAATGAGTAGGTGTGTCAAAACATTTGACTGGTACCGTTTATTTAAGGGATAATGAACGAGGGGCTATGTGTTCAGTGGAAAATAATGAATGACGTGGAAGGTGTGGTCCACAATGTGCTCGCTCATAGATAATATATATATATATACATTCATATATACAGTGGGGAGAACAAGTATTTGATACACTGCCAATTTTGCAGGTTTTCCTACTTACAAAGCATGTAAAGGTCTGTAATTTGTATCATAGGTACACTTCAACTGTGAGAGACAGAATCTAAAACAAAAATCCAGAAAATCACATTGTATGATTTTTAAGTAATTAATATACATTTTATTGCAAAGTGTACTTCCTGAATTGACTGGAATTTAAATGGACTGTAAGGTAACTGAAATTGTCCTCTACCTTAGCACAACTCCCATACTGTAACGCCTATGCAAATAAGAATGCAAATTGATTATTTTATGTCTAAATCTTAGCAAAAAGTGGGCCCTTTACCTCTAAACGGTTTACACTGTGGTATATTTCCCTCTCCAACTATGTACTCTGTCCTGTTAGTTCCAGACATGTCCATGCATCTGAATGTATCTCAGCCTGTGAGGACAGGACCAGTGACCCTGGGGGGTTCTGTGAACCTTGAATGTTTCTCCACATTAGACTCAGTGTTATCCTGGTAATGGCTGAAACACACCCAAGGACATGGACTTTTACCCATTGTAACAACCTACTATTAAAAAGTGCAATTTCATGTTGAAAAGGATAAAATAAACTTTAATCTGAAGCTTTGCCCTCACTGATGTTGGATTGTATCATTGTGGAATATTCTGGTATAATGAATGCTATTTTGGAAATGGTGCACATCTCATGATTCAAGGTCAGTATAGAAATGGGAAGAGATTGCAAGACAGTAAAAACATTGAGTATAAATATTCAGATTTTTTTTCCCACTAAGAATTTTAAAATGTTGCATGGTTCTTTTTAGCCAATGAATCTACTCAAGTGAAAGGAACCAAGTCTGACAATGAAGGTAAGACATTTGAACAGCTGATCTCTGAAAAATGTCTGTACATGTTATCTTATCCTCACACGGGGCACCAAATGTAGGTACAGTGTCATAAATTATGTGTTTGTGTTTTTCTGGTCAGCAACATTAAGAAATCCCTTATTATATGTATATATTGTTCACCTTCTCAAGAGAAAAAAAAACAGAATTGCTGAACTACATTACATTGTTGCTATCATTATTATCCTGATAGTAGCAAACATTCTCCTGACAATCTTGTGGAGGAGAGTTCTGCAATAATTTAAATAGTGTGTTAAAGTGTATCTTTGTCATGCCTTATACAAAATATATGATGAATAAATGTATATTATATAATGTATTAATGGCAATCAATAATACACAAAAAGTATATGTTTTGTTATTTAATCTAGGGGTGCCAAGGACATTTCACCCTCAGTCCAAGTGAGTAATTTTGCATTACCTATTTTGCATGATGTTAAATTGCTTCACATTCTCATGCTTCTTGTAGGTAGCTGGAGTAATTTAGTAATTGTGGATGAGGTATGTATCTCTCTCTTTATTTTAGAATCTGAACGTGGACAGAGAGAACTATGCTGCACTGAGCTTCTCAATAAACAGATCTGAGTGTGGAAGAGGAAGAGGGCAGCGTGGAGACGTTTGTTTATGCTCCAATACAGCAACAGCTGTGAAATAGTGTTGTTTGAATATATTAACATTCCATAATGTATGTAATGTGTAACTTTGCCAGAATTTAATATTTTTTTAAATGTTATTTCAATAAAGATGCATTTATTTTTTTAATGTATAATTGTACTCGCTGGTGAAGGCTATGTTTAAATGTGGCTGAGTAAAAATGCCATCAAAATAAAAGTAAATAAAACATACCTATCTCTCCAAGAAGCAAAGACGCTTACAATTGTGCAAACATCCTAATAGCTGTCATCTTCTTCAAAACCTGTGTCTTGAGTGGAAATGTTTACCTCTATAGAACAACAGTTCTCAAATGAGGTTATTTAGTTTTCTGTTTTCAAATATAGTTCTATGTTTTCAAATGTAATAAAAGGTCAGAATTTCACTTTTTGGATGAAAAATTAAATTTAACAAAAGCCTGGCCTTTTTATGGGACAGAAATTATCATCTTCACACCCCACTCCACTTTACAACTCACTCCCCACTCCCCTTTAAGGAGTGGGGATTGCTCAAGGCCTTCTAAGTCTTCACAGAAGTCACAAGGACTTATAAAGTATTCTGATTATATTATTTTTTCAATGACATTCTGATATCATTTTTTCAGTTTGCATTTAAAACGAAAAGGTTCAAAATGAGGAGAAAAAAATATCCATTCAAGATTTCTCATTGGTTGTCCCTGGGGAGAAATGTAGCAAGATAGCTCAACATTGGCTATGCCATCAGAAGCTCGATAGAAGGCACCTGCTATTCAACCATATTAGAGCAGAATTTTGAAGTGACAGTAGAATCAACCAATCACATTTTTGACATGTAATGAGTGGGACCATTTTTTAAAAAACGTATGGAAACTTCCACCATTCTTTAACCTGTCTAGGACTGGCCCCCACAAGAGCCAGTGAAAGTGCAGGGCGCCAAATTCAAAACAACAAAAATGTCATAATTAAAGTTCCTCAAACATACAAGTATTTTACATCATTTTCAAGATAAAATTCTCGTTAATCCAGCCACAGTGTCTGATTTCAAAAAGGATTTACAGCGAAAGCACCACAAATGATTATGTTAGGTTCAGTAGTTATAAAACATGCAGTGATATTGCAGAGAGCCACATCAATTTACAGAAATACTCATAATAAACATTGATAAAGATATGACTATTATACATGGAATTTTAGATAAACTTCTCCTTAATGCAACCGCTGTGTTATATGCATATTCTAGCTTTTACGGCTGAGTAGCAGGCAGCTTGATTTGGGCACATTTTTCATCCAAGCTACCCAATACTGCCCCCTACTCCAAAGAAGTTAAGGCCCGATAGGTCCCCGCACAATTGCAAGCAGTAGTTTTCCCATTGTCTAAGCTAGCTAGTTTTTGTTGTAGGCTAGTGTGCGGCGGCTGCTCTTGTTGGTGAAAATTAAGAAGATGTTGATGCTATATTGTTAGCCTCATGATTTTCGAAATTAACTTTCAACAAGAAGTTGTTTCAAATGATCATCATCTGGTGCGTGGAACATTTTTTTTTTTATTGCAGCTCACTTTCTGTTGTTAGCTATCCCTTTGAAAATAATGTGTTATGCGTGTGAAACTTTAGATCAAACGGTTAGTGTGTGTGCGTAATGTCATAACGACGTTTGCAATGGGAAGTAATAATTGTACATTTCTATTGGTAAATGTTTATCCTAATGGTTGTGTTTTTGTGATCTTACGATTGGGAGCTATTGGACTATTATTTCCTAGTAAATGGACTGCTTATACCTTTAACATCATCCTGTGTGTGACTGCTGTCTTTCTATCAGTCTAAGTGTTTTACAGAAAGTGTTTGATAATTTGGTACAATGTTTTGAGTTATGTACAATGTTTTGGAAGAGTTTTCCCCCTCTGAAGGCCTAGGTCCAAAAGCCAGGGTACGCCACTGGCTTTAAGGTATACTGTGGGTGAAGTACAAGCCACTGCTCCTGGCAATCGCAGGAGTTCCTAAATTCATTGGTCTGTAGGTGCAGTAAGAAGAGTTCCCCCTATTGGCCAATGTTGAGTCAAATATTTGCACCGATACCGGAACTTGTAGATTCAGTTAGACTTCATAACATATTAACAGAGCCGAGCGATTCCATGGAATGACCAACTTTCTTATCACAGAGCTCTGTCTTTATAGTTGTTCTTCTTTACATAACACATAGAGTCACGTCCCTCTATATGGATGATAACTCCCCTTGACCTTTCGCAACCATTATCTTCCAGCCTCAGTTATTGCTTGTTAACGCCCATATCTGCTCCGTTCTAGATTATAATGTTGGCGGCGCCCTGGTTATAATACAAAAAAAGAATACATTTATTGCATACATATGTTTCCAGTATTAGTTCTGTTTTCTGCTGACATTATGCTTTTCTGTAACCCTAACCCTAACCCTAACCCTAACCCTATCTAGCTCTGTCCCTTTACCTAAGTTCAGCTCACATTTGTTTTATCCCTTATACATGTTATTCTGTCTCAGTACTTCAAAGTGGACAGTGTGGATACTGCGGATACTGGAAATGTAATCATTGTCATGAGTTTGGCTCCTACACCAACCATCAACAATTCCAGCCAATAGATACCAACTCCAGGAGGTCCTAAAGCCCACTAAAATAAATAAACACAACAGTGAGGGGAATTTCACAGTGAGAACAGATTTTGATTTTGAATGTTTACTGTCAACCACACCCTTTTCAAAGGTTATTACTTTAAAATGGACTAAATATGTTTGACCAACTGTTCTGTTTGTCACGTCCTGACCTTAGTTCCTTTTTTATGTCTCTTTTAGGTTGGTCAGGGCGTGAGTTGGGGTGGGCATTCTATGATTGTGTTCTATGTTTTGTATTTCTGCTTTTGGCCTGGTATGGTTCCCGACTTACTTTTCTCATACTTAGGTAGCCTGTGTTCCCACTGTGATTTGTGGGTAGTTGTTTTCTGTTTTGTGTATTCACCTGACAGAACTGTTAGTTTATCGTTTTGTTGTTTTTGTTTGTGTACTCATTCTTTATTAAAAGTATTATGGATACGTACCATGCTGCACTTTGGTCCTCTTCTCCTTCCACCAACGACAACCGTTACAGAACTACCCACCACCAAAGGACCTAAGCAGCGTGGTAAGGAGGAGCAGCGCAATAAGGAGGAATGGACATGGGAGGACATTCTGGACGGCACGGTTTGCTACTCCTGGGGGGAGATCCTGGCTGGAAGGGATTGCCTCCCATGGGAACAGGTGGAGGCAGCCAGGAGAGCGGAGGCAGCAGGTAAAGGGAGCCAGCACTTTGAGGGAACACGGCTGGCAAGGAAGCCCGAGAGGCAGCCCCAAACATTTCTGGGGGGGGCACACGGAGAGATTGGCAAAGTCAGGTAGGAGACCTGATCCAACTCCCCATGCTTACCGTGGAGAGAGAGTGACCGGGCAGGCAACGTGTTATGCAGTGAGGCGCGCGGTGTCCCCAGTGCGCACGTATAGCCCGGTGCGCTACATCACAGCTCCTCGTATCAGCCGGGCTAGAGTGAGCATCGAGCCAGGAGTAATGAAGCCGGCTCAGCGCATCAGGTCTCCAGTGCGTCTCCTCGGCCCGGGTTATATGGCACCAGCCCTACACACGCTGTTCGCCAGCACAGCCCAGTGCGGTCTGTTCCACCCCGCCGCACTTGCCGGGCTACAGGGAGTATCCAGCCAGGACGGGTTGTGCAGGCTCGGTACTCGAGAACTCCAGTGCTCCTCCACGGCCCTGTGTATCCGGTGCCTCCTCCACGCACCAGGCTTCTTGTGGCAGCCCCACGCACCAGGCTGTCTCTCCGTCTCCTCCTTCCAGGTTCTCGCTCCTGTCCGGTGCCTCCAGAGTCTCTCTCCTGTCCGGCGCCTCCAGAGTCTCCCTCCTGTCCGTTGCTCCAGAGTCTCCCTCCTGTCCGGCGCCTCCAGAGTCTCCCTCGTGTGCGGCGCCGCCAGAGCCGCCCGTCAGTCAGGAGCCGCCAGAGCCACCCGTCAGTCAGGAGCCGCCAGAGCCGCCCGTCAGTCAGGAGCCGCCAGAGCCACCCGTCAGTCAGGAGCCGCCAGAGCCACCCGTCAGTCAGGAGCCGCCAGAGCCACACGTCAGTCAGGAGCCGCCAGAGCCGCCCGTCAGTCAGGAGCCGCCAGAGCCACCCGTCAGTCAGGAGCCGCCAGAGCCGCCCGTCAGTCAGGAGCCGCCAGAGCCGCCCGTCAGTCAGGAGCCGCCAGAGCCGCCCATCAGTCAGGTGCCGCCGGAGCCGCCCTTTACTCAGTCGCCGCCAGAGTCTCCCGCCTGTCCGGCGCTGCCGGAATCTCCCGTCTATTCGGGGCCCGCTGCAAGGGTCCCCAGTCCGAGGTCGGCGGCGAGGGTCGCCGCTCCAAAGGCACCACTTATGTGGGCCAAGACTATGGTGGAGTGGGGTCCACGTCCCGCCCCGGAGCCGCCACCGCAGACAGGTGCCCACCCAGACCCCCCCCCCTATGGGGTTAGGTTCCGCACCTTTGGGGGGTCGCTACACTGTTAAAAAATATTTGATCAATTCTGAGAATTTAAAATTCTGCGAACATCTATGATGATAAACTACAGTCTATAATTAAAATATCTTATATTTCTCTCTATCAAACCAAATACAAGGGTTGAACATCAGTGGTTGGTGATAAGATTACTTGTATCTGTGGTCATTGTCCACAGATATGGTTGTCATTATGTCCCGCCCATAATCACAAATTACTTTCATTTCTCTTATTTTAAGATTCATTCCTTCATTCATGGTCTGGCAGTGTAGATCTAAACACAGAATGGAACGCATATATGTACCAGCTCTCGTCCTCTACGGCTTCTGTAAGTGACTGTATCTTCAGTTCAGATTTTGTGATTCATCAATAGATTTGGTCTCTCACATAGTTGTGTTAAAGGTGTGTATTTAATGTGCATGAAGATGACGTTTTATTCACAACTCTTTTGTAACTTTTGTTCTCTCTCTCTTTCAGATCTGAACCATGTTGTGTGTGTCTCTCCACCACCCTTAATGGTGGTACATTCAGGAGAGAATGTCACCCTGCAGTGCATCAATGTCCTTAAAACACCAGGACATGTTGGCTGGTTCAAGCAAATCAACGGCTCAGAGCCGCTGTGCATCACGTATATGTGGAGCTCCGTGCCAACTATTCATCATCAAAATGGATTTCAGGGCATGAGTATGAAAATGTTCATGACCAATATAACTATCTATCTCACAATCACAGAGGTGGATGTAGCTGATTCTGGTCTGTACTTCTGTGGAATGTTGGATAACTATTTAATCTTCACCAACGCGACTGTCCTGAAGGTGCAAGGTAACCTTTTCAATACATTGTCTGCTATGACACCAAATGCACAACCATTTATTCTAGGTATCAGATATAATTTTGACTTAATGTTGGAGATACAATACTATCTAGTATTACAGTTTGAATAACAGTAGAATATTTAACTCACCTAACTGTTCAAAAGGTCACAAAGATTATGACAAGGACTCTACAGAGCACCATGAAGAAGGTATATTCATTCTGTAATTTTAAGTGAGAATCTTTCAGAAATTAATTGATATGATGTACCATGAAAGTACCACAGAATAGAAATAAAGTATAACAGCAGCTTATACCAACCTAGCCTGAGAATTCGTATCATTTCAGTTGCTGATCCACAGATGAGAATCCTGGTCCTTCTCTCCATCTGTTATGGTGAGTGAATGAGGACCCAAAAGCGAACTAACTTAAACAGAGCTTCTTTAATAACCAAACATAGGTAGGCTCAGATAGACCGGCAGATTCCGACAGGACAGGACAAGGTTACAGCAAACATGACGATAGTCTGGCTCAGGCATGAAACACAACAAACAAGAATCCGACAAGGACAGGAACAGAAACAGAGAGAGATATAGGGACCTAATCAGAGGGAAAAAGGGAACAGGTGGGAAACGGGGTGAATGGGTAGTTAGAGGAGACAAGGAACAGCTGGGGGAAAGCGGGGGAGAAAAGGTAACCTAACAACGACCAGCAGAGGGAGACAGGGTGAAGGGAAAGGACAGAGACAAGACACAACATGACAGTACATGACAGTACCCCCCCACTCACCGAGCGCCTCCTGGCGCACTCGAGGAGGAAACCTGGCGGCAACGGAGGAAATCCTCGATCAGCGCACGGTCCAGCACGTCCCGAGAGGGAACCCAACTCCTCTCCTCAGGACCGTACCCCTCCCAATCTACGAGGTACTGGTGACCACGGCCCCGAGGACGCATGTCCAAAATTCTACGGACCCTGTAGATGGGTGCGCCCTCGACAAGGATGGGGGGGGGGGGGGGAAGACGAGCGGGGGCGCGAAGGACGGGCTTGATGCAGGAGACATGGAAGACCGGGTGGACGCGACGAAGGTATCGCGGAAGAAGAAGTCGAACTGCGACAGGATTAATGACCCGAGAAATACGGAACGGACCAATGAACCGCGGGGTCAACTTGCGAGAAGCCGTCTTAAGGGGAAGGTTCTGAGTGGAGAGCCAAACTCTCTGACCGCGACAATATCTAGGACTCTTAGTTCTACGCTTATTAGCAGCCCTCACAGTCTGCGTCCTATAACGGCAAAGTGCAGACCTGACCCTCTTCCAGGTGCGCTCGCAACGTTGGACAAAAGCCTGAGCGGAGGGGACGCTGGACTCGGCGAACTGAGATGAGAACAGCGGAGGCTGGTACCCGAGGCTACTCTGAAAAGGAGATAGCCCGGTCGCAGACGAAGGAAGCGAGTTGTGGGCGTATTCTGCCCAGGGGAGCTGTTCTGACCAAGACGCAGGGTTGCGAAAAGAAAGACTGCGTAAGATGCGACCAATAGTCTGATTGGCCCGTTCTGCTTGACCGTTAGACTGGGGGTGAAAGCCGGAAGAGAGACTGACGGAAGCCCCAATCAAACGGCAAAACTCCCTCCAAAATTGAGACGTGAATTGCGGACCTCTGTCCGAAACGACGTCTGACGGAAGGCCATGAATTCTGAAAACATTCTCGATGATGATTTGTGCCGTCTCTTTAGCAGAAGGAAGCTTAGCAAGGGGAATGAAATGAGCCGCCTTAGAGAACCTATCGACAACCGTAAGAATAACAGTCTTCCCCGCTGACGAAGGCAGTCCGGTGACAAAATCTAAGGCGATGTGAGACCACGGTCGAGAGGGAATAGGAAGCGGCCTGAGACGGCCGGCAGGAGGAGAGTTACCGGACTTAGTCTGCGCGCAGACCGAACAAGCAGCCACGAAACGACGCGTGTCATGCTCCCGGGTGGGCCACCAAAAACGCTGGCGAATGGAAGCAAGCGTACCCCGAACGCCAGGGTGGCCGGCTAACTTGGCAGAGTGAGCCCACTGAAGAACGGCCAGACGAGTAGGAACGGGAACGAAAAGAAGGTTCCTAGGAC
Source organism: Oncorhynchus clarkii lewisi (assembly GCF_045791955.1). Taxonomy (NCBI): domain Eukaryota; kingdom Metazoa; phylum Chordata; class Actinopteri; order Salmoniformes; family Salmonidae; genus Oncorhynchus; species Oncorhynchus clarkii. The sequence goes on from NC_092155.1 coordinate 20,474,250, forward strand.
AAGCGCGCGGCGACGGAGTGTGAGTGAGCGCTTGTTTTACCTGCCTCTCAATTCCCCAGACAGTCAACCCGACAACACGCCCCTCAGGGAGAATCCCCTCGGGGTCAGTGGAGGCTACTGAAGAACTGAAGAGACGAGACAAAGCATCAGGCTTGGTGTTCTTAGAGCCCGGACGATAAGAAATCACGAACTCGAAACGAGCGAAAAACAGCGCCCAACGCGCCTGACGCGCATTAAGTCGTTTGGCAGAACGGATGTACTCAAGGTTCCTATGGTCAGTCCAAACAACAAAAGGAACGGTCGCCCCCTCCAACCACTGTCGCCATTCGCCTAGGGCTAACCGGATGGCGAGCAGTTCGCGGTTACCCACATCATAGTTACGTTCCGACGGCGACAGGCGATGAGAAAAATACGCGCATGGGTGGACCTTGTCGTCAGAGAGGGAGCGCTGAGAAAGGATGGCTCCCACGCCCACCTCTGACGCGTCAACCTCGACAACGAACTGTCTAGAGACGTCAGGTGTAACAAGGATAGGAGCGGATGTAAAACGATTCTTGAGGAGATCAAAAGCTCCCTGGGCGGAAACGGACCACTTAAAGCACGTCTTGACAGAAGTAAGGGCTGTGAGAGGAGCTGCCACCTGACCGAAATTACGGATGAAACGACGATAGAAGTTCGCGAAGCCGAGAAAGCGCTGCAGCTCGACGCGTGACTTAGGGACGGGCCAATCAATGACAGCTTGGACCTTAGCGGGATCCATCTTAATGCCTTCAGCGGAAATAACAGAACCGAGAAATGTGACGGAGGAGGCATGAAAAGTGCACTTCTCAGCCTTCACAAAAAGACAATTCTCTAAAAGGCGCTGGAGGACACGTCGAACGTGCTGAACATGAATCTGGAGTGACGGTGAAAAAATCAGGATATCGTCAAGGTAAACGAAAACAAAGATGTTCAGCATGTCTCTCAGGACATCATTGACTAATGCCTGAAAGACAGCTGGAGCGTTAGCGAGGCCGAAAGGAAGAACCCGGTATTCAAAGTGCCCTAACGGAGTGTTAAACGCCGTCTTCTACTCGTCCCCCTCCCTGATGCGCACGAGATGGTAAGCGTTACGAAGGTCCAACTTAGTGAAAAACCTGGCTCCCTGCAGGATCTCGAAGGCTGAAGACATAAGAGGAAGCGGATAACGATTCTTCACTGTTATGTCATTCAGCCCTCGATAATCTATGCAGGGGCGCAGAGACCCGTCCTTCTTCTTGACAAAAAAAACCCCGCTCCGGCGGGAGAGGAGGAGGGGACTATGGTACCGGCGTCAAGAGCTACAGACAAATAATCTTCGAGAGCCTTACGTTCGGGAGCCGACAGAGAGTATAGTCTACCCCGGGGGGGGGTGGTTCCCGGAAGGAGATCAATACTACAATCATACGACCGGTGTGGAGGAAGAGAGGTGGCCCTGGACCGACTGAACACCGTGCGCAGATCGTGATATTCCTCCGGCACCCCTGTCAAATCACCAGGCTCCTCCTGTGAAGAAGAGACAGAGGAAACAGGAGGGATAGCAGACATTAAACATTTCACATGACAAGAGACGTTCCAGGAGAGGATAGAATTACTAGACCAATTAATGGAAGGATTATGACAAACTAGCCAGGGATGGCCCAAAACAACAGGTGTAAAAGGTGAACGAAAAATTAAAAAAGAAATGGTTTCACTATGATTACCAGAAACAGTGAGGGTTAAAGGTAGCGTCTCACGCTGAATCCTGGGGAGAGGACTACCATCCAGGGCGAACAAGGCCGTGGGCTCCTTTAACTGTCTGAGAGGAATGTCATGTTCCTGAGCCCAGGTCTCGTCCATAAAACAGCCCTCCGCCCCAGAGTCTATTAAGGCACTGCAGGAAGCTGACGAACCGGTCCAGCGTAGATGGACCGACAAGGTAGTGCAGGATCTTGAAGGAGAGACAGGAGTAGTAGCGCTCACCAGTAGCCCTCCGCTTACTGACGAGCTCTGGCCTTTTACTGGACATGAAGTGACAAAATGACCAGCGGAACCGCAATAGAGACAGAGGCGGTTGGTGATTATCCGTTCCCTCTCCTTAGTCGAGATGCGGATACCTCCCAGCTGCATGGGCTCAGCACCCGAGCCGGCAGAGGAAGATGGTAGTGATGCGGAGAGGGAGGCGACGGAGAGCGCGAGCTCCTTTCCACGAGCTCTGTGACGAAGATCAACCCGTCGCTCAATGCGAATAGCGAGTTCAATCAAGGAATCCACGCTGGAAGGAACCTCCCGGGAGAGAATCTCATCCTTTACCTCTGCGCGGAAACCCTCCAGAAGACGAGCGAGCAAGGCCGGCTCGTTCCAGCCACTGGAGACAGCAAGAGTGCGAAACTCAATAGAGTAGTCTGTTATGGATCGATTGCCTTGACATAGGGAAGACAGGGCCCTGGAAGCCTCCTCCCCAAAAACAGATCGATCAAAAACCCGTATCATCTCCTCCTTAAAGTCCTGATACTGGTTAGTACACTCAGCCCTTGCCTCCCAGATTGCCGTGCCCCACTCACGAGCCCGTCCAATAAGGAGAGATATGACGTAGGCGACACGAGCAGTGCTCCTGGAGTAAGTGTTGGGCTGGAGAGAAAACACAATATCACACTGGGTGAGGAACGAGCGGCATTCAGTGGGCTCCCCAGAGTAACACGGCGGGTTATTGATTCTGGGCTCCGGAGATTCGAAAGCCCTGGAAGTGGCCGGTGGATCGAGGCGGAGATGGTGAACCTGTTCTGTGAGGTTGGAGACTTGGGTGGCCAGGGTCTCAACGGCATGTCGAGCAGCAGACACTTCCTGCTCGTGTCTGCCTAGCATCGCTCCCTGGATCCCGACGGCTGAGTGGAGGGTCGGATTCTTCTGTTATGGTGAGTGAATGAGGACCCAAAAGCGAACTAACTTAAACAGAGCTTCTTTAATAACCAAACATAGGTAGGCTCAGATAGACCGGCAGATTCCGACAGGACAGGACAAGGTTACAGCAAACATGACGATAGTCTGGCTCAGGCATGAAACACAACAAACAAGAATCCGACAAGGACAGGAACAGAAACAGAGAGAGATATAGGGACCTAATCAGAGGGAAAAAGGGAACAGGTGGGAAACGGGGTGAATGGGTAGTTAGAGGAGACAAGGAACAGCTGGGGGAAAGCGGGGGAGAAAAGGTAACCTAACAACGACCAGCAGAGGGAGACAGGGTGAAGGGAAAGGACAGAGACAAGACACAACATGACAGTACATGACACCATCACAAGAACTGGAGTTCTCCTCTGCTGTCTGACCACCTTCATCATCATCTACACCGCCAGGAAATAGATAAAGCTAAGGCCAATATCAATAGAGTATATGCAGTATGAATCTTGCTATCGCCAAGCACTGTTGTATGTAAGAATTAATAAATAGTACTGTGAACATTGATACTGACTGAAGTCGATATGTTTTGAGCGCACGGGTCAGAGGTTTTCATGAAGGAAAAGAGTTGACAAATGTATTAATAAAGTTAACATTTTTGTAAGGTTACAAAGTATCTGCATATTTTCCACTTGTTGAATGCTTTCGGGAATTTAAAGGTTTTTAGCTCATTGTTTGTATTCTTTACATACATAGTTTGAACATCTTGTTGAGCAGCAAAGGTCTTGTCTGGTGTTTTTCATCCAGATAAACAGATGAAGAGAAGTGTGGATAGAATGTGTGTTGTTTTGATGCACTGAGGGTTGTACAGTTCTTTCAGAAAGTATTCACACCACTAGACTTTTTCCAAATGTTGTTGTGTTGGATAGAAATGGATTTAATTGTATTTTTTTTAAACACAAAATACTCTGCTATGTTAAAGTGGAAGAAAAATGTTTAAATTTGTAAAAAGTTAATGTAAAATTAAACCCTAACTAACGTATCTTGATTCACTAAGTATTCAACCCCCTGAGTCAATACATGTTGAAATCACCTTTGCCAGCGATTAAAGCTGTGACTATTTCTGGGTAAGTCGCTAAGCGCTTGCCACAGCTGGTTTGTGCAACATTTGCCAATATTATTTTTCAAATTCATCAAGCTCTGTCAAATTGGTTGTTGATCATTTCAACTCAATATCAGGAAGTTGATCTTAATGATGTGTACACGCAGTGGATATTGAATGGTTGTTTTATAATTGACTGTTGTTGTTGTTGCTGTGCTCTGTCCCCCTATTCCAAGCAGTAGGCAAAAATACCCTTCTGGCAGCCTTCATGGTCAGGGTCTGAGGTAGAGTAGGAGGGACCAGTGAGCAACGTATCACCACCTTCTCAAATCCCATTGCATGAAAAATTTAGAGGAGAGGGACCTCTGGCTTTCTCATCCAATGAGTTTAGAGAAGGAGGCGAGAAGAGAGGCGAGAGGACGTGAGGAGTTTGCAATTGAGATTCACCAGTGCTGAGGTGAACAAGACTGGCCTTAAGACATAACATTTGTCGGGGAGACAGTGGAATATTTTTTAAAGAACAACTATTTAGAATCGATTCCCTGTATGTTACCATCTTTTGAAATTAAAGATGACATAGCCCTTGGGTAATATATCGAATTCTGTGGATTAAGTTGTGTATTGGAATTGTATTGTGTATTGGAATTCCCCTTGGGTTGTGCCGGGTTGTGCCGTGGCGGAGATCTTTTTGAGCTATACTCGGCTTTGTCTCAGGATGGTAAGTTGGTGGTTGAAGATATCCCTCTAGTGGTGTTGGGGCTGTGCTTTGGCAAATTGGGTGGGGTTATATCCCGCCTGTTTGGCCCTGTCCGGGGGTATCGTCGGATGGGGCCACAGTGTCTCCCGACCCCTCCTGTCTCAGCCTCACGTATTTATGCTGCAGTAGTTTAGGTGTCGGGAGGCTACACAAACACAGCAACGTAGTCTTTTTTTTGTGATCTCTCATTCATTATTTACACTCAATTAAAAGATGGATAGAATGCCCTCCCATGATAGTGTTATTGAGGTGGTGCATTGTTCTAGTGGCCTAACATCACACTTGAGCATAGAAGGTATTTAGATCGTCTGGTAGGCTTGCGTCACCGGACAGCTAACAGCTGCGTTTCCCTTTGTAATCTGTGATACTTTGCAAGTCCTGCCACATTCGACGAGCATCAGAACCGGTGTAGTAGGATTCTGTCTTGGTCCAGTCGGTGCTAGCGAAACAGTCGTGTAGCTTAACATCCGCTTCATTGGAACACTTCCGCATTGAGGGTGTAGCTGGTACTTCCTGTTTGAGTTTTTGCTTGTAAGGAGGAATCAGGATGATACCACTCCTGTCCCAGCCTCCAGTATTTATGCTGCAATAGTTTATGTGTCGGGGGTCTAGGTTCAGTCTGCTATATTTGGAGTATTTCTCCTGTCTCATCCAGTGTCCTGTGTGAATTTAAGTATAATGTTTATTTCTTTCTTTCTCTCAGAGGACCTGAGCCCTAGGACCATGCCTCAGGTCTACCTGGCGTGATGACTCCTTGCTGCCCCCAGTCTACCTGGCCGTGCTGCCAACTGACATTTACTCCTGAGGTGCTGACCTGTGGCACCCTCAACAACCACTGTGATTATTATTACTTGACCCTGCTGGTCATCTATGAACATTTGAACATCTTGGCCATGTTCTGTTATAATCTCCACCCGGCACAGCCAGAAGAGGACTGGCCACCCCTCATAGCCTGGTTCCTCTCTAGGTTTCTTCCTAGGATCTGACCTTTCTAGGGAGATTTTCCTAGCCACTGTGCTTCTACACCTGCATTGCTTGCTGTTTGGGGTGTTAGGCTGGGTTTCTGTACAGCACTTTGAGATATCAGCTGAGGTAAGGAACTTTTAACCAAACTCATAATACTTGTGGTGGTATACTGTACTTTATATGTAAGTGGAAATAACACATACATAAATACATTTTCTGTAAATACATTTTTGGGTACTTTGTGTTTATAATAGCGTCACTGATAGGCCTAGTTATATTCCGCTGTGGTAAACTCATCTCATTCTTTCTCTCTCTCTGATGAATACGAGCAACCTGAACCACAGGAAGACTGACCTGGAGCTCTTATCTCTCACCACACTGATCTGTTGTTCTGTTTAAACCCCCCCTCTCTCAGTTCTCTTCACACCTCTCCACCTCTCTCTCTCTCTCTCTCTCTCTCTCTCTCTCTCTTTCTCTCTGCATCTAAGTCACACTCTCTCTTCTTCTTTCCACCAATCAGGCCCCACATCTCTTTCCATCCATAACTCCAGACTAAAAACACCTGACCGGCCCAGATGGCATCCCTAGCCACATCCTCAGAGCATGCGCAGACCAGCTGGTTGGTGTGTTTACAGACATATTCAAACAATCCCTATCCCAGTCTGTTGTCCCCACATGCATTAAAATATATCTTTTTTTGGGGGGTGGGGGGACGACGACAAAAAAACAGAACTTCAGCGTGCATAATTATTCACTCGCCCCAAAGGCAATACCTTGTAGAGCAACCTTTTATAGCAATTACAGCTGCAAGTCTCTTGGGATATGTCTCAATAAGCTTGGCACATCTAGCCACTGGGATTTTTGCCCATTCTTCAAGGCAAAACTGCTCCAGCTCCAACAAGTTGGATGGGTTCCGCTGTTGTTTAGCAATATTTAAGTCATACTCAATTGAATTGAGTTCTTGTTGCTTTAGCAGTATGCTTAGGGTCATTGTCCTGCTGGACACTGCACACTGCCCTATCCCATCTGGACAAGAGGAATAATGTACGAATACTGTTCATTCACTACAACTCAGCATTTAACACCATAGTACCTTCCAAACTTGTCATTAAGCTTGAGACCCTGGGTCTCTACCCCGCCCTGTGCAACTGGGTCCTGGACTTCCTGATTGGCCGCCCCCAGGTGGTGATGGTAGGAAACACCATCTAAACCCTGCTGATTCTCAACACTGAGTCCCCACAAGTGTGCGTTCTCAGCCCTCTCCTGTACTCCCTGTTCACCCATGACTGCATGGCCATGAACGTTTCCAACTCAATCATCAAGTTTGCAGACAACACTACAGTGGTAGGCCTGATTCCCAACAACGAAGAGACGGCCTACAGGGAGGAGGTGAGTGCCCTCAGAGTGTGGTGTCAGGAAATAACCTCTCACTCAACATCAACAAAACATAGGTGATGATCGTGGACTACAGGAAACAGCAGAGGGAGCACCCCCCCATCCACATTGACGGGACAGTAGTGGAGAAGGTGGAACGTTTTAAGTTCCTTGGCGTACACATCACGGACAAACTGAAATGGTCCACCCACACAGACATCATGGTGAAGAAAGCGCAACAGCGCCTCTTCAACATCAGGAGGCTGAAGAAATGTGTCTTGTCATCTAAAACCCAATTTTACACCAGGTTCTAGACTAGAAAGTTGTGTTCAACGTAAGAGGAGTACAAACAAAGACAAACACTATTATATTTATTTACTGTTGTTATCATAATTGTTTTGCTGAAGTTAATTGAATATGTATGTATAATGGTGACACTGATAGGCCTAGTTATTTTCCACTGTGGTAAACTCATCTCATTCTCTCTCTCTGCTGAAGACGAGCAACCTAAACCACAGGAAGACTGACCTGGAGCTATCAGCTCTCACAACACTGAAATCTCTCTCACACTTTCGTGCTCTCTCTCTCACGCTCTCTCTCCCTCTCTGACACTCTATCTCTTGTGCTCTCTCTGTTCTCTTCACACCACTCTCTCTCTCATTTCAATTTAACTTAAGGGGCTTTCTTGGCAATGGAAACACATGTTTACCTTGCTGAAGCAAGTGAAATATATAATAAACAAAAGTGAAATAAACCATACAAATTTACAGTAAACAATACACTTAAAAAAACTTCCAAAAGAATAAAGACATGTCCAATGTCATATTATGACTATATACAGTGTTGTAATGATATGCAAATAGTTAAATTACAAAAGGAGAATAAAATAATAATAATACATAGGTTGTATCTGTCTAACTCTCTGTTCTCATCACACCTCTCTCTCTCTGCCGGATCTAAACCATAATACAGATGAATTTAATTGAATGCATGATGTACAATGATACTGTATGTTGGACACCTGGGGTTTGGGACACCTGCACAATGCCAACTGCTGTTGAGTACAATAACTGTACTTTAGTGGGCTATCTTTAAAAAGACTCTAAATGTGTTCTATGCAAAGTCTTCAACACTTTGGAGCTCTTGTAGGCCTACTTCAGTCATAGTGCATCCATTATGTATTTGCATGCAGAGTGAATGCATCCATAAACAATAGACCTACTGCTCTAATGTTGAGCGTACAGAGGCAGGTGTCAATCCTCTCTGCAGACTCTCATCTGATGCATTCGCTGCAGACGCTACATCCCCGGCCTGTGGTCAGTGTCACCTCGCTGGTATGAACAGGGATGGAAAACAACCCACACCTCATACAAAGATCTCTGTGGTCAGAAGTTTCCACTCAACAACTAAACAAACATACATTATGCCTTCACACATTTGGTATAAACTTTTCTTAGGTACTTTGAGTTCACACCTCATCTATTAGTGTGACATTAACGGTTTGTTATGGTTTGATACCAATGCAGATAATTTGTCCCATTGTGTTTCTAAGGCCTGTGATAAGCCTTGTGATGTCTTTGGTCATCATGCACTTTTTCAATTTCTATATTAAATATCTTCTGAACAGAGGGATTCAGAAGAAGTTGAAAACCAAATGTCACAGCTTTAATTTGACCTCTTACTCTTATTGTAACGATCGTCTGTGGTGGAAGAAGGTGAGGACCAAAGCACGGCGTGGTAAGTGTTCAAGTTTTTTAAATAAAGTAATGAACACTGAACAAAACAATAAACGTGAAGTAATCAAACCGAAACAGTCCCGTGTGGCACAAACACTAACACGGAAAATAATCACCCACAACTCAAAAGTGAAACCAGGCTACCTAAGTATGATTCTCAATCAGGGACAACGATTGACAGCTGCCTCTGATTGAGAACCATGTTGAGCAGAGCCCTATGGGCCTTGGTAAAAAGTACACTGTACACTGAGAAAAAAGGGTGCTATCTAGAACCTTAAAGGGTTCTTCAGCTGTCCCCATATTATAACCCTCTTAAGAACAATGTTTGGTTCCAGGTAGAACCCTATCCACAGAGGGTAATATATATATATATATATATATATATATATATATATATATATATATATATATATATATATATATAGTATATACAGCCGGTCTCCTGTAAGCACAAAACGAGGCCACTACTATGCTTTGGACAGGCGTGATAGCCTTCTACACACCCTCTCTCTATGTGGTTTTCAGCAGGATGTCTGTGTGGTGTCACTGTTTTCTCTCTGTTGTTGACAACAATGACAATTAGAAACACAGTCCACTGACATGTAAGACCCACACAGTATATTATCACCAAAACTGAATAGAAGGCCAGGTTGAATTCATTATTGGACTACAATCATTAGCTCATAGTGTCTAAATAGCATTTATCTATTTATCCCAGGCTGCATCCAGAAGGTCTTGCCAGTTAACCGTTACACCCATACTAAACCGACTGGTGTCACACTTCAGATAGAGCATGATTCTGTGAATGATAGGTAATGAGACTGACATAAAAATAGACTTGTTTCATTCTGTAGTGTATGTTATTCCCCCATATACACTCATGATGCTCCACCACTCTTCCCCCTGGTACATATTGTTGACAACAATGACAATTAGAAACACAGTCCACTGACATGTAAGACCCACACAGTATATTATCACCAAAACTGAATAGAAGGCCAGGTTGAATTCATTATTGGACTACAATCATTAGCTCATAGTGTCTAAATACCATACTAAACCGACTGGTGTCACACTTCAGATAGAGCATGATTCTGTGAATGATAGGTAATGAGACTGACATAAAAATAGACTTGTTTCATTCTGTAGTGTATGTTATTCCCCCATATACACTCATGATGCTCCACCACTCTTCCCCCTCTTTACCTGTTGTAAACCAAACAGACCTCCTATTGGTCATCAAGAGTACTGTAACTGTTACATGGGGTTGGGCCAAGTCTAAGGAAGATAACTGGGTGTCAGACCAAGAGCCTGTGCAGGTCCTTGTACTGTAACTGTAGTTCTTTACTGTTTGTACTCTGATTGAAAATGTATCGTATGCTTGCCAGATAACAATTTCTTCATTTCATATCTTGTTTACTGAAGAAAATGCATCTGTTTTCACACTGCAACCTCAGCATTGTACGTTCTTTATCCAACCGGTGCTAGAAAATTATACAATGGTTCATTTAACTGATCATCTAGACACCAAAAAGTCACACACCCTGCACAACATATCGTACACAGTAAGCATTGGACCACTTTAAAGAAATAGTTCACCCAAATTACAAAATCACATTTTGGTTTCCTTTCCCTATAAGCAGTATACGGACAAGGTATGACAGCAATCCATGCTTTGGTTCAGTTTCCCTGGAATTGTTTCCAAATGCAAATATTTTATCATTTGTGGCATTCAAGTTATGGGACCGATATTAGCATTTTTTGCACTTTTCGCAAATCATTTGAAAATATCTAAAATTTATTGTGAAACTTGTTTTTCAACCACTCCACAAATGTCTTGTTAACAAACTATAGTTTTGGCAAGTCGGTTAGGACATCTACTTTGTGGAGTGGTAATTTTTCCAACAATTGTTTAAAGACAGATTATTTCACTTATAATTCACTCTATCACAATTCCAGTGGGTCAGAAGTTTACATATACTAAGTTGACTGAGCCTTTAAACTGCTTGGAAAATTCCAGAAAGGGTGTTATGGCTTTAGAAGCTTCTGATAGGCTAATTTAAGTAATTTGAGTCAATTGGAGGTGTACCTGTGGATGTATTTCAAGGTCTACCTTCAAACTCAGTGCCTCTTTGTTGTACATCATGGGAAAATCATAAGAAATCAGCCAAGACCTCAGAAAGAAAATAGTGGTCTGGTTCATCCTTGGGAGCAATTTCCAAACGCCTGAAGATACCACGTTCATCTGCACAAACAATAGTACGCAAGTTTAAACACCATGGGACCACGCAGCCGTCATATCGCTCAGGAAGGAGACTGTCTCCTGTCTCCTAGAGATGAACGTACTTTAGTGCGAAAAGTGAAAATCAATCCCAGAACAACAGCAAAGGACCTTGTGAAGATGCTGGAGGAAACAGGTACAAAAGTATCTATATCCACAGTAAAACGTGTCCTATATCGACATAACCTGAAAGACCACTCAGCAAGGAAGAAGCCACTGCTCCAATACCGCCATAAAAAAGCCAGACTACACTTTGCAACTGCACATGGGTACAAAGATCATACTTTTTGGAGAAATGTCCTCTGGTCTGATGAAACAAAAATGAATGATGAAACTGTTTGGCCATAATGACCATCGTTATGTTTGGAGGAAAAAAGGGGGGTGCTTGCAAGCCGAAGAACACCATCCTAACCGTGAAGCACGGGGGTGGCAGCATCATGTTGTGGGGGTGCTTTGCTGCAGGAGGGACTGGTGCACTTCACAAAATAGGTGGCATCATGAGGAAAATGATGTGGATATATTGAAGCAACATCTCAAGACATCAGTCAGAAAGTTAACGCTTGGTCGCAAATGGGTCTTCCAAATGGACAATGACCCCAAGCATACTTCCAAACGTGTGGCAAAATGGCTTAAGGACAACATAGTCAAGGTATTGGAGTGGCCATCACAAAGCCCTGACCACAATACCATACAAAATGTGTGGGCAGAACTGAAAAAGCATGTGTAAGCAAGGAGGCCTTACACACCAGACTCAGTTACACCAGCTCTGTCAGGAGGAATGGGCCAAAATTCACCCAACTTGTTGTGGGAAGCTTGTGGAAGGCAACCTGAAATGTTTGATCCAAGTTAAACAATTTAAATTCAATGCCAAATACTAATTGAGTGTATGTAAACTTCTGACCCACTGGGAAAGTGATGAAAGAAATACAAGCTGAAACAAATCATTATCTCTACTATTATTCTGACATTTCACATTCTTAAAATAAAGTGGTGATCCTAACTGACCTAAGACTGGGAATTTTTACAAGGATTAAGTGTCAGGAATTGTGAAAAACTGAGTTTAAATGTATTTGGCTAAGGTGGTTGTAAACTTCAGACTTCAACTGTATATATTCTCATCCCATTCCTTTACTAGATTTTGTGTATTAGGTTTTGTTGTGGAATATGTTAGATATTAGGTTTTGTTGTGGAATTGTTAGATATTACCTGTTAGATACTGCTGCATTGTCAGATCTAGAAGCATAAGAATTTTGCTACACTCACAATAACATCTGCTAACCATGTGTATGTGACCAATAAAGTTTGATTTGATAAGCAAACTGGAACGGAGTCTTTATCAATATGTCAAAAGAGTGGTATTGTGTCAGGCAATGTCGGAGACAAAGTGATTTTGCACTGCTTTCATAAAATGTTACCTTTATTCAACTAGGCAAGTCAGTAAAGAACAAATTCTTATTTACGATGATGTTCTACACCACCTTATAGTACTCCCAATCACAGCCAGTTGTGAAACAGCCTGGATTTGAACCATGTTGTCAGAAAAGACCTATATAGTACTGAGATGCAGTGCCTTAGACCGCTGCGGCACTCGGGAGCCCAGCAACATTGCTGTATTGTTCTCTTGGTACATGAAAACCTTGGGAGATAAACTTCAGCTCTTCTCAACTGTCTTAACGTTTGAAAGGAACGCAACATTCTAAAGTGAGTTTCAGGATAACCCTCGCTTCTCAGCGGAAAATTGGCAATGAAATAATGACCTAAGGATTTCAGACATGCAGCTGTCAGATTCAGGCACATACTACTGTGGGAGCTCTGATAGCAATAACATGGAGTTTGGAGAAGAAGCCATTCTCATAATGAAAGGTAAAGAAAAAGTTAAACCATGGTTCTCCCAAGTGGCATGGTGTTCTAAGGCACTACATCGCAGTGCTAGCTGTGCCACTAGAGATTCTGGGTTTGAGTCCAGGCTCGAACGAATGGGAGACCCATGGGGCAGCACACATGTGGCCCAGTTTTGTCCGGGTTAGGGGACTGTTTGTCCGGCAGGGATGTCCTTGTCCCATTGCACACTAGCGACTACTGTGGTGGGCTGGGCGCAGTGCATGCTGACACGGTCGCCAGGTGAATGGTGTTTCCACCGACACATTGGTGCAGCTGGCTTCCGGGTTAAGTGGGCATTGTGTCGAGAAGAGTTGCGGCTTGGTTGGGTGAAAAGAGCAGGTCTGGGACAGGTAGCACGTCCGGTGAACAGGTCAGGATTCCATAGCCGCAGGCAGAACAGTTGAAACTGGAGCAGCAGCACGGCCAGGTGGACTGTGGACAGCAAGGAGTCATCATGCCAGGTAGACCTGAGGCATGGTCTTAGGGCTCAGGTCCTCCGAGAGAGAGAAAGAAAGAATTAGAGAGAGCATACTTAAATTCACACAGGACACTGGACCAAAGTGATCAGTGTGAGAAGAGCCCTGAGACAGGGTCTCCTACATAGATATTTGAAGTAAAGTTTACAACGTAGGTGCACACGGGTTGAGAGAAACATTTGAGGTGACAGACAGTGACACACATTGGCACAATCAATTCCTCCTTCACACATATTACCTTCATCAGCTGATATATACTTAATCATTAGTACAACAGTTGCAAACAAGAGTTTCTATTGAGCAAATTCACATATGTGTGACACCTTTTTGATCCGTTTGCTTCTGTTTAAGAAATGTTTTTCAACAGAATGTAATGAATACACCCCTGATCACTCATAAACCCAGTTCACTTTCATAACAGCCTAGTTATATTCCTTCTTGCATCTATGATCTCCCCATCCTCTCACATCATCCCTATGCTTGTGGACTTCAATACACAACACATCATCTGTACGTGACCAGGTGAAAAAATATTTCAAAGCCAAACCATATCATAACCGCTACACACAGCCTACATCATTGTCAGCATTTTAGCTAAAGTAACGTCACAGTCAACATAGCTAATTGAACTAAAGTGTTAGTAAACCTGCTACAATCATGCAGTAACATTACAGTGTGCAGTCAGTTAGCAGTTTAGCACTTACACTGGTGGGCCCCGGGGGCGATGAATTAGGAAAACCAAAAGCTTACCTTGACTTGGAAGAGTTCCAATGTTGTGTTGGATAGTCATAGCCAGCTAGCTAACATAGCATCTCTTTGTTTGAGCAGGGTGTTTCAGTGGGCTAAACTAGCTAGTTGCATTTGCTAGATAAGTAAGTGAAAGTGAAAAAAAAGGATAACATCTCTTTCCATCTCTCTCTTGCTTCTCCTTCATTTTGCAAGAAATGTATTTGCTCAAAACTGTTAAACTACTGTCTTTCTCTCTCTTTGAGTCAACTACTCACCACATTTTATGCAATGCAGTGCTAGCTAGCTGTAGCTTACGCTTCCAGTTCCAGAATCAATCTCTGATCCTTTCATTGGGCGGACAACATGTCAGTTTATGCTGCAAGAGCTCTGATAGGTTGGAGGACGCCCTATGGAAGTTGTCATAATTACTGTTTAAGTCTATGGAAGAGGGTGAGAACCATGAGCCTCGTAGGTTTTGAATTGAAGTCAATGTACCCAGAGGAGGATGGAAACTAGCTGTCCTATGACAACACCATGTTGCTACCCTACAGAGTGCTTTTGAGGCTACAGTAGACCTTCATTGCAAAATAGTATGTTTTAATCAATTATTTGGTGATGTGATTATATTTAGAATAGTGTTATCAAAAAAGTATAACTTTTTAAATGATTTAACATTTTTATATTCATGACATTTACCGAGGAGGATGGTCCTCCCCTTCCTCCTTTGGGGAGCCTCCACTGGTAGCTCTGAATCTGAGTAACAAGGAAAAGAGGTCTAGAAGACAGAGAAGCAACATGGAAGAGAAGATGTACTCTGGGATCAGACAGTAGAACAATAAAACAGATTTCCATTGAAATGAATGAGCTCTTCATTAACTGTATTAGCTTTGTTATTGTAACTGTAGCTACCAATAAATTAAATGCATTGCTTCTCTGCCATTTGATATTGACTTGCTTGTGATAAGATTAATCAACTGTTCAACAATAATCAAGACAAAGGAAGTTGTATGTATTTATTTGGGCCGTCTGTAAGTTGTAGTTTTGAAAAGTGTTTTCTGTTCTCATGCCACTAACACCCCATTACACACACAGCAACTTATTTCCAGGTACTTTGTAGTCTTTGATGAACACAAAATGAGGATGTATCTATGCTTTGTTAGGGCCTGCTGGCCTATTGCAAGCAATATCCTTATCTCGCTCTTTCTCAGCTCTTTACTCTCCCTCTCCCACTATCTCTCTTTCTCTTTCTGTGGTTTTCAGCCGGATGTCTCAGAACTCTCATTTCTCTCATACTGTAGGCTCTACTACTTACTCTTTAACTGACCATTTTAGCAACAGTAAACCAACTATTTTAAGGAGGCAGCTTAGTAATACCAAGTCAACTGAAATGTATGAAAAAACACAATGAGCTATGTATTAGGTAATTTGACGTAGAGATCAGTACAGTATTCTCAATCAGTGTGATTTTAGGCCACATGGACCTACTCAATAACAATATCATAGGGCATTCTATCTATCTTTTCATTTGAGTGTAAATCCCGAATGAGAGATCACTAGAATAAAACTACTGTATTGTATAAGCTGTGTTTGTCATATTTTCTTCATAGATGTCTTTAGTGAGGTAAAATGACTGATAGAAGCACTAGTGGATGAACAGGTCACACATTTGAGTCTCTTAGACAACAGTAGCTGCAGTGATAAAGATTGAGGGAAATCGTGCTTCAAAAATGTGTGCTCAATTTGTACAAACCTAAACTATGAGATTCTACCAGTAGGTCAATTCTGAGACTCTGAACTGTAAAAGCTACACGTAAAGACCGCAGTCGTGCCTGAATGAGGCGTAAACAAAAATGATGTGGTCCAGTTCGACCAATCACCTGTAACTCCATTGTTGAAGTGTTGTCTACATGGGTGGACTCTTTCCACTCAAGACCCAAGTTGTGAAGAGCTGACAACTTTAAAGATGATCGCACTGTGTCTGATATTTCCACTTCTCGTAGAGATGGGTAAGTCAATCTTACACATTTTCTATTTCTTGATTTGGAGACACAAGGTATCCCATTATTGTTCTACGGACACTACGACAATCCAAAGTTGTATTTAAGGTATGTAACAGCTAACATATTTTCTCTAGTTCATGGACTAGTTGGGACTGAATCCTCATCCATCAGTCAGAAGAATGGTCTCAAGTCAGCCAATGTTGGAGACATGGTGGTTTTGGACTGCTTCAACAAAGGCAACGTGGGAGTAATGTTCTCCTGGTACAAGCAAACTTTTGAAAATATTCCTCAGCTCATCTCGACCATCTATAAGTTGGACAAGAATGCAACATTTTACCAGGAGTTTAAGAATAACCCTCGCTTCTCAGTGGAAGGTGGCCAAGGGAAAAATAATCTAATGATCGCAGATGTGGAACTCTCTGATTCTGGCACATACTACTGTGGAAGTTCTTATGGAAACAATTTGGAATTTGGAAAAGGAGTCATTCTCATCATAAAAGGTAAAGAGAAAGTCATTATTATTATTATTTATTTTTTGTAAATCCGAATTTACAGATATGCACTGTAAATACGAGGTATTCTCAGATGAGATCTTTATTGAATAAATGTTGAGCTACAACACTTGCCACAGGGATATTCTAGAGAGATGAAATTGTTTTTTTTTGGCCTTCTTGTCAGGATCAGATTCCAGAAATATGATTATACTTCAGCAGCCTGTGTCTGAGTCAATCCAGCCAGGAGACTCTGTGACTCTGAACTGTACAGTACACACTGAGACCTGTGTAGGTGAGCACAGTGTCTATTGGTTCAGACATGGCTCAGGAGAATCCCATCAAGGAATAATTTACACCCATGGAGACAGGAGTGATCAGTGTGAGAAGAGCCCTGAAGCTGGGTCTACTACACAGAGCTGTGTCTACAACCTCCCCAAGAGGAACCTCAGCCTCTCTGATGCTGGGACTTACTACTGTGCTGTGGCCTCGTGTGGGGAGATACTGTTTGGGAACGGGACCAAGCTGGGTGTTGAAGGTAGACTACATTTTCTAATGTATTAAGCTATTATTAAAAATACAAACATTACGGTTAATTATTGATTTGTGGTATCGACTGCTCACCATAGCAATATAGTGGAGGGATACAGTATACACTGAGTATACCAAACAATAGGAACATCTTCCTAATGTTGATATTTAAATGTCACCCCCACTCCCCTCCACCTTTTGCCCTCAGAACAGCCTCAATTAGTCAGTGCATGGACTATACAAGGTGTTGAATGCGTTCCACAGGGAAGCTGGCCCATCTTGATTCCAATGCCTCCCAGAGTTGTCTCAAGTTTGCTGGATGTCCTTTGAGTGTTGGACCATTGTTGATACACACAGGAAACTGTTGAGCGTGAAAAACCCTGCAGCGTTGCAGTTCTTGACACAAACCGGTGCACCTGGCACCTACTACCATATCCCATTCGGCACTTAAATATTTTGCCTTGTCCACTCACACTCTGAATCACACAATCCAAGTCTCAATTGTTTCAAGGCTTAAGAATCCTTCTTTAACCTGTCTGCTCCCCTTCATCTACACTGATTGAAGTGGATTTAACAAATTACATCAATACGAGATCATAGCTTTCACCTGGTCAGTCTTGTAACGTCTGCGACCA
Organism: Oncorhynchus clarkii lewisi; assembly: GCF_045791955.1. Taxonomy (NCBI): domain Eukaryota; kingdom Metazoa; phylum Chordata; class Actinopteri; order Salmoniformes; family Salmonidae; genus Oncorhynchus; species Oncorhynchus clarkii. The sequence continues at coordinate 20,492,104 of NC_092155.1, forward strand.
ACTCACACTCCCAAACACTTAGATCCCGGAACGCAGCCCACTTTCCAGCTCACTCTCCAGATCCCAATCACCGGAATTCTAATCACCTGTTCACACACCTGCATGTCATCATCCCACACTATTTAGTTCAGTTCCTTGCAACCCATCACTGTGAGGTATTGTTTGTTTTGAGACAAACTTATTTTGGAGTGCTGGTTGTTTCTCGTCCTGCGCTCCTCCCATGTATGATAGTTTTTGCCTGCCTGTACTGTTGCCATTTTGTACCAACTGTGTATGACCTTCTGCCTGCCCCTGGACCCAGCTACCTGCCTCCTCCCATGGTTCCTTCCAATAAACACCTGCTATGCTCTGTGCTTGAAACCAGCTCTCTCTCCTACCGTGTGTATTACCAGTCTATGGCATTTAAAGAGCCATTTTATTATTTCAGATTGTGGCGTTGATCCACAGATGGAAATCCTGGTCCTTCTCTCCATCATAAGATCTGGAATTCTCCTCTGCTGTCTGATCATCATAATCATTGTCTATATCACCAGGAAATAGATAAAGATAAGACCAGTGTCAATAGACTAGAGATGGGTTTTGGAATAAAGTTGGAGATATTGTATCATTGCTATGCATTGCAAATGATGAATAACTGAGATTGCTTTGTTGCTCGTTTAGCATTTGAAAAATATTTGCCTGCGACTTTTAATTAAATTGAGCGTCATCATCCTTGCTTATGCTCTATGTGTTAATTGATTGAACTGCTCTCCTGAAAACCATGTATACAGAATATGCCTTCTTTTTGCATGAATAAATATCAATTTTAACAACTGATACGGACTAAAATATAATTCTTCCTTCTCTTGTGTTCTGTACATACAGTATGTCTGTATGAATGTTTGTCCAGAGGGTTTCTGCAGACACAACCTACTCTTACCATGCTAAACCCACCCACTCATCATGCACTCAGTGAGCTGTTCATAGGTACCTGAACACTTTGGTCTACTGTGAGCTCAAAATGACGCCGTCTCTATGCTTTGGACAGGCCTGGTTGGACTTGACTCACTATGTGGTTTCAGCAGGATATCTATGTGGTCTCAGTGTGTTTTCTCTCATGTTTACATTGTTGATCACGACCATGACAATTAGAAATACAGTCCACTGACATACTTAAAGCTATATAGCCTCTATCTATCACATGGGCCAGTTTCCCAGACACAGATCATGACTAGTCCTGGACCTAGAAGCATGTCCATGTTCAGTCCTTAACTATGATAATTGATTTAAAGTAGCAGTTGTATACATGTGTACTAGGCTACAGATAAGAGCCCTACCCACCCAGGTACACCCCTGACCCCTATTAAACTGTCAGGTGTTACACTTCAGATAGAGCATGATTCTGTGAATGGTAGTTAATGAGACTGACATATAAATAGACTTGTTTAATCCTGTCAGTGATTCCCACATATACACTCATGATGCTCCATCCCTGTTCACCCTGCTACATTTCAAGACCTGTTGTATACCAAACAGACCTCCTATAGGTCATCAGGAGAACTGTAACTGTGGTATGGGCTGGGGCCAACTCTATCACAACTAAGTTTGATACTAAGAGCATATAAAGGTATGTGCTGTATATGTAATGTATGCTTAAATGTTCTGCATGCTTACCAGACAACAGTATTACTTTAAACCCATTTACTGATGGACATTTATATTATTCTGTCCACGGTGAAACCTCAGGATTGGACAGCTTTGTCCAGACAGTACTTGCAATCAACACAATGTTTTTTTTTAAATTACATCATCAAAACACAAAAAATGTCCTTCACCCACCCTGCACAAAATATCCTATAAAATAAGCATTGGTCCACTTTAAACATTGATTAAATTAGTGATTTTCAGTTAGACCATGGTGAGCTGAATAATGCATTTACAATAATGACGCATGTGTCCAGTCAGACCAATCACCAATAATTGTAGAAGTGTTGTCTACATAGTAGACTTTTTCCACTAAAGACACAGTTAGTAAAGAGGATGACAACATCAAAGATGATCATGGCACTGTGTATGATACTTCCACTTTTCAGAGTGATGGGTAATTCACACTTATATATTTCTCTGCTTATAGGATGTACACCTTTATTGATAAAATTCATACATGTATATTGAGGTATATAATGACATTCTGTACTTTTGTGTATTCTAGCTGTGGCACAATCCTTAGCCATCCGTCTCATGTCAGCCAATGTTGGAGACACAGTGACTTTGCACTGCTTTCATGAAGGCAATTTGGCAATGCACTTCTTGTGGTACAACCAACCCTTCGGATATAATCCTCAGCTCATGTCAACCTTTTATGAGTATGAAAAGAATGCTATATTTTACCATGACTTTAAGGGTAACGCTCGTATCTCAGTGGAAAGCGGCAATGGAATAAACCACCTAAAGATCTCAGACGTTGTAAGGGGTGTGTGTTGGTGGCAGGGAAGTCAGACACGGGAGGATGAACTTGGTATAAACAGAGTTGTTTAATAAATGCTGACAAAACTCCAAAACAACCTAAATGTAGAAAATAACAAAGTGAGTACAAAACCCTGTCAGACACCAACACTAAATAGCACATCACATACAATCAAAACAATCTCCGACAAGGACATGAGGGGAAACAGAGGGTTAAATACACAACATGTAATTGATGGGATTAGAACCACGTGTGAAGGAAGACAATACAATATGGTGGAATTTGGAGGATACATTCTTATTGTAAAAGGTACAAAATTCACATTTAGAGAGAAAATAACTAGTTACTTATGGACTGCAACTGAGGGAACATCTTGAGCACTTTCTCCACTTTACCGTCTGGATACAATGATACTGAATACAAAATGATATATTCGCATAATCAATAATCAAATAATCAAATATTACTTTATGTGTTCGACATATGTTTAATTAAGATCCAAACATATATTTACTGACATAAATATATGGTTCAGGTTCAGGATGCAGAAACACCACCGTTGTACAGCAGCCTGTGTCTGAGTCAGTCCAGCCTGGAGACTGTGACTCTGAACTGCACAATACACACTGAGACCTGTGCAGGACAACAGTGTTCTCTTGAGGTCCCCCAAGAGGAACCTTAGCCTCTCTGATGCTGGGACTTAATGCTGTGCTGTGGCCTCAAGTGGGGAGATACCATTCGAGAACGGGACTAGGCTGGAGATCAAGAGTAGGTGATTCATCTTACACGTTTGTTCACATCTGTTGTATAATATACTATGTTAAACTGTGCACAGTACTAGTTATTTATATCACATAAGAAAACATTCAACCATCCTTGAAGTTACTATACTTCTAGCACAATATTTATTTTCACAGACAATGTGGTGTATTGACTGAGCCCAACGTTTGGTCTCTCGTTCATTCTGATCATTGTCCTTGGTAGCATCATGTACAAGATGAACAAGAGTAAGCGTCTGCAGTATAGAGGTAAGAGAAGTCCATACCAATTAAATCAATGATGTATGTAACAGGTAAAGTCCTTCATAGAAGTTATGTATCTAATGGGAAAATGAGTTGTATCTTTATCTTTACTGTCTTTCTTTTCAGGATCCGTCTCTCAGACAAGAGGTCCAGCAGTCTCTTCTTCAGATACAGGGGTAAGCAGAATTCCTGATGTTGCATTACCATAAAAAGTGTAAAGATTTACATATAGTAATATTCTCCCTCCATTTCTTAATTGTTCTCCACAGGCCCAAGATGCAGACCATCTCCATTATGTAGATATGAATCTAAACAACAAGAAAAAAACCTCTAGAAGACAGAGAAGCAACATGAAGGAAGAGAAGATGTACTCTGGGATCCGACAGTAGAACAATAAATCAGATGTCCATAAAATTAATGAGCTGTTAGTTAACTGTCTTTCTTTGTTATTGTAACTGTAGCTACTAATAATTTAATGCATTGATTCTCTGCCATTTGATATTGACTTGATTGTGATACGATGAATAAACAACAATAATCAAGACAAAGGATGTTGAATGTATTTATTTGGACCATACTCAGGCATCGTTAAGTTGTAGTGTTGAGAAGTGTTGAGAACCTATTTACAGGTACTCCGTGATCTGTGATGAACACAAGATGAGGATGTTTCCATGCTTGGTTAGGACCTGCTGGCCTATTGCACACAAGACATTTGTCTCTCTCTCTCTGCTCTTTACTCTCCCTCTCTCTCCCTTTTTCTCTATTTCTGTGGTTTTCAGCCAGATGTTTCAGAACTCTTAGTTCTCTCATACTGTAGGCTCTACTACTTACTCTTCAAGTTGAACATTTTAGCAACAGTAAACATACTATTTTAATTATGAGGCAGCTTATCTATACATAGGCCATCACTGAAAATAAGAGTTTGTTTTTAACTGACTTGCCTAGTTAAAGGTTAAATCAAATCAAATGAATACATAGTCAACTGAAATCTGTGAAAAAACACAGTGTGCCATCTATGTATTACATAATTTGACTTAGTGATCAGTAGTTCTTAGTCAAAAACAAACCCTGATTTTAAGTGTGATGTTAGGACACTAGAACCATGGACCTACTCAATAACAATATCATGGGAGGGTATTCTATCCATCTATTCTACTGGGTGTAAATACTGAATGTGAGATCACTAAAAGAAGACGACTGTATTGTGTTTGCTGTGTTTTTTCCATAGATGTTTTTGGTGAGGTGAAGTGGCTGTGTGGTGATAGAAGCCTTATTAGATGACAGCGTCATAGCATACATGTTCCAAAAGGTTACAACATTGAGTCTCTTATACTACAGTAGCTGCAGCTTGCATCTATGATCTCCCCATCCTCTCACATCATCCCTATGCTTGTGGACGTCAATACACAACACATCATCTGTACGTGACCAGGTGAAAAAACCTTTCAAAGCCAAACCACATCATAACCGCTACACACAGCCTACATCGTTGTCAGCATTTTAGCAAAAGTAACGTCATAGTCAACATAGCTAATTGAACTAAAGTGTTAGTAAACCTGCTACAATTATGCAGTAACATTACAGTGTGCAGTCAGTTAGCAGTTTAGCACTTACACTGGTGGGCCCCGGGGGCAATGAATTAGGAAAACCAAAAGCTTACCTTGACTTGGAAGAGTTCCAATGTTGTGTTGGATAGTCATAGACAGCTAGCTAACATAGCATCTCTTTGTTTGAGCAGGGTGTTTCAGTGGGCTAAACTAGCTAGTTGCATTTGCTAGATAAGTAAGTGAAAGTGAAAAAAAGGATAACATCTCTTTCCATCTCTCTCTTGCTTCTCCTTCATTTTGCAAGAAATGTATTTGCTCAAAACTGTTAAACTACTGTCTTTCTCTCTCTTTGAGTCAACTACTCACCACATTTTATGCAATGCAGTGCTAGCTAGCTGTAGCTTACGCTTCCAGTTCCAGAATCAATCTCTGATCCTTTCATTGGGCGGACAACATGTCAGTTTATGCTGCAAGAGCTCTGATAGGTTGGAGGACGTCCTATGGAAGTTGTCATAATTACTGTTTAAGTCTATGGAAGAGGGTGAGAACCATGAGCCTCGTAGGTTTTGAATTGAAGTCAATGTACCCAGAGGAGGATGGAAACTAGCTGTCCTACGACTACACCATGTTGCTACCCTACAGAGTGCTTTTGAGGCTACAGTAGACCTTCATTTCAAAATAGTATGTTTTAATCAATTATTTGGTGATGTGATTATATTTAGAATAGTGTTATCAAAAAAGTATAACTTTTTAAATGATTTAACATTTTTATATTCATGACATTTACCGAGGAGGATGGTCCTCCCCTTCCTCCTTTGGGGAGCCTCCACTGGTAGCTCTGAATCTGAGTAACAAGGAAAAGAGGTCTAGAAGACAGAGAAGCAACATGGAAGAGAAGATGTACTCTGGGATCAGACAGTAGAACAATGAAACAGATTTCCATTGAAATGAATGAGCTCTTCATTAACTGTATTAGCTTTGTTATTGTAACTGTAGCTACCAATAAATTAAATGCATTGCTTCTCTGCCATTTGATATTGACTTGCTTGTGATAAGATTAATCAACTGTTCAACAATAATCAAGACAAAGAAAGTTGTATGTATTTATTTGGGCCGTCTGTAAGTTGTAGTGTTGAAAAGTGTTTTCTGTTCTCATGCCACTAACACCCCATTACACACACAGCAACTTATTTCCAGGTACTTTGTAGTCTTTGATGGACACAAAATGAGGATGTATCTATGCTTTGTTAGGGCCTGCTGGCCTATTGCAAGCAATATCCTTATCTCGCTCTTTCTCAGATCTTTACTCTCCCTCTCCCACTATCTCTCTTTCTCTTTCTGTGGTTTTCAGCCGGATGTCTCAGAACTCTCATTTCTCTCATACTGTAGGCTCTACTACTTACTCTTTAACTGACCATTTTAGCAACAGTAAACCAACTATTTTAAGGAGGCAGCTTAGTAATACCAAGTCAACTGAAATGTATGAAAAAACACAATGAGCTATGTATTAGGTAATTTGACGTAGAGATCAGTACAGTATTCTCAATCAGTGTGATTTTAGGCCACATGGACCTACTCAATAACAATATCATAGGGCATTCTATCTATCTTTTCATTTGAGTGTAAATCCCGAATGAGAGATCACTAGAATACAACTACTGTATTGTATAAGCTGTGTTTGTCATATTTTCTTCATAGATGTCTTTAGTGAGGTAAAGTGACTGATAGAAGCACTAGTGGATGAACAGGTCACACATTTGAGTCTCTTAGACAACAGTAGCTGCAGTGATAAAGATTGAGGGAAATCATGCTTCAAAAATGTGTGCTCAATTTGTACAAACCTAAACTATGAGATTCTACCAGTAGGTCAATTCTGAGACTCTGAACTGTAAAAGCTACACGTAAAGACCACAGTCGTGCCTGAATGAGGCGTAAACAAAAATTATGCGGGCCAGTTCAACCAATCACCTGTAACTCCATTGTTGAAGCGTTGTCTACATGGGTGGACTCTTTCCACTCAAGACCCTAGTTGTGAAGAGCTGACAACTTTAAAGATGGTCGCACTGTGTCTGATATTTCCACTTCTCGTAGAGATGGGTAAGTCAATCTTACACATTTTCTATTTCTTGATTTGGAGACACAAGGTATCCCATTATTGTTCTACGGACACTACGACAATCCAAAGTTGTATTTAAGGTATGTAACAGCTAATATATTTTCTCTAGTTCATGGAGTAGCTGGGACTGAATCCTCATCCATCAGTCAAAAGAATGGTCTCAAGTAAGCCAACGTTGGAGACACAGTGGTTTTGGACTGCTTCAACAAAGGCGAGGTGGGAGTAATGTTCTCCTGGTACAAGCAAACTTTTGAAAATATTCCTCAGCTCATCTCGACCATCTATAAGTATGACAGGAATGCAACATTTTACCAGGAGTTCAAGAATAACCGTCGCTTCTCAGTAGAAGGTGGTCAAGGGAAAAATAATCTAATGATCGCAGACGTGGAACTCTCTGATTCAGGCACATACTACTGTGGAAGTTCTTATGGAAACAATTTGGAATTTGGAAAAGGAGTCATTCTCATCATAAAAGGTAAAGAGAAAGTCATTATTATTATTATTTATTTTTTGTAAATCCGAATTTACAGATATGCACTGTAAATACGAGGTATTCTCAGATGAGATCTTTATTGAATAAATGTTGAGCTACAACACTTGCCACAGGGATATTCTAGAGAGATGAAATTGTTTTTTTTTGGCCTTCTTGTCAGGATCAGATTCCAGAAATATGATTATACTTCAGCAGCCTGTGTCTGAGTCAATCCAGCCAGGAGACTCTGTGACTCTGAACTGTACAGTACACACTGAGACCTGTGTAGGTGAGCACAGTGTCTATTGGTTCAGACATGGCTCAGGAGAATCCCATCAAGGAATAATTTACACCCATGGAGACAGGAGTGATCAGTGTGAGAAGAGCCCTGAGGCTGGGTCTCCTACACAGAGCTGTGTCTACAACCTCCCCAAGAGGAACCTCAGCCTCTCTGATGCTGGGACTTACTACTGTGCTGTGGCCTCGTGTGGGGAGATACTGTTTGGGAACGGGACCAAGCTGGGTGTTGAAGGTAGACTACATTTTCTAATGTATTAAGCTATTATTAAAAATACACACATTACGGTTAATTATTGATTTGTGGTATCGACTACTCACCATAGCAATATAGTGGAGGGATACAGTATACACTGAGTATACCAAACAATAGGAACATCTTCCTAATGTTGATATTTAAATGTCACCCCCATTCCCCTCCACCTTTTGCCCTCAGAACAGCCTCAATTAGTCAGTGCATGGACTATACAAGGTGTTCCCTGTTCCACAGGGAAGCTGGCCCATCTTGATTCCAATGCCTCCCAGAGTTGTCTCAAGTTTGCTTGATGTCCTTTGAGTGTTGGACCATTGTTGATACACACAGGAAACTGTTGAGCGTGAAAAACCCTGCAGCGTTGCAGTTCTTGACACAAACCGGTGCACCTGGCACCTACTACCATATCCCATTCGGCACTTAAATATTTTGCCTTGTCCACTCACACTCTGAATCACACAATCCATGTCTCAATTGTTTCAAGGCTTAAGAATCCTTCTTTAACCTGTCTGCTCCCCTTCATCTACACTGATTGAAGTGGATTTAACAAATTACATCAATACGAGATCATAGCTGTCACCTGGTCAGTCTTGTAACGTCTGCGACCAACTCACACTCCCAAACACTTAGATCCCGGAACGCAGCCCACTTTCCAGCTCACTCTCCAGATCCCAATCACCGGAATTCTAATCACCTGTTCACACACCTGCATGTCATCATCCCACACTATTTAGTTCAGTTCCTTGCAACCCATCACTGTGAGGTATTGTTTGTTTTGAGACAAACTTATTTTGGAGTGCTGGTTGTTTCTCGTCCTGCGCTCCTCCCGTGTATGATAGTTTTTGCCTGCCTGTACTGTTGCCATTTTGTCCCAACTGTGTATGACCTTCTGCCTGCCCCTGGACCCAGCTACCTGCCTCCTCCCATGGTTCCTTCCAATAAACACCTGCTATGCTCTGTGCTTGAAACCAGCTCTCTCTCCTACCGTGTGTATTACCAGTCTATGGCATTTAAAGAGCCATTTTATTATTTCAGATTGTGGCGTTGATCCACAGATGGAAATCCTGGCCCTTCTCTCCATCATAAGATCTGGAATTCTCCTCTGCTGTCTGATCATCATAATCATTGTTTATTTTAATTAAATTGAGCGTCATCATCCTTGCTTATGCTCTATGTGTTAATTGATTGAACTGCTCTCCTGAAAACCATGTATACAGAATATGCCTTCTTTTTGCATGAATAAATATCAATTTTAACAACTGATACGGACTAAAATATAATTCTTCCTTCTCTTGTGTTCTGTACATACAGTATGTCTGTATGAATGTTTGTCCAGAGGGTTTCTGCAGACACAACCTACTCTTACCATGCTAAACCCACCCACTCATCATGCACTCAGTGAGCTGTTCATAGGTACCTGAACACTTTGGTCTACTGTGAGCTCAAAATGACGCCGTCTCTATGCTTTGGACAGGCCTGGTTGGCCTTGACTCACTATGTGGTTTCAGCAGGATATCTATGTGGTCTCAGTGTGTTTTCTCTCATGTTTACATTGTTGATCACGACCATGACAATTAGAAATACAGTCCACTGACATACTTAAAGCTATATAGCCTCTATCTATCACATGGGCCAGTTTCCCAGACACAGATCATGACTAGTCCTGGACCTAGAAGCATGTCCATGTTCAGTCCTTAACTATGATAATTGATTTAAAGTAGCAGTTGTATACATGTGTACTAGGCTACAGATAAGAGCCCTACCCACCCAGGTACACCCCTGACCCCTATTAAACTGTCAGGTGTTACACTTCAGATAGAGCATGATTCTGTGAATGGTAGTTAATGAGACTGACATATAAATAGACTTGTTTAATCCTGTCAGTGATTCCCACATATACACTCATGATGCTCCATCCCTGTTCACCCTGCTACATTTCAAGACCTGTTGTATACCAAACAGACCTCCTATAGGTCATCAGGAGAACTGTAACTGTGGTATGGGCTGGGGCCAACTCTATCACAACTAAGTTTGATACTAAGAGCATATAAAGGTATGTGCTGTATATGTAATGTATGCTTAAATGTTCTGCATGCTTACCAGACAACAGTATTACTTTAAACCCATTTACTGATGGACATTTATATTATTCTGTCCACGGTGAAACCTCAGGATTGGACAGCTTTGTCCAGACAGTACTTGCAATCAACACAATGTTTTTTTTTAAATTACATCATCAAAACACAAAAAATGTCCTTCACCCACCCTGCACAAAATATCCTATAAAATAAGCATTGGTCCACTTTAAACATTGATTAAATTAGTGATTTTCAGTTAGACCATGGTGAGCTGAATAATGCATTTACAATAATGACGCATGTGTCCAGTCAGACCAATCACCAATAATTGTAGAAGTGTTGTCTACATAGTAGACTTTTTCCACTAAAGACACAGTTAGTAAAGAGGATGACAACATCAAAGATGATCATGGCACTGTGTATGATACTTCCACTTTTCAGAGTGATGGGTAATTCACACTTATATATTTCTCTGCTTATAGGATGTACACCTTTATTGATAAAATTCATACATGTATATTGAGGTATATAATGACATTCTGTACTTTTGTGTATTCTAGCTGTGGCACAATCCTTAGCCATCCGTCTCATGTCAGCCAATGTTGGAGACACAGTGACTTTGCACTGCTTTCATGAAGGCAATTTGGCAATGCACTTCTTGTGGTACAACCAACCCTTCGGATATAATCCTCAGCTCATGTCAACCTTTTATGAGTATGAAAAGAATGCTATATTTTACCATGACTTTAAGGGTAACGCTCGTATCTCAGTGGAAAGCGGCAATGGAATAAACCACCTAAAGATCTCAGACGTTGTAAGGGGTGTGTGTTGGTGGCAGGGAAGTCAGACACGGGAGGATGAACTTGGTATAAACAGAGTTGTTTAATAAATGCTGACAAAACTCCAAAACAACCTAAATGTAGAAAATAACAAAGTGAGTACAAAACCCTGTCAGACACCAACACTAAATAGCACATCACATACAATCAAAACAATCTCCGACAAGGACATGAGGGGAAACAGAGGGTTAAATACACAACATGTAATTGATGGGATTAGAACCACGTGTGAAGGAAGACAATACAATATGGTGGAATTTGGAGGATACATTCTTATTGTAAAAGGTACAAAATTCACATTTAGAGAGAAAATAACTAGTTACTTATGGACTGCAACTGAGGGAACATCTTGAGCACTTTCTCCACTTTACCGTCTGGATACAATGATACTGAATACAAAATGATATATTCGCATAATCAATAATCAAATAATCAAATATTACTTTATGTGTTCGACATATGTTTAATTAAGATCCAAACATATATTTACTGACATAAATATATGGTTCAGGTTCAGGATGCAGAAACACCACCGTTGTACAGCAGCCTGTGTCTGAGTCAGTCCAGCCTGGAGACTGTGACTCTGAACTGCACAATACACACTGAGACCTGTGCAGGACAACAGTGTTCTCTTGAGGTCCCCCAAGAGGAACCTTAGCCTCTCTGATGCTGGGACTTAATGCTGTGCTGTGGCCTCAAGTGGGGAGATACCATTCGAGAACGGGACTAGGCTGGAGATCAAGAGTAGGTGATTCATCTTACACGTTTGTTCACATCTGTTGTATAATATACTATGTTAAACTGTGCACAGTACTAGTTATTTATATCACATAAGAAAACATTCAACCATCCTTGAAGTTACTATACTTCTAGCACAATATTTATTTTCACAGACAATGTGGTGTATTGACTGAGCCCAACGTTTGGTCTCTCGTTCATTCTGATCATTGTCCTTGGTAGCATCATGTACAAGATGAATAAGAGTAAGCGTCTGCAGTATAGAGGTAAGAGAAGTCCATACCAATTAAATCAATGATGTATGTAACAGGTAAAGTCCTTCATAGAAGTTATGTATCTAATGGGAAAATGAGTTGTATCTTTATCTTTACTGTCTTTCTTTTCAGGATCCGTCTCTCAGACAAGAGGTCCAGCAGTCTCTTCTTCAGATACAGGGGTAAGCAGAATTCCTGATGTTGCATTACCATAAAAAGTTTAAAGATTTACATATAGTAATATTCTCCCTCCATTTCTTAATTGTTCTCCACAGGCCCAAGATGCAGACCATCTCCATTATGTAGATATGAATCTAAACAACAAATTCATGAGCTGTTAGTTAACTGTCTTTCTTTGTTATTGTAACTGTAGCTACTAATAATTTAATTCATTGATTCTCTGCCATTTGATATTGACTTGATTGTGATACAATGAATAAATAACAATAATCAAGACAAAGGATATTGAATGTATTTATTTGGGCCATACTCAGGCATCGTTAAGTTGTAGTGTTGAGAACTTATTTACAGGTACTCTGTGGTCTGTGATGAACACAAGATGAGGATGTTTCCATGCTTGGTTAGGACCTGCTGGCCTATTGCACACAATACATTTGTCTCTCTCTCTCTGCTCTTTACTCTCCCTCTCTCTCCCTGTTTCTCTATTTCTGTGGTTTTCAGCCAGATGTTTCAGAACTCTTAGTTCTCTCATACTGTAGGCTCTACTACTTACTCTTCAAGTTGAACATTTTAGCAACAGTAAACATACTCTTTTAATTATGAGGCAGCTTATCTATACATAGGCCATCATTGAAAATAAGAGTTTGTTTTTAACTGACTTGCCTAGTTAAAGGTTAAATCAAATCAAATGAATACATAGTCAACTGAAATCTGTGAAAAAACACAGTGTGCAATCTATGTATTACATAATTTGACTTAGTGATCAGTAGTTCTTGATTTTAAGTGTGATGTTAGGACACTAGAACCATGGACTTACTCAATAACAATATCATGGGAGGGCATTCTATCCATCTATTCTACTGGGTGTAAATCCTGAATGTGAGATCACTAAAAGAAGACTACTGTATTGTGTTTGCTGTGTTTTTTCCATAGATGTTTTTGGTGAGGTGAAGTGGCTGTGTGGTGATAGAAGCCTTATTAGATGACAGCGTCATAGCATACATGTTCCAAAAGGTTACAACATTGAGTCTCTTATACTACAGTAGCTGCACTGATAAAGATTGAAACATTTGCTTAACCCTCCCGTGGTCCTGGGGTCAGGGTGACCCAGGCCCTGTGTGTGGGGGGCTCCCCTTTCTGTGCTCTGCGCTCGCGGGTCAGAGTGACCCAGGCCCTGTGTGTGGAGGGCTGGCGCTCTTGCGCTGGCGGCTCAGAGCGACGCTGTCAGCCACTGGCGAGGCGTGTGGCGTGGGAGCGTAGTAGAGCGTCTGCGAGTGTGGCGAGGCTGTGCTCTGGGCTCCCCGCTCTGCGCCCTGTGCTCTGGGCTCACCGCTGCAAGCCGCTACACAGGTCCGGACGTGCCTCGCCGTGTGCTAGAGAGCAGCAGCAGCAGCCGAGTGTTGTAGTCGCGCTCTTGCGCTCGTGGCTCAGAGCGACCCAGCCAGCCACTGGCGAGGCATGTGGCGTCGAGCGTAGTAGAGCGTCTGCGAGTGTGGCGAGGCTGTGCTCTGGGCTCCCCGCTCTGCGCTCTGCGCTCTGGGCTCTGCGCTCTGGGCTCTGCGCTCATGGGTCAGAGCGACCCAGCCGGCCGCCGCACAGGTCCGGACGTGCCTCGCCGTGTGCTAGAGAGCAGCAGCAGCCGAGTGTTGTAGTCGCGCTCTTGCGCTCGTGGCTCAGAGCGACCCTGCCAGCCACTGGCGAGGCGTGTGGCGTCGAGCGTAGTAGAGCGTCTGCGAGTGTGGCGAGGCTGTGCTCTGGGCTCCCCACTCTGCGCCTTGCGCTCTGCGCTCTGCGCTCTGGGCTCTGCGCTCATGGGTCAGAGCGACCCAGCCGGCCGCCGCACAGGTCCGGACGTGCCTCGCTGTGTGCTAGAGAGCAGCAGCAGCCGAGTGTTGTAGTCGCGCCCTGCGCTCTGCGGGTCAGAGCGACTCAGCCGGCCGCCGCACAGGTCCGGACGTGCTCAGCCGTGTGCTAGAGAGCAGCAGCAGCCGAGTGTTGTAGTCGCGCCCTGCGCTCCGCGGGTCAGAGCGACCCAGCCGGCCGCCGCACAGGTCCGGACGTGCTCAGCCGTGTGCTAGAGAGCAGCAGCCGAGTGTTCTCTGCGGGTCAGAGCGACCCAGGCCCTGCGTTTCCAGGGCTGGCGCTCTGCTCTCTGCGCTCTTGCGAGTCAGTGCGACCCTGTCAGCCACTGGCGAGGCGTCTGCCGCGGAGCGTACTAGAGCGTCTGCGAGTGTGGCGAGGCTGTGCGCGCTCTGTGGCTCAGAGCGACCCTGCCGGCCGCTGCACAGGTCCGGACGTGCTCCGTCAGTCGTGTGCTAGAGTGACAGCCGAGTGGTTCTCGTTGCGCTCGTGGCTCAGAGCGACCCTGCCGGCCGCTGCACAGGTCCGGACGTGCTCCGTCAGTCGTGTGCTAGAGTGACAGCCGAGTGGTTCTCGTTGCTCGGCTGGGCTGGGTCGACTGCACACGGCTACGCAGGAGCGCGCAAGCGAGCCTCGAGCATTTTCGGGTCTCGGTCTCCCGCAGTAAGCCGGCCCGGCCGGCACCCTACGTAGAGAGGATGCTAATGTTGTCAGCGGCACCCACTCGCGCGCACCCGCACGCACCCGCACACACCCGCACGCACACACCCAAAGTGACCAGCGCCCCACCCACCCGTGCCAAGTGCGCTCTTGCCCCGCAGCTCAGCGGACCCGATCAGTGGAGCCGAGCGGCCATGGCCGCGCGTTTTACGGCCGCGCAGGTTCTAGAACAGATCTTGTCCAGCGTGGACCAAGAAGACTACTCGGATTGCCAGGAGGAGGAGGAGGAGGAGGAAGAGGTTTCGGAAGACGAAGACGGGGAGGAATACAACCCCGAGCGTCGCGAGGTCGACGATGCCTCTTCTCCCTCTTCTGAGGGAGAGCAGCCCGAGGAAGAGCCGCCCGAGGACGAGCACGAGGACGAGCGCGAGGACCGCGGCGAGGAAGAGATCTCCTCGGCCCCGGACCAACGGGAGCCGCCGTTGCTGTCGAAAAACGGCAAAATCGAGTGGTCCCCCGTGGCCTACGGCCGCCGCAGCCGCAGCCGCGGGGCCCTCGCCATCTGCCAGGTCGGGCCGGACCAGACTCCGGGCCCCACGGACTATGCCGCGACACAGGCCCGCGACATCGCGTCCGCCTTCCACCTGTTTGTCACGCCGGCGATAGAAAGGATCATTGTGGAAATGACGAACCTGCACGGGGCCAGAAAATACGGCGACGGCTGGCGACCCATGGACGCCACGGACCTGCGCGCCTACGTAGGGCTGCTGATCCTAGCGGGCGTCTACAGGTCCCGGGGCGAGGCCGCGGCCAGCCTGTGGGATGCCGAGAGCGGCAGGACCGTGTTCCGAGCCACCATGCCGCTCAAGGTCTTTCACAGGTACTCGAGGCTGCTGCGATTCGACGACCGCCAGTCGAGACCCGCCAGACTCGCCACGGACAAACTCGCGGCCATACGGGAGGTCTGGGACCTGTGGGAGGCGCGGCTGCCGGCCCTCTACAACCCGGGGCCCGACGTGACGGTGGACGAGCAACTGGTCCCGTTCAGAGGTACGGCACCGTGCTTGTGATTGCGCTTCTTGCGCTTGCTTCCTGTGTGTGTGTATGTGTGTGTGTGTGTGTGTGTGTGTGTGTGTGTGTGTGTGTGTGTGTGTGTGTGTGTGTGTGTGTGCGTGTGCGTGTGCGCGCGCGCGTGCTTATATGTCTATGCAGAGAAGCGGTGCTGCCGTAGCAGCGGCACAAGCAGCGGCTGGCTGTAGCAGCGCTGGCAGCGTGTGTAACACAAAAAGTTGGCCCTTGTGTCTTGTCCCCTTTCCAAAAGGCCACTGTCCTTTCCGTCAGTACATCCCCAGCAAGCCGGCCAAATACGGCATCAAGTCGTGGGTGGCCTGCGACGCCAAGTCCAGCTACGCTTGGAAGATGCAAGTGTACACCGGCAAGGCGGCCGGCGGAGGCCCCGAGAAGAACCAGGGGATGCGCGTCGTCCTCGATCTGACAACGGGCCTGAGCGGTCGCAACGTCACCTGCGACAACTTCTTCACCTCCTACGACCTGGGCCAGCGGCTCCTCGAGAGGAACCTCACCATGGTGGGCACGGTGAGAAAGAACAAGGCCGAGCTCCCGCCCGCTCTGCTCCAGTCCAGGGGCAGACAGGTCCTGTCCTCCAGGTTCGCCTTCACGCCCACCGCCACTCTGGTGTCCTACCTGGCAAAGAGAAACAAGAACGTGCTACTCTTGAGCACGCTGCACACAGAGGGCCACGTCAGCGATCGCCGCGACAGGAAGCCGGCCCTCATCCTAGACTACAACTGCAACAAGGGCGGCGTGGACAACCTAGACAAGGTGGTGGGCACCTACAGCTGCAGACGGATGACTGCCCGCTGGCCCCTGGTCGTCTTCCACAACATCCTCGACGTGTCCTCCTACAACGCCTTTGTCATATGGCGAGAGATCAAGCCCGACTGGATGCCTGGCAAGCGGAACAAGCGCAGGGTGTTCCTCGAGCAGCTGGGAAAGGCACTTGTGAAGCCGCTGATCCAAAGAAGGCAGCATCTGCCCCGCACCGAAGCGGCGTCAGCCCTTGTCAAAGTCCTACAGAGTGCTACGGCGGCCGAGGCGGCCGCGGCGGCGGCTGAGGCGCCTCGTGATCAACAGCGCCAGGGCCCCGCCGCTGACACGGCCGCTGCCCCGCTCGTTGCCCCGGCCACCGGGGCAAGTAAGAGGAAGAGGTGTCAGCTCTGCCCACCCAAGAAGGACTCCAAGACACACACGGTGTGCTGCAGGTGTAAGAAATACATCTGCAAAGGCTGTTCACACGCCTACTGTCACACTTGCGCACATTGGGCCTTTAGCCAGGACGGGACAGGGTGACCCGGAGGACAAGGGGACTAGCCACAATACCAGGACAACGGGAGGGTTAAAACATTTGTTCTCAATTTGTACAACTCTAAACGATGGGGATTCTACCTGTAGGACAATTCTGTGACTCTGAACTGTATAAGATACACAAACCAGGGACTGTAGTGATGCCTATAGCACTGAGACGCAGTTCATTAGACCGTTGTGGCAATCAGGAGCTATAAGGTGGAGTTTGGAGAAGGAGCCATTCTCATTGTAAAAGGTAAAGAGACAGTTTGTGTTTTGTTTGAGTAAATCTGAAATTACAGACATACTGTGTAAATATTAGGTATTTTCTTAATCAGATTATTAAGAACTTAATTTAACAAATGTTTAGGTAGAACACTTGCTACAGTAATATTCTAGAGATTCAATATTTTTATTGGCCTTCTTGTCAGGTTCTGGATCCAGAATCATATCTGTGCTTCAACAGCCTCTGTCTGAGTCAGTCCAACCAGGAGACTCAGTGACTCTGAACTGTACAATGCAGACTGAGACCTGTCCAAGAGAAGAGTGTCTATTGGTTCAGACATGGCTCAGGAGAATCCCATCCAGGAATCATTTACACCAATGGAGACAGGAGTGATCAGTGTGAGAAGAGCCCTGAGGCTGGGCCTCCTACACAGAGCTGTGTCTACAACCTCCCCAAGAGGAACCTCACCCTCTCTTATGCTGGGACTTACTACTGTGCTGTGACCTCATGTGGGGAGATACTGTTTGGAAACAGGACCAACCTGGACATTCAAGGTAATTTATTTCACTTCATTTCACCAATTTACCATTCCAGAGTTTTATAGGAAGCATATTTGTAACCTGCATGGTAAGAGAAAATGTACTATTACCTGATATTCCTCCAATAAAACATTTAAATGATCAAAACCTTTGGTTTTCGAGTATGATTTTCCCCTGACTCCTACTGCTCGCATCAAACATTGTTTTTGTGATTGTCGTCTTTCTACTGACATGGGGGATATGCAAGGAATGGACCCGAGGGCCTAAAGGTACAGAATATGCATATTAATACTTACTAACAGTCTAACCGTTATGTCATGTTTCACAGTAATGTTTGAAGATGTCTTCATGTGAAATGAAAATATACATTGAGTGTACAAAACATTAGGAACACCTGCTCTTTCCATGGCATAGACTGACCAGGTGAATCCATGTAACAGCTATGGTCCCTTATTGATGTCATCTGTTAAATCCACTTCAATCAGTGTATGAGAAAGGTTCAAGAAGGAGAAAGGTTCAAGAAGGATTTTTACAATTTAGACATGGGGGTGAATGTGCAAGACAAAAGATTTAAGTGACTTTGAACAGGGCATGGTAGTAGGTGCCAGGCACACCGGTTTGGTGCAACACAAGGGGTGCAACTAAATATTAGGAAGGTGTACCGTGTTCCGTTTCAATAAGATTTCTTGTGTACTGTACATAATTAAATGTTGTACTTTCTGTTTTTAACCTGAAGCATCAACTGATAGATCACCATCCGCACTAGTCAACAGGTAAACTTTAGCACATAATTTCACCCCATATAAAAATGGTTCCTGTAGTGGATGTAACCAGTATAATGTCTTGTTTATGACTCCACTTCTCACACAGCACCGAGAGAGGGACGTGTTGAACTATGCTGCTGTGAGTTTAAACCCCAAAAAGAACTCCAGAAGAGCAAGATAGAAGACCAGCAGAGAGGATGCAGTGTACTCTGAGGTGAGATAACTTCAGCAGTAGTGAGCGATATAACCACTGTCACAAAGACTCCAAGTAGAATCATTTTACGATTCGTGGCCTAATAAAACTGCTTTTAGTAAGTGAAATTAGTATGGAATTTAGAAGGCAAAAAATAAACTATAATTTTAGCTAAGTCTTTATGTTAGATTTATGCAGTATGATGATCATGTAATGCCTAAAATGTTGAAACCTTTTATTTGTGCTTTTAATTCCTAGAAATTTTCTTGCCATACATCTCGGTTTCCTCTCTAAAGTACATATCTGTTACCACAGATACAATAGGATTAAAAGGAACTGCTGTTTAGCTTATTGTGTGTCAGGCTCCATCAGTCAGAAACCCATCACACCATTAGAAAAGAAGACTTACACACCGTCAAGAGGTTTCTGACTCTACATACTTCATAGATATACAGTGGGCAGAACAATTATTTGAGACACTGCCAATTTTGCAGGTTTTCCACTTACAAAGCATGTAGAGGCCTGTAAGTTTTATCATAGGTACACTTGAACTGTGAGAGACAGAATCTAAAACAAAAATCCAGAAAATCACATTGTATGATTTGTAAGTAATTAATTTGCATTTTATTGCATGACATAAATATTTGATCACCTACCAACCAGTAAGAATTCCGGCTCTCACAGACCTGTTAGTTTTTCTTTTAAGAATCCCTCCTGTTCTCCACTCATTACCTGTATTAACTGCACCTGTTTGAACTCGTTACCTGTATAAAAGACACCTGTCCAAACACTCAATCAAACAGACTACAACCTCTCCACAATGGCCAAGACAGGGGGACGTGTAAGGACATCGGGGATACAATTGTAGACGTGCACAAGACTGGGATGGGCTACAGGACAATAGGCAAGCAGCTTGGTGAGAAGGCAACAACTGTTGGCGCAATTATTAGAAAATGGAAGAAGTTCAAGATGATGGTCAATCACCCTCGGTCTGGGGCTCCATGCAAGATCTCACCTCGTGGGGCATCAATGATCATGAGGAAGGTGAGGGATCAGCCCAGAACTACACGGCAGGACCTGGTCAATGACCTGAAGAGAGCTGGGACCACAGTCTCAAAGAAAACCATTAGTAACACACTACGCCATCAAAGATTAAACTCCTGCAGCGCACGCAAGGTCCCCCTGCTCAAGCCAGCGCATGTCCAGGCCCGTCTGAAGTTTGCCAATGACCATCTGGATGATCCAGAGGAGGAATGGGAGAAGGTCATGTGGTCTGATGAGACAAAAATAGAGCTTTATGGTCTAAACTCCACTCGCCGTGTTTGGAGGAAGAAGAAGGATGAGTACAACCCCAAGAACACCATCCCAAACGTGAAGCATGGAGGTGGAAACATCATTCTTTGGGGATGCTTTTCTGCAAAGGGGACAGGACGACTGCACCATATTGAGGGGAGTATGGATTGGGCCATGTATCGCGAGATCTTGGCCAACAACCTCCTTCCCTCAGTAAGAGCATTGAAGATGGGTCGTGGCTGGGTCTTCCAGCATGACAACGACCCGAAACACACAGCCAGGGCAACTAAGGAGTGGCTCCGTAAGAAGCATCTCAAGGTCCTGGAGTGGCCTAGCCAGTCTCCAGACCTGAACCCAATAGAAAATCTTTGGAGGGAGTTGAAAGTCCGTATTGCCCAGCGACAGCCCCGAAACTTGAAGGATCTGGAGAAGGTCTGTATGGAGGAGTAGGCCAAAATCCCTGCTGCAGTGTGTGCAAACCTGGTCAAGAACTACAGAAAACGTATGATCTCTGTAATTGCAAACAAAGGTTTCTGTACCAAATATTAAGTTCTGCTTTTCTGATGTATCAAATACTTATGTCATGCAATAAAATGCATATTAATTACTTAAAAATCATAGAATGTGATTTTCTGGATTTTTGTTTTAGATTCCGTCTCTCACAGTTGAAGTGTACCTATGATAAAAAATTACAGACCTCTACATGCTTTGTGAGTGGGAAAACCTGCAAAATCGTCAGTGTGTCAAATACTTGTTCTCCCCACTGTATATGTAAGGGATAATCAATGAGGGGTTATGCGTTCTGTGAAAAATAATTAATGACTTGAGGGTGTGTTTCAAAGTATGCTAGCTCATGGATATAATATACTGTATGTACAGTACCAGTCAAAAGTTTGGACACGCCTACTCATTTAAGTGTTTTTCTTTATTTTTACTATTTTCTACATTGTAGAATAATAGTGAAGACATCGAAAACTATGAAATAACACATAATATATATTTTATATTTGAGAATCTTCAAAGTAGCCACCTTTTGCCTTGATGACATCTTTGCACACTCTTGGCATCATCTCAACCAGCTTTATTTCAATTAACAGGTGTGCCTTGTTAAAAGTTAACTTGTAGAATTTCTTTCTTTCTTAATGTGTTAGAGCCAATCAGTTGTGTGGTGACAGGGTAGGGGTGGTATACAGAAGATAGCCCAATTTGGAAAAAGTCCATATTATGGCAAGAACAGCTCAAATAAGCAAACATAAATGACAGTTAATCATTACTTGAAGACATGAAGGTCTGTTGATCCGGAAAATGTCAAGAACTAAACGTTTCTTCAAGTGCAGTCGCAAAAACCGTCAAGCGCTATGATGAAACTGGCTCTCATGAGGACCGCCACAGGAAAGGAAAACCCAGAGTAACCTCTGCTGCAGAGATAAGTTCATTAGAGCTACCAGCCTCAAAAATCGGCAATTAACTGCACCTCAGATTGCTGCCCAAATATATGCTTCACAGAGTTCAAGTAACAGACACATCTCAACATCAACTGTTCAGAGGAGACTACATGAATCAGGCCATCATGGTCGAATTGCTGCAAAGAAACCACTACTAAAGGACACCAATTAGAAGCAGAGACTTACTTGGGCCCAGAAACACAACCAATGGACATTAGACTTATGGAAATCTGTCCTTTGGTCTGATTAGTCCCAATTTGAGATTGTTGGTTCCAAATGCGGACTGGGATATGTTCCAGGTAGCCTCAGAGCATAATATTGACGTATGCGCTGATTCAGTAAGTGAGTTTATAAGGAAGTGTATAGGAGATATTGTACCCACTGTGACTATTAAAATCTACCCTAACCAGAAACAGTGGATAGATAGCGGCTTTCGCGCAAAACTGAAAGTGCGAACCACTGCATTTACAAACAAGCAAAATGTCAGTATAGAGACAAAGTGGAGTCTCAATTCAACAGCTCAGATACGAGACGTATGTGGCAGGGTCAGGTACAGACAATCACGGACTAAAATAGGAAAACCAGCCACGTCACGGACACCAATGTCTTGCTTCCAGACAAACTAAACACTTTTCTTTGCCCACTTTGAGGATAATAAAGTGCCACCGACATCGCCCGCTACCAAGGACTGTGGGCTCTCCTTCTCCGTGTCCGACGTGAGGAAGACATTTAAACGTCTTAAACCTCGCAGGGCTGTTGGCCTAGACGGCATCCCTAGCCGCGTCCTCAGAGCATGCGCAGACCAGCTGCATGCGCAGACCAGCATATTAAATCTTTCCCTGTCACAGTCTGCTGTCTCCACATGCTTCAAGAAGGCCACCATTGTTCCTGTTCCCAAGAAGGCAAAGGTAACTGAACTAAATTACTATCGCCCTGTAGCACTTAATTCTGTCATAATGAAGTTGTCATGTACTGTCATGTTGTGTCTTGTCTCTGTCCTTTCCCTTCACCCTGTCTCCCTCTGCTGGTCGTTGTTAGGTTACCTTTTCTCCCCCGCTTTCCCCCAGCTGTTCCTTGTCTCCTCTGACTACCCATTCACCCCGTTTCCCACCTGTTCCCTTTTTCCCTCTGATTAGGTCCCTATATCTCTCTCTGTTTCTGTTCCTGTCCTTGTCGGATTCTTGTTTGTTGTGTTTCATGCCTGAGCCAGACTATCGTCATGTTTGCTGTAACCTTGTCCTGTCCTGTCGGAATCTGCCGGTCTATCTGAGCCTACCTATGTTTGGTTATTAAAGAAGCTCTGTTTAAGTTAGTTCGCTTTTGGGTCCTCATTCACTCACCATAACAGAAGAATCCGACCAAGAATGGACCCAGCGACTTCGGATCCTCTCCACTCAGCCGTCGGGATCCAGGGAGCGATGCTAGGCAGACACGAGCAGGAAGTGTCTGCTGCTCGACATGCCGTTGAGACCCTGGCCACCCAAGTCTCCAACCTCACAGAACAGGTTCACCATCTCCGCCTCGATCCACCGGCCACTTCCAGGGCTTTCGAATCTCCGGAGCCCAGAATCAATAACCCGCCGTGTTACTCTGGGGAGCCCACTGAATGCCGCTCGTTCCTCACCCAGTGTGATATTGTGTTTTCTCTCCAGCCCAACACTTACTCCAGGAGCACTGCTCGTGTCGCCTACGTCATATCTCTCCTTATTGGACGGGCTCGTGAGTGGGGCACGGCAATCTGGGAGGCAAGGGCTGAGTGTACTAACCAGTATCAGGACTTTAAGGAGGAGATGATACGGGTTTTTGATCGATCTGTTTTTGGGGAGGAGGCTTCCAGGGCCCTGTCTTCCCTATGTCAAGGCAATCGATCCATAACAGACTACTCTATTGAGTTTCGCACTCTTGCTGTCTCCAGTGGCTGGAACGAGCCGGCCTTGCTCGCTCGTCTTCTGGAGGGTTTCCGCGCAGAGGTAAAGGATGAGATTCTCTCCCGGGAGGTTCCTTCCAGCGTGGATTCCTTGATTGAACTCGCTATTCGCATTGAGCGACGGGTTGATCTTCGTCACCGAGCTCGTGGAAAGGAGCTCGCGCTCTCCGTCGCCTCCCTCTCCGCATCACTACCATCTTCCTCTGCCGGCTCGGGTGCTGAGCCCATGCAGCTGGGAGGTATCCGCATCTCGACTAAGGAGAGGGAACGGAGAATCACCAACCGCCTCTGTCTCTATTGCGGTTCCGCTGGTCATTTTGTCACTTCATGTCCAGTAAAAGGCCAGAGCTCGTCAGTAAGCGGAGGGCTACTGGTGAGCGCTACTACTCCTGTCTCTCCTTCAAGATCCTGCACTACCTTGTCGGTCCATCTACGCTGGACCGGTTCGTCAGCTTCCTGCAGTGCCTTAATAGACTCTGGGGCGGAGGGCTGTTTTATGGACGAGACCTGGGCTCGGGAACATGACATTCCTCTCAGACAGTTAAAGGAGCCCACGGCCTTGTTCGCCCTGGATGGTAGTCCTCTCCCCAGGATTCAGCGTGAGACGCTACCTTTAACCCTCACTGTTTCTGGTAATCATAGTGAAACCATTTCTTTTTTAATTTTTCGTTCACCTTTTACACCTGTTGTTTTGGGCCATCCCTGGCTAGTTTGTCATAATCCTTCCATTAATTGGTCTAGTAATTCTATCCTCTCCTGGAACGTCTCTTGTCATGTGAAATGTTTAATGTCTGCTATCCCTCCTGTTTCCTCTGTCTCTTCTTCACAGGAGGAGCCTGGTGATTTGACAGGGGTGCCGGAGGAATATCACGATCTGCGCACGGTGTTCAGTCGGTCCAGGGCCACCTCTCTTCCTCCACACCGGTCGTATGATTGTAGTATTGATCTCCTTCCGGGAACCACCCCCCCCCCCCCCCCCGGGGTAGACTATACTCTCTGTCGGCTCCCGAACGTAAGGCTCTCGAAGATTATTTGTCTGTAGCTCTTGACGCCGGTACCATAGTCCCCTCCTCCTCTCCCGCCGGAGCGGGGGTTTTTTTTGTCAAGAAGAAGGACGGGTCTCTGCGCCCCTGCATAGATTATCGAGGGCTGAATGACATAACAGTTAAGAATCGTTATCCGCTTCCTCTTATGTCTTCAGCCTTCGAGATCCTGCAGGGAGCCAGGTTTTTCACTAAGTTGGACCTTCGTAACGCTTACCATCTCGTGCGCATCAGGGAGGGGGACGAGTGGAAGACGGCGTTTAACACTCCGTTAGGGCACTTTGAATACCGGGTTCTTCCTTTCGGCCTCGCTAACGCTCCAGCTGTCTTTCAGGCATTAGTCAATGATGTCCTGAGAGACATGCTGAACATCTTTGTTTTCGTTTACCTTGACGATATCCTGATTTTTTCACCGTCACTCCAGATTCATGTTCAGCACGTTCGACGTGTCCTCCAGCGCCTTTTAGAGAATTGTCTTTTTGTGAAGGCTGAGAAGTGCACTTTTCATGCCTCCTCCGTCACATTTCTCGGTTCTGTTATTTCCGCTGAAGGCATTAAGATGGATCCCGCTAAGGTCCAAGCTGTCATTGATTGGCCCGTCCCTAAGTCACGCGTCGAGCTGCAGCGCTTTCTCGGCTTCGCGAACTTCTATCGTCGTTTCATCCGTAATTTCGGTCAGGTGGCAGCTCCTCTCACAGCCCTTACTTCTGTCAAGACGTGCTTTAAGTGGTCCGTTTCCGCCCAGGGAGCTTTTGATCTCCTCAAGAATCGTTTTACATCCGCTCCTATCCTTGTTACACCTGACGTCTCTAGACAGTTCGTTGTCGAGGTTGACGCGTCAGAGGTGGGCGTGGGAGCCATCCTTTCTCAGCGCTCCCTCTCTGACGACAAGGTCCACCCATGCGCGTATTTTTCTCATCGCCTGTCGCCGTCGGAACGTAACTATGATGTGGGTAACCGCGAACTGCTCGCCATCCGGTTAGCCCTAGGCGAATGGCGACAGTGGTTGGAGGGGGCGACCGTTCCTTTTGTCGTTTGGACTGACCATAGGAACCTTGAGTACATCCGTTCTGCCAAACGACTTAATGCGCGTCAGGCGCGTTGGGCGCTGTTTTTCGCTCGTTTCGAGTTCGTGATTTCTTATCGTCCGGGCTCTAAGAACACCAAGCCTGATGCTTTGTCTCGTCTCTTCAGTTCTTCAGTAGCCTCCACTGACCCCGAGGGGATTCTCCCTGAGGGGCGTGTTGTCGGGTTGACTGTCTGGGGAATTGAGAGGCAGGTAAAACAAGCGCTCACTCACACTCCGTCGCCGCGCGCTTGTCCTAGGAACCTTCTTTTCGTTCCCGTTCCTACTCGTCTGGCCGTTCTTCAGTGGGCTCACTCTGCCAAGTTAGCCGGCCACCCTGGCGTTCGGGGTACGCTTGCTTCCATTCGCCAGCGTTTTTGGTGGCACACCCGGGAGCATGACACGCGTCGTTTCGTGGCTGCTTGTTCGGTCTGCGCGCAGACTAAGTCCGGTAACTCTCCTCCTGCCGGCCGTCTCAGGCCGCTTCCTATTCCCTCTCGACCGTGGTCTCACATCGCCTTAGATTTTGTCACCGGACTGCCTTCGTCAGCGGGGAAGACTGTTATTCTTACGGTTGTCGATAGGTTCTCTAAGGCGGCTCATTTCATTCCCCTTGCTAAGCTTCCTTCTGCTAAAGAGACGGCACAAATCATCATCGAGAATGTTTTCAGAATTCATGGCCTTCCGTCAGACGTCGTTTCGGACAGAGGTCCGCAATTCACGTCTCAATTTTGGAGGGAGTTTTGCCGTTTGATTGGGGCTTCCGTCAGTCTCTCTTCCGGCTTTCACCCCCAGTCTAACGGTCAAGCAGAACGGGCCAATCAGACTATTGGTCGCATCTTACGCAGTCTTTCTTTTCGTAACCCTGCGTCTTGGTCAGAACAGCTCCCCTGGGCAGAATACGCCCACAACTCGCTTCCTTCGTCAGCGACCGGGCTATCTCCTTTTCAGAGTAGCCTCGGGTACCAGCCTCCGCTGTTCTCATCTCAGTTCGCCGAGTCCAGCGTCCCCTCCGCTCAGGCTTTTGTCCAACGTTGCGAGCGCACCTGGAAGAGGGTCAGGTCTGCACTTTGCCGTTATAGGACGCAGACTGTGAGGGCTGCTAATAAGCGTAGAACTAAGAGTCCTAGATATTGTCGCGGTCAGAGAGTTTGGCTCTCCACTCAGAACCTTCCCCTTAAGACGGCTTCTCGCAAGTTGACCCCGCGGTTCATTGGTCCGTTCCGTATTTCTCGGGTCATTAATCCTGTCGCAGTTCGACTTCTTCTTCCGCGATACCTTCGTCGCGTCCACCCGGTCTTCCATGTCTCCTGCATCAAGCCCGTCCTTCGCGCCCCCGCTCGTCTCCCCCCCCCCCCCCCCCATCCTTGTCGAGGGCGCACCCATCTACAGGGTCCGTAGAATTTTGGACATGCGTCCTCGGGGCCGTGGTCACCAGTACCTCGTAGATTGGGAGGGGTACGGTCCTGAGGAGAGGAGTTGGGTTCCCTCTCGGGACGTGCTGGACCGTGCGCTGATCGAGGATTTCCTCCGTTGCCGCCAGGTTTCCTCCTCGAGTGCGCCAGGAGGCGCTCGGTGAGTGGGGGGGTACTGTCATGTACTGTTATGTTGTGTCTTGTCTCTGTCCTTTCCCTTCACCCTGTCTCCCTCTGCTGGTCGTTGTTAGGTTACCTTTTCTCCCCCGCTTTCCCCCAGCTGTTCCTTGTCTCCTCTGACTACCCATTCACCCCGTTTCCCACCTGTTCCCTTTTTCCCTCTGATTAGGTCCCTATATCTCTCTCTGTTTCTGTTCCTGTCCTTGTCGGATTCTTGTTTGTTGTGTTTCATGCCTGAGCCAGACTATCGTCATGTTTGCTGTAACCTTGTCCTGTCCTGTCGGAATCTGCCGGTCTATCTGAGCCTACCTATGTTTGGTTATTAAAGAAGCTCTGTTTAAGTTAGTTCGCTTTTGGGTCCTCATTCACTCACCATAACAGAAGTGCTTTGGGAAACTAGTTAAGGATCATATCAACTCCACCTTACCTGTCACCCTAGACAAACTTTAATTTGCTTACCGCCCCAAAAGGTCCACAGACGATGCAATCGCCATCACACTGCACACTGCCCTATCCCATCTGGACAAGAGGAATACCTATGGAAGAATGCTGTTAATTGACTATAGATCAGAGTTTAACACAGTAGTAGCCTCCAAGCTCATCATTAAGCTTGAGGCCCTGGCTCTCAACCCCACCCTGTGAAATTGGGTCCTGGACTTCTTGACGGCTGCCCCCAGGTGGTGAAGCTAGGAAGCAACTCTCCACTTCGCTGATCCTCAACACTGGGGCCCCACAAGGGTGCATGCTCAGCCCCCTCCTGTACTCCCTGTTCACCCATGACTGAGTGGCCATGCACGCCTCCAATTCAATCTTCAAGTTTGCAGACGACACAACAGTAGTAGGCTTGATTACCAACAACAACGAGACAGCCTACAGGGAGGAGGAGAGGGCACTCGGATTGTGTTGTCAGGAAAACAACCTCTCAGTCAACGTCAACAAAACAAAGGAGATGATCGTGGACTTCAGGAAACAGCAGAGGGAGCACCCCCTTATCCACATCGACGGAAAAGCAGTGGAGAAGGTGGAACATTTTAAGTTCCTTAGTGTACACATCACGGACAAACTGAAATGGTCCACCCACACAGACATTGTGGTGAAGAAGGCACAACAGTGCCTCTTCAAACTCGAGAGGCTGGAGAATTGTGGCTTGTCACCTAAAACACTCACAAACCTTTACAGATGCCCAATTGAGAGCATCCTGTCGGGCTGTATCACTGCCTGGTACGGCAACTTCACCGCCCTCAACCGCAGGGCTCTCCAGAGGGTGGTGTGGTCTGCACAACACATCACCGGGGCCAAACTACCTGACCTCCAGGACACCTACAGCACCCAATGTCACAGGAAGGCCAAAAAGATCATCAAGGACAACAACCACCCGAGCCACTGCCTGTTCACCCCGCTGGCATCCAGAAGCTGGGACAGAGAGTGAAAAACAACATCTATCTCAAGGCCATCAGACTGTTAATGTTGGAGATAGAATACTATTGTATTACAGTTTGAATAACGGTAGAATATTTAACTCACCTAATTGTTCAAAAGGTCACAAAGATTATGACAAGGACTCTACAGAGCACCATGAAGAAGGTACAATTCTGTAATTTTATGTGAGAATCGATATTGATATGATGTACCATGAAAGTACCACAGAATAGAAATAAAGTACAATAGCAGCTTATACCAACCTAGCCTGAGAATTTGTATCATTTCAGTTGCTGATCCACAGATGAGAATCCTGGTCCTTCTCTCCATCACAAGAACTGGAGTTCTCCTCTGCTGTCTGACCATCTTCATCATCATCTACACCACCAGGAAATAGATAAAGCTATGGCCAATATCAATAGAGTATATGCAGTATGAATCTTGCTTTCGCCAAGCACTGTATATGCACCTGTACAGTACTGTGAACATTGATACTGACTGAAGTTATTATGTTTTGAGGGCATGTGTCAGCGGTGATAGAGGTTTTCATGAAGGAAAAGAGTTGACAAATGTATAAATAAAGTTTTTTAAATGTTGTAGTTACAAAGTGTGTGCATGTTTTCCACTTGTTGAATGCTTTTGGGAATTTAAAGGGTTTTAGCTCATTGTTAGTATTTTTCACATACATAGTTTGAACATTAATTGAGCAGCAAAGGTATTTTCTATTGTTTATCATCCCAATAAACAGATGAAGAGAAGTGTGGATAGAACATGTGTGGTTTTGATGCACTGAGGGTTGTACAGTTCATTCAGAAAGTATTCACACCCCTTGACCTTTTCCACATTTTCCACAGTTTTGTTACAAAGTGGGATAGAAATGGATTGAATTGTCTTTTTTTTAAATTAACGGTCTACACAAAATACTTCAATGTCAACGCAGAAGAAAAATTCTAACATTTGTAAAAAGTTAATGAAAAAATAAACACTAACGTCACTTGATTCGCTAAGTATTCAACCCCTTGAGTCAATACATGTTAGAATCACCTTTGGTAGCGATTACAGTTGTGAGTATTTATTGGTATGTCACTAAGAGCTTTCCCCACCTGCATTGTGCAACATTTGCCAATTATTATTTTTCAAATTCATCAAGCTCTGTCAAATTGGTTGTTGATAATTTCTATACAACCATTTTCAGGTCTTGCCATAGATTTTCAAGCAGATTTTAATCAAAACTGTAACTCGGCCAGTTAGGAACATTCACTATCTAGTTGTATGCTTGTAAATATGGAGAGTGGTACTCAATGTGTTACAGTGGCTTGTGAAAAATTCACCCCCCTTGGTATTTTTCCTATTTTGTTGCCTTAGAATCTGGAATTAAAATATATATTTTTGGGGGGGGGACAAAAAAAACAGAACTTCAGCGTGCATAATTATTCACTCGCCCCAAAGGCAATACCTTGTAGAGCAACCTTTTATAGCAATTACAGCTGCAAGTCTCTTGGGGTATGTCTCTATAAGCTTGGCACATCTAGTCACTGGGATTTTTGCCCATTCTTCAAGGCAAAACTGCTCCAGCTCCAACAAGTTGGATGGGTTCCACTGTTGTTTAGCAATATTTAAGTCCTACTCAATTGGATTGAGTTCTTGTTGCTTTAGCAGTATGCTTAGGGTCATTGTCCTGCTGGAAGGTGAACCTCAGTCCCAGTCTCAAATCTCTGGAAGACTGAAACAGGTTTCCCTCAAGAATATCCCTGTATTTAATGCCATCCATCATTCCTTCAATTCTGACCAGTTTCCCAGTCCCTGCCGATTAAAAACATCCCCACAGCATGATGCTGCCAGCACCATGCTTCACTGTGGGGATGCTGTTCTCTTGGTGATGAGAGGTGTTGGGTTTGCGCCAGACATTGTGTTTTCCTTGATGGCCAAAATGCAAACTTTTAGTTTCATCTGACCAGAGTACCTTCTTACAAATTTTTGGGAAGTCTCCCACATGCCCTTTGGCGAACACAAACGTGTTTGCTTATTTCTTTCTTTTTTTATGACCACTCTTCTGTACTGCCCAGCTCTGTGGAGTGTACGGCTTCAAGTGGTCCTATGGACAGATACTCCAATCTCTGTTGTGGCGCTTGGCAGCACCTTCAGGGTTATTTTTGGTCTCTTTGTTGCCTCTCTGATTAATGCCCTCCTTGCATGGTCCCTGAGATTTAGTGGGTGGCCCTCTCTTGGCAGGTTTGTTGTGTTGCCATATTCTTTTAATTTTTTTAATAATGGATTTAATGGTGCTCCGTGGGATGTTTCAGATATTTTTTATAACTGTTTGGACAACCTGTTTGGACAACTCCTTTGTCTTCATGGTGCTGCTTGGTGGTGCCCCTTGCTTAGTGGTGTTGCAGACTCTGGGGCCTTTCAGAACAGGTGTATATATACTGAGATCATCTGACAGATCATTTGACACTTAGATTGCACAAAGGTTTACTTTATTTAACTAATTATGTGACTTCTGAAGGTAACTGGTTGCAACAGATCTTATTCAGGGGCTTCATAGCAAAGGGAGTGAAAACATTAGCACCCACCACTTTTCCGTTAAATCTTTCCAGGCACTAAATATTGGATTTGCCCCAATCATAAGACTTTGTATTTACATTTTTTGCACTATTACTTTAGGGCCTTGTTACAAACAGAATGCATGTTTTGGAATATTTGTATTCCTCACAGTCTGATTTCTTTTCATTCTGTCAATGAGGTTAGTATTGTTGAGTAATTACAACGTTGTTGATCCATCCTCAGTGTTCTCCTACTGCAGAGGGTGAATGGGTAAGACAAAAGATTGAAGTGTCTTTGAACGGGATATGGTGGTAGGTGCCAGGTAAGTCAAGAACTGCAACGCTGCTGGGTTTTTAACGCTCAACAGTTTCCCGTGTATCAAGAATGGTCTACCATCCAAAGGACATCCAGCCAACTGTGGGAAGCATTGGAGTCAACATGCATGCATGGCCAGCATAGGGGGGCAACTCAATAGTTGTCCTTAATGATTTGTCCACTCAGTGGAAATTGAATGGTTGTTTTATAATTTACTGTTGTTGTTGTTGCTGTGCTCTATTCCAAGCAAGTAGTCAAAAATCCCCTTCTGGCAGCCTTCGTGGTTAGGGTCTGAGGTAGAGTAGGAAGGACCAGTGAGCAACGCATCACTTCCTGTAGCGTGAGTGACAGGAAGGAGCAGCTCAATATTGAGGGAGACCTGGGAAGAATCTCAGTATGTTACCATCTTTTGAAATTAAAGATGACATAGCCCTTGGGAAATTTATCTGATTCTGTGTAAATAAGATTTAATTCAAATCAAATCAAAGTTTATTTGTCACGTGCGCCGAATACAACAGTGAAATGCTTACTTACAGGCCCTTACCAACAGTGCAATTTCAAGTAAAAAAATAGGTATTAGGTGAACAATGGATAAGTAAGGAAATAAAAAACAACAGTAAAAAGACAGTGAGGCTATATACAGGCACCGGTTAGTCGGGCTAATTGAGATAGCATGTACATGTAGGTATGGTTTGCATATATGATAAACAGAGAGTAGCAGTAGTGTAAAAGAGGGTGAATGGGGTGGTGGGTGGCGGGTGGGGGGACAGAATGCAGATAGTCCGGGTAGCCAATGTGCAGGGGCACTGGTTGGTCAGTCTAATTGAGGTAGTGTGTACATGAATGTATAATTAAAGTGACTATGCATATATGGTAAACAGAGAGTAGCAGCAGTGTAAAGAGGGGTTGGGGGGGGGGGGGTCACAATGCAAATAGTCCAGGTAGCCATATGAGTAACTGTTCAGGAGTCTTATGGCTTGAGGGTAAAAACTGTTGAGAAGCCATTTTTGTCTTAGACTTGGCGCTCCAGGACTGCTTGCCATGCGGTAGTAGAGAGAACAGTCTATGACTGCGGTAGCTGGGGTCTTTGACAATTTTTAGGGCCTTCCTCTGACACCGCCTGATGTTGAGGTCCTGGATGGCAGGCAGCTTAGCCCCTGTGATGTACTGAGCCGTACGCCCTCTGTAGTGCCTTGCGGTCGGAGGCCGAGCAATTGCCGTACCAGTGATACAATATCGAGAGGATGCTCTCGATATTGCAGTTGTTAAATAAGTATCTGCTGTTAAAGTACATACGATTTAGGTCACAAACTGCAACAGAACTGCCACAAACTGGGGAAATTTTAACCAAACTCATAATACTTGTGGTAGTGTACTGTACTGTATATTTAAAGGGAAATAACCAATAAATAAACTAATTGAGTGCAAACTTTTTCTGGTGTGTATAATAGCGACACGGATAGGCCTATTTAAATTCCTCTGTGGTAAACTCATCTCGTTCTCTCTCTCTCTGATGAAGACGAGCAGCCTGAAAGACACTAAAACTGACCTGGAGCGCTCAGCTCTCACTACACTGATTGATCTGCTGTTCTGTTCAACCCCCCCCCCCCCCCTCTCTGTTCTCTTCGTACCACTCTCTCTCTCCCTCTGTTCTCTTCACACCACAATCAGGCCACACATCTCTTTCCATCCATCCTTACCACCAGACTAAAAATACCTGGCCAAACCTATAACCAAACTACACCAGGTTCTGGACTAGAAAGTTATGTTCAACGTAAGAGGAGTACAAACAAAGATGAACACTATTTTATTTATTTACTGTTGTTATCATAATTGTTTTGTTGAAGGTAATTGAATGTGTATGTATAATGGTGACACTGATAGGCCTAGTTATTTTCCACTGTGGTAAACTCATCTCATTCTCTCTCTCTGCTGAAGACGAGCAACCTAAACCACAGGAAGACTGACCTGGAGCTATCAGCTCTCACAACACTGAAATCTCTCTCTGTCTCTCTCTCTCTTAAGCTCTCTCATGTTCTCTCTGTTCAGTTCACACCACTTGCTCTCTCTCTCATTTCAGTTTAATTTAAGGGGCTTTATTGGCATGGGAAACATATACAGTGCCTTGCGAAAGTATTCGGCCCCCTTGAACTTTGCAACCTTTTGCCACATTTCAGGCTTCAAACATAAAGATATAAAACTGTATTTTTTTGTGAAGAATCAACAACAAGTGGGACACAATCATGAAGTGGAACGACATTTATTGGATATTTCAAACTTTTTTAGCAAATCAAAAACTGAAAAATTGGGCGTGCAAAATTATTCAGCCCCCTTAAGTTAATACTTTGTAGCGCCACCTTTTGCTGCGATTACAGCTGTAAGTCGCTTGGGGTATGTCTCTATCAGTTTTGCACATCGAGAGACTGAAATTGTTTCCCATTCCTCCTTGCAAAACAGCTCGAGCTCAGTGAGGTTGGATGGAGAGCATTTGTGAACAGCAGTTTTCAGTTCTTTCCACAGATTCTCGATTGGATTCAGGTCTGGACTTTGACTTGGCCATTCTAACACCTGGATATGTTTATTTTTGAACCATTCCATTGTAGATTTTGCTTTATGTTTTGGATCATTGTCTTGTTGGAAGACAAATCTCCGTCTCAGGTCTTTTGCAGACTCCATCAGGTTTTCTTCCAGAATGGTCCTGTATTTGGCTCCATCCATTTTCCCATCAATTTTAACCATCTTCCCTGTCCCTGCTGAAGAAAAGCAGGCCCAAAC
This sequence comes from Oncorhynchus clarkii lewisi, assembly GCF_045791955.1. Taxonomy (NCBI): domain Eukaryota; kingdom Metazoa; phylum Chordata; class Actinopteri; order Salmoniformes; family Salmonidae; genus Oncorhynchus; species Oncorhynchus clarkii. The sequence goes on from NC_092155.1 coordinate 20,526,377, forward strand.
CATGATGCTGCCACCACCATGTTTGACAGTGGGGACGGTGTGTTCAGCTGTGTTGCTTTTACGCCAAACATAACGTTTTGCATTGTTGCCAAAAAGTTCAATTTTGGTTTCATCTGACCAGAGCACCTTCCACATGTTTGGTGTGTCTCCCAGGTGGCTTGTGGCAAACATTAAACAACACTTTTTATGGATATCTTTAAGAAATGGCTTTCTTCTTGCCACTCTTCCATAAAGGCCAGATTTGTGCAATATACAACTGATTGTTGTCCTATGGACAGAGTCTCCTACCTCAGCTGTAGATCTCTGCAGTTCATCCAGAGTGATCATGGGCCTCTTGGCTGCATCTCTGATCAGTCTTCTCCTTGTATGATCTGAAAGTTTAGAGGGACGGCCAGGTCTTGGTAGATTTGCAGTGGTCTGATACTCCTTCCATTTCAATATTATCGCTTGCACAGTGCTCCTTGGGATGTTTAAAGCTTGGGAAATCTTTTTGTATCCAAATCCGGCTTTAAACTTCTTCACAACAGTATCTCGGACCTGCCTGGTGTGTTCCTTGTTCTTCATGATGCTCTCTGCGCTTTTAACGGACCTCTGAGACTATCACAGTGCAGGTGCATTTATACGGAGACTTGATTACACACAGGTGGATTGTATTTATCATCATTAGTCATTTAGGTCAACATTGGATCATTCAGAGATCCTCACTGAACTTCTGGAGAGAGTTTGCTGCACTGAAAGTAAAGGGGCTGAATAATTTTGCACGCCCAATTTTTCATTTTTTGATTTGTTAAAAAAGTTTGAAATATCCAATAAATGTCGTTCCACTTCATGATTGTGTCCCACTTGTTGTTGATTCTTCACAAAAAAATACAGTTTTATATCTTTATGTTTGAAGCCTGAAATGTGGCAAAAGGTCGCAAAGTTCAAGGGGGCCGAATACTTTCGCAAGGCACTGTACGTGTGAGAGAAAGAGAATGAGTGAGTGAGTGTGCCATTCAGAGGGCTAATGGGCAAGACTAAAGATTTAAGTGCCTTTGAACGGGGTATGTTAGTAGGTGCCAGGCACACCGAAAAGAAACAGAAAAGTATACTCAGAGTTGTCCTTATGTTAGGTCCTGATCCGGCTATGCCAAATGGCTGTGGGGTACACTAGTTCATTGAGCAGACAAGAATTGCTTAGAAATCCGTAGCATTATTTTTGTATTATTTTATAGTATGAAGAATACAATTGAACATAGCTGAATAAAATAGAAAGGATTTCTTCTCCAAACTATTTCCAAGGAAGTGGGCACATTCGGCTATTAATGTGATGAGCGGTTAACAGAGGAACAGGTCCTCCTATAATTTAGAGTTATTTATGCAACTTTAGTTGAGATACAAACGTTGCGCTATATGTTTAGGTTTTTAATACCTTCTAAGGCTGCATGATGCGACTCTAATGATGATTTGAAAAAAAGTTGCATGAAAGGCATGAGCTCTGCTTAGTTTTTTGTGTGCAGGCTGTACACACTTCATCAGTCTCTCATTCACAATTTGACAAGCACTTGATAATATTCTCACCAGGCCTCAAATTTCCCAGCGGCATCCCCCTTGTGTGGCCGTAATGTCCCCTAAAAGATCCAGGCCTTTTGCGGTCAAAGTGGACGTTGTGCCCCTGAGCTGAATATAATAATTATAATTCCCTTCTTCCGTCTGCTGTGCTCTGAAGCACCTCTCAATCACATGGCTCTCTCAGATATCTCAAATCGTATTAGTTAATGCCCGTCACATGATCGGTTCCTTCTTACAGGCATCTCAGCCAAGAAGTAGGCTACAATTGTAGAGAGACACATTAGGGAAACTGTGCGCCTCCATCTTATCGAATTCAGCTAACAAGATGAGTAGGCCTAGCAAAGAGCAAAGCAAAAGTTGACCTATTCTATTGGCAGACTTGTCCTTCTGTGCAATACATAACTATTCCAAACATACACTGGGGCAATTGTGGGATGTGATAGATCCCAAATTAATACAACCATTCGCATAAAAAAAATGTTTAAAAGAAATGAGGCTGATGCAACAGATCAGAGTGTTTTGCTTAAAATGTTGATAAACTATTAGGCTATTTCTTCTAATCAAATCAAATTGATTTATATAGCCCTTCTTACATCAGCTGATATATCAAAGTGCTGTACAGAAACCCAGCCTAAAACCCCATACAGCAAGCAATGCAGGTGTAGAAGCACAGTGGCTAGGAAAAACTCCCTAGAAAGGCCAAAACCCAGGAAGAAACCTAGAGCGGAACCAGGCTATGAGGGGTGGCCAGTCTACTTCTGGCTGTGCCGGGTGGAGGTTATAACAGAACATGGCCAAGATGTTCAAATGTTCATAAATTACCAGCATGGTCAAATAATAGTAATCACAGTGAACAGGTCAGGGTTCCATAGCCGCAGACAGAACAGTTGAAACTGAAGCAGCAGCACGGCCAGGTGGACTGGGAACAACAAGGAGTCATCATGCCAGGTAGTCATGATGCATGGTCCTAGGACTCAAGTCTTCTGAGAGAGAGAAAGAATGAAAGAGAGAATTAGAGAGAGCATACTTAAATTCACACAGGACATCGGATAAGACAGGACAAATACTCCAGATATAACAGACTGACCCTAGCCCCCCGACACATAAACTACTGCAGCATAAATGGAGGCTGAGACAGGAGGGGTCAGGAGACAATGTGGTCCCATCCGATGATACCCCCAGACAGGGCCAAACAGGGCCAAACAGGCAGGATGTAACCCACTTTGACAAAGCACAGCCCCCACCACTAGAAGGATATTTTCAACTACAAACTTACCATCCTGAGACAAGGCAGAGTATAGCCCACAAAGATCTCCGCCACGGCAAAACCCATGGGGGGGTGCCAACCCAGACAGGAAGACCACATCAGTGACTCAACCCACTCAAGTGACGCACCCCTCCTAGGGACGGCATGGAAGAGCACCAGGAAGCCAGTGACTCAGCCCCTGTAATAGGGTTAGAGGCAGAGAATCCCAGTGGAGAGAGGGGAACCGGCCAGGCAGAGACAGCAAGGGCGGTTCGTTGCTCCAGTGCCTTTCCGTTCACCTTCACACGCCTGGGACAGACTACACTCAATCATAGGACCTACTGAAGAGATGAGTCTTCAATAAAGACTTAAAGGTTGACATCGAGTCTGCGTCTCTCACGTGGGTAGGCAGACCATTCCATAAAAATGGAGCTCTATAGGAGAAAGCCCTGCCTCCAGCTGTTTGCTTAGAAATTCTAGGGACAATTAGGAGGCCTGCGTCTTGTACGTGTAGGTATGTACGGCAGGACCAAATCGTGAAGATAGGTAGGAGCAAGCCCATGTAATGCTTTGTAGGTTAGCAGTAAAACCTTGAAATCAGCCCTTGCTTTAATAGGAAGCCAGTGTAGGGAGGCAAGCACTGGAGTAATGTGATCAAATTTGTTGGTTCTAGTCAGTTTATTTAGTGCTTTATCCGGGTAGGCGAAAAGTAGAGCATTGCAGTAGTCTAACCTAGAAGTAGCAAAAGCATGGATTAATTTTTCTGCATAATTTCTGGACAGAAAATGTCTGATTTTTTCAATGTTACGTAAATGGAAAAAAGCTGTCATTGAAACAGTCTTGATATGTTCGTCAAAAGAGAGATCAGGGTCCAGAGTAACATCGAGGTCCTTCACAGTTTTATTTCAGACGACTGTACAACCATCAAGATTAATTGTCAGATTCAACAGAATCTCTGTTTTGTCCGAGTTTAAAAGTAGAAAGTTTGCAGCCATCCACTTCCTTATGTCTGAAACACAGGCTTCCAGTGAGTGCAATTTTGGGGCTTCACCATGTTTAATTGAAATCTACAGCTGTGTGTCATCCCAATAGCAGTGAAAGTTAACATTATGTTTTCTAATGACATTCCCAAGAGGTAAAATATATAGTGAAAACAATAGTGGTCCTAAAACGGAACCTTGAGGAACACCGACATTTACAGGTGATTTGTCATTCACAGAGGCCATTCACAGAGACAAACTGATATCTTTCCGACAGATAAGATCTAAACCAGGCCAGAACTTGTCTGTGTAGACCAATTTGGTTTTCCAATCTCTCCAAAAGAATGTGGTAATCGATGGTATCAAAAGCAGCACTAAGGTCTAGGAGCAAGAGGACAGATGCAGAGCCTCGGTCTGACGCCATTATAAGGTTATTTACCATCTTCACAAGTGCAGTCTCAGTGCTATGATGGGGTCTAAAACCAGACTGAAACATGTCGTATACATTGTTTATCTTCAGGAAGCCAGTGAGTTGCTGCGCAACAGCTTTTTAAATTTTTTTTGGAGAGGAATGGGAGATTCGATATAGGCCGATAGTTTTTTATATTTTCTGGTCAAGGTTTGGCTTTTTCAAGAGAGTATTTATTACTGTAACTGTTAGTGAGTTTGGTACACATCCGGTGGATAGAGAGACGTTTATTATGTTCAACATAGGAGGGCCAAGCACAGGAAGCAGCTCTTTCAGTAGTTTAGTTGGAATAGGGTCCAGTATGCAGCTTGAAGGTTTAGAGGCCATGATTATTTTCATAATTGTGTCAAGAGATATAATACTAAAACACTTGAGTGTCTCCCTTGAGTCTAGGTCCTGGCCGAGTTGTGCAGACTCAGGACAACTGAGCTTTGGAGGAATACGCAGATTTAAAGAGGAGTCCGTAATTTGCTTTCCAATGATCTTGATCTTTTCCTCAAAGATGTTTCTGAATTTATTACTGCTCGAAGTGAAAGCCATCCTCACTTGGGGAATGCTGCTTTTTAGTTAGCTTTGCGATAGTATCAAAAATACATTTTGGATTGTTCTTATTTTCCTCAATTAAGTTGGAAAAATAGGATGATCGAGCAGCAGTGAGGGCTCTTCGATACTGCACGGTACTGTCTTTCCAAGATTCACATACACAAACACACAGTCTAGGCTATTGATTAGATCTTAGTACAATAAAACAGGTCCTAGGTCCCTAGGATTTCAAAAGAGAGAGAACGAGAGAGAGTGAGAGTGCATGAGAGAAAAACACAGTTGGGTACATTTGTCAGCTGTGCTTATTTTAAAACTAACCTTGCCCTGAACTGCTGCTCTTATGGGTCAGAATATATTGATGTAATTACGTGTTGAAGGTCTCCGATGGGGGTCTCTGCGTGGACCGGATTGTGAGTTCTCTGATGACGGTCCGTCTTCGGTTACCGGGTGTAACTGTCACACCCTGAACATAGAGAGCCCATAGTTCTCTATGGTGTAGTAGGTCAGGGCGTGACTAGGGGGTGATCTAGTATATATATTTCTATGTTGGTGCTAATATGGTTCCCAATTAGAGGCAGCTGTTTATCGTTGCCTCTGATTGGGGATCATATTTAGGTAGCTATTTCCCCACATGTGTTTTGTGGGATATTGATTGTTTGTTAGTGTGTTTGGGCGCTACGTCCTCGCAGTCTTTGTAAGTTTTGTTCTTTTGATTTAAATAAATATGTGGAACTATACTCACGCTACGCCTTGATCCGCCTCATTTCCAAAAACGTGACAGTAACTATCTCCCAGGAATGCACAATACCGCCATCAGTGCTCAAACTGTCCACAATAGGCAGAGAAAGGCTGGACTGAGGGCTTGTAGGCCTGTTGTAAGGCAGGTCCTCACCAGACATCACCGGCAACAACGTCGCCTATGGGCACAAACCCACTGTCGCTGGACCAGACAGGACTGGTAAAAAGTGCTCTTCACTGATGAGTCGCGGTTTTGTCTCACCAGGGGTGATGGTCGGATTTGCGTTTATCGTTGAAGGAATGAGCGTTACACCGAGGCCTGTACTCTGGAGCGGGATCGATTTGGAGGTGGAGGGTCCGTCATGGTCTGGGGCGGTGTGTCACAGCATCATCGGACTGAGCTTGTTGTCATTCTAGGCAATCTCAACGCTGTGTGTTACAGGGAAGATATCCTCCTCCCTCAAGTGGTACCCTTCCTGCAGGCTCATCCTGACATGACCCTCCAGCATGACAATGCCACTAGCCATACTGCTCGTTCTGTGTGTGATTTCCTGCAAGACAGAAATGTCAGTGTTCTGCCATGGCCAGCGATGAGCCTGGATCTCAATCAAATTGAGCACGTCTGGGACCTGTTGGATCGGAGGGTGAGGGCTAGGGCCATTCCCCCCCAGAAATGTCCGGCAACTTGCAGGTGCCTCAGTGGAAGAGTGGGGAAACATCTCACAGCAAGAACTGGCAAATCTGGTGCAGTCCATGAGGAGGAGACATTGACTTTTTTTTTATTTTGACTCCACCCCTTTTGTTCAGGGACACATTTCTGTTTGTCACATGTCTGTGGAACTTGTTCAGTTTATGTCTCTGTTATTGAATTATGTCATGTTCATACAAACATATACACGTTTGCTGAAAATGAACTCAGTTGACAGTGAGAGGATGTTTCTTTTTTTGCTGAGTTTATTTGGATTTGGAAAACTTACTGTCGTCCAGACCTTTTTCAAAGGTTATTACATTAAAATTGACCAAATATTTTTGACTAACTGGTCTGTTGAAATACATTTAATCAATTCTGAGTATTTACAATTGATAATTCTGGGAACCATGATATTCCAATTTTTGTGATTCATCAATAGATTTGGACTCTCACATAGTTGTGACTGTGTTTAGGTGTGTATATCTTGTGCATGAACAATACTTTGTATTCACAACTCTTAACTTTCGTTCTCTCTCTTTCAGATCTGACCCATGTTTCTGTCTCTCCGCCACGCTTAGTGGTGGTCCATTCAGGGGAAAATGTCACCCTGCAGTGCATCATTGTCCTTAAAAAAAAATGGGACATGCTGGCTGGTTCAAGCTAGTCAACAGCTCGGAACCCCTGTGCATCACATCTATGTGGAGCTCTCTGCCAACTGTTAGTCATCAAAATGGATTTCATGGCAATCATACGAAAATGTTAATCACCAATATATCTATCTTTCTCACAATCACAGAGGTGAAAGTAGCCGATTCTGGTCTGTATTTCTGTGGAATGTTGGATAACTATTTCATCTTCACCAACGCAACTGTCATGAAGGTCAAAGGTAATCTTTTCAATACATTGTCTGCAATGACACCAAATGCACAACCATTTATCCTAGGTATATGATATACTTTTGACTTATGTGAGAGATACAATACTATCGCATAAAAGTTTGAATAACAGTAGAATATTTAACTCACCTAATCGTTCTAAAGGTCACAAAGATTATGACAAGGACCCTAAAGGGCACTATGAAGAAGGTATGTTCATTCTGTAATATTAAGTGAGAATCTTTCAGAAATGAATTCATATGATATACCATGAGAGTACAACAGAAAACAAATAAAGTACAACAGCATTTTATAGCAATCTGAGAATGCTTAATTCTGAATTGGTAGCAAACGGGGTAAAAGTTTGTATAGTTCTTATTCTAATTGAAATCTGTTTTGTAGGAGGGGAAGATGGAACCATGAAGCTCTTCCTACTGGTTGTAATCCTGGGTGTTGTAACTGCTGTTATATTGATAATCATCCTCATCCTGGTCCTCAAGGTCAGACGAGATGCAAACAGACTAAACACAGGTATGGAGCCCATTTCATATGGGGCCTGCTATTAACTACACTTACATAGAAAATGTTTCACATGACATATTGCAGGTGATATATTTCAGGGGTAGGCAACCCTGGTCCTGGAGTGCCGCAGGCACTTCATGTTTTTATTCAAATCAAATCACATTTTATTTGTCACATACACATGGTTAGCAGATGTTAATGCGAGTGTAGCGAAATGCTTGTGCTTCTAGTTCCGACAATGCAGTAATAACCAACGAGTAATCTAGCTAACAATTCCAAAACTACTACCTTATACACACAAGTGTAAAGGGATAAAGAATATGTACATAAAAATATATGAATTAGTGATGGTACAGAGCGGCATAGGCAAAATGCAGTAGATGGTATCGAGTACAGTAGATACATATGAGATGAGTATGTAAACAAAGTGGCATAGTTAAAGTGGCTAGTGATACATGTATTACATAAAAAAGTGTCTGCGAGTTGTAATAAAATGTATTTGATCATTGTACTCCCTGATGAAGGCTATGGCCAAAAGTTTCTGAGTAAAAAAAAAGGTATACTGAACATGCCATCATAACAAAAGTAAATAAAATATACCCATCTCTCCAAGAAGAAAAATGTGCACGGTGGTGCGAACATCCTAATAGCTATCATCTTCTTTGAAACCTGTGTCTTGAGTGGAACAGTCTACCTCTGTAGAACAACACTTCTCAAATGAGGTTATTTAGTTTCTGAGATGCATAGCATTTCAGCAGATTTCAGAGTTTCTGCAGTGAACAGCGAGGATATGCTGAAGGTGGGCTACAGTAAGTGCCCCTGTGGTGGCTTGACCTAATCCACATAACCCAGAAGAGACTGGCTGGACAGAGCTGAGCATCCTGTTGGGCTGACACTATTGTGTTGATCTTATATTATCTATGCTCTCAAATGTAATGCAGCGAAGGTTAGAATTTCACTTTTTTGGATGAAGTGTAAAAGTTTAGCAAAAGCCTGGCCTTCATTTTCAGAGGATAGATATCAAATCAAATCAAATGTATTTATATAGCCCTTCGTACATCAGCTGATATCTCAAAGTGCTGTACAGAAACCCAGCCTAAAACCCCAAACAGCAAGCAATGCAGGTGTAGAAGCATATTGTTGTTTTAGCAACCCACTCCCCTTTAGGCAGTAAGGAACGGTCAAGGCCTACGCATTTAGAGAAGGCCTAAGAATTTATAAAATAATTGTTGTAGATTTTTTATATGAATATCCTTTTAATATCTATTTAATCTTTTCAATAATATTTGAAAAGCAGCAACATTTGAAATTGTGATTTTGACATTGGATAAAAGTAGATACTCAGAGCTAGAAAATGGTATATCATACACTACAGTTGAGGAACAATGGGAAAGTAATTCTGCTTTGAAAGTTGATCAATCAACTTGAAACCCCACTTTTGAGAAAATGTCCCTTGAATGTTTTAGTACACCTACAAGAGAGCACCTACCCACCTACCCAAATAATGACCATATCATATAGCTGACAACGTTTTAACTTGAACTAATTTGTGTTCATTATTTCAGGAAAATAAAATCATAACAAGATCATTATTTACAAGTTAATGGCGAGCTAATTACAGAAAATAGTTTACGGTTCTAAAAGCAGGGTATTATACAGGATAATTTAAGAAATTGGAGGCTGTCTCTTATATCCTAATTTGACGTTGGTGCAGGTCATGTTGTTATTCACATTACCGTCTCTGGTAAACATACTATATCAAATAAAATCTAGGTTTATTTGTCACATGCACAGGATACAGAAGGTGTGAACGATGCAGTGTGTCACACCCTGATCTGTTTCACCTGTCCTTGTGCTTGTCTCCAACCCCCCTTCAGGTGTCGCCCATCTTCCCCACTTATCCCCTGTGTATTTATACCTGTGTTTTCTGTCTGTCTGTGCCAGTTCATCTTGTTTGCCAAGTAAACCATTTTTTTTCTCAGCTCCTGGTTTTCCCAGTCTCTTTTTTTCCTCATCCTCCTGGTTTTGACCATTGCCTGCCCTGACTCCGAGCCCGCCTGCCTGACCACTCTGCCTGCGGCTGACCTCGAGCCTGCCTGCCACCCTGTACTGTTTTGGACTCTGCCCTGGCTATGAACGCTTGCCTGTCCCCGACCTGCCTTTTGTCTATCTCTTGGTGTCACATTCGTCATAACGAGGAGACCAAGGCGCAGCGTGATATGAATACATTCTTCTTTATTTAAACGAAGAACACTAAACAAACTAACAAAATAACAAAACGAACGTTAAGCTATAACACGAGTGCTGACATGCAACTACACATAGACAATTACCCACAAAACCAAAATGGAAAATGGCAACCTAAATAGGATCCCCAATCAGAGACAACAATAAACAGCTGCCTCTAATTGGGAACCAATTCAGGCCACCATTCACCTACATTTACCTAGACATACCAAAGCCCCATAAATATACAAAAATCCTAGACAAGACAAAAGCACACCCTGACCTAACCAAAATAATAAAGAAAACAAAGATAACTAAGGTCAAAGCGTGACAGTAACCCCCCCCAAAGGTGCGGACTCCCGGCCGCAAACCTAAACCCATATGGTAGGGGTGGGCATCTAACTTTGGTGGCTGCTCTGGTTCTGGATGCCACACCCCTTCTTTACACTGAGTCCGCTCTTGTATCACTGACCCGTGGATCATTGTCGAAGGCTCTGGACTGCGGATCCTCGCTGTAGGCCCCAGGCTGGAGACCCTCGCTGCGTGGATCATCGCTGAATGTTCTGGACTGGGGACCGTCGCTGGAGACCCCGGACTGGGGGCCGTCGCTGGAGACCCCGGGCTGGGGACCGTCGCTGGGGGTTCCGGACTGTGGCCCGTCGTTGGAGGTTCCGGACTGTGGCCCATCGAGGTTCCGGAGGTTGTGAACTGTAGCCGGAAGCTCTGGACTGGGTACTGTCGCCAGACGCTCTGGACTGGGTACTGTCGCCGGACACTCTGGACTGGCTACTGTCGCCGGACGCTCTGGACTGGCTACTGTCGCCGGACGCTCTGGACTGGCTACTGTCGCCGGACGCTCTGGACTGGCTACTGTCGCCGGACTCTCTGGACTGCCGATGCGCACTGTAGGCCTGGTGCGTAGTGGCGGCACTGGTGGTACCGGGCTGGGGACACGCACCTCAGGGCGAGTGCGAAGAGCAGGAACAGGGCGTACTGGACCCTGGAGGCGCACTGTAGGCCTGGTGCGTGGTGCCGGCACTGGTGGTACCGGGCTGGGGACATGCACCTCAGGGCGAGTGCGGGGAGGAGGAACAGGGCGTACTGGACTGCCGAGGCGTACTGTAGGCCTGGTGCGTGGTGCCGGCACTGGTGGTACCAGGCTGGGGACACGCACCTCAGGGCGAGTGCGAGGAGCAGGAACAGGGTGTACTGGACCCTGGAGGCGCACTGGAAGCCTGGTGCGTGGTGTCGGCACTGGTGGTACTGGGCTGGTGACATACACCTCAGGGCGAGTGCAGGGAGCAGGCACAGGACGTACTGGACTGTGAAGGCGCACTGGAGACACAGTACGCAGAGCCGGCGCACTGGAGACACCGTGCGCTCTATCGCATAACACGGTGCCTGACCAGTAACGAGCTCCCCACAGAAAGCTCAGGTCTCCTACCTGACTCATGCAATCTCCTCATGTGCCCCACCCCAAAAAATGTATTGGGGCTACCTCTCGGGCTTCCGTGCTAGCCGTGTGCCTTCATATCGTTGAGGTTCCTCTATTCTCCGGTATTTCTACTTATAGTATCGCCGTTCCACTTTCGCTGCCTCTAACTCCTTCTTAGGACTGCGATACTCCCCCGGCTGTGTCCAGGGTCCTGCTCCGTCTAATAACTCCTCCCAAGTCCATTTCACATTTTTACAAAAACATACGGAAACTTCCGCCTTTCTCGAATCATGATTCGAATCATAGCGAGCAGTAGTTTTCCCACAGTTTAAGCTAGCTTAGTGTTTGTTGTAGACTAGTGTGTTTTATGAGAGTGAAACACCGTTGCATTTAACCATTAAATCACTGGTTTGTGTGTGCTATAATAGTTGTACATTAGGATTGGGAAATAGTTTTTTGTGTTCTTATGAATGGGACCTACTGGATATTATATCAGAGTGAATGGTCTGCTTATTCTTTGGCATCATGCTGTGTGTGACTGCTGTCTTTCTATCGGCCCTATGTATTTTTGCAAAATGTGCACTCTCTTACATGGAGTGAGCTTGGTATTAATTTTTTATTTTTTTAAAATTAGGATCCCCATTAGCTGTAGCTGGTAGGTATTACGGTCACTGTCATTTCAGCATTCTGAGCCTGTGAAACGCACATCCTGTTGAAACAGCGCTCCTGTTGTCTCTTTTGGTGATAGTGTTAGGCTACCATAGGTAGTGTAAGCAATGTGGCTGTTGTTGATGCTAAAGTTAGTGTGGGTGCTATCTCAGATGTTCTTGATTTTTGAGTTTGGTACAATGTTTTGGAAAATATTTTTCCCCATTTTAAGAACTAGGTCCAATCGCCATGGTTCGCCACTGCCTTTAAGGTATTGTCACGTCTACTTCCGCTCCACCTCTCTGGGGCTCGATGTCGCTGGTTTACTAACCACCGATCCTGGCAACCCATCATTACGCACAACTGGCAACCATCATTATGCACACCCACTCCCCATCATTAGGCACACCTAGACTTTATCAATACCCTGTTTACTCCCCCTTTATTTAGTCATCAGATATAGGTTTTCTCTCACGTTCAGTACTGTTCTTTTGCATCTGTTCAGTATTTAACTCACCTTCTGTACCTGCTTTCTCACCCCAGGCGTATATGTTACAGGTATACTATGGGTCAACTGCAACACACTGCTCCTGCCAATTGCAAGAGTTCCTAAATTCAGTGATCTATTGGTGCAGTCAAGAGTGCCCATATTAGCAAACCACCACCAATTCCAGCCAATAGTTAACTACTCCAGGAGGTCCTTCTGCCCACGACAATAAATAAACCCAACTGTGAGGATAATCTCACAGTGAGAACGGATTTAAATGTCGAATATCTATTGTAATCCAGACACTTTTACTTTAAAGTGGACAAAATATGTTTGACCAACTGTACGTTTGATCAATTATGACTATTTAAAAGTCTGCAAATCTCAATGATGATAAACTACACTCTACATCTAAAAAATCTTATCATTCTCTCTATCAAACCAAATGCAAGAGTGGAACATCAGTGGTTGGTGATAAGATTATGTGTATCTGTGGTCATTGTATTCAGCTATGGTTGTCATTATGTCCCGCCCATAATCTCAAATTACTTTCATCTCTCTTATTTGAGGATTCAGTCCTTCATTCATGGTCTGGCAGTGTAGATCTAAACACAGAATGGAACGCATATATGTACCAGCTCTCGTCCTCTACGGCTTCTGTAAGTGACTGTATCTTCAGTTCAGATTTTGTGATTCATCAATAGATTTGGTCTCTCACATAGTTGTGACGTTTTACTCACAACTCTTTCTTAACTTTTGTTCTCACTCTTTCAGATCTGACCCGTGTTGTGTGTGTCTCTCCTCCACCCTTAAGGGTGGTACATTCAGGAGAGAATGTCACCCTGCAATGCATCAATGTGCTTAAAACACCCGGACAAGTTGGCTGGTTCAAGCAAGTCAACGGCTCAGAGCCGCTGTGCATCACGTATATGTGGAGCTCTCTGACAACTGTTAGTCATCCAAATGGATTTCAGGGCAATCATATGAAAATGGTCATGACCAACATAACTATCTTTCTCACAATCACAGAGGTGGAAGTAGCTGATTCTGGTGTGTACTTCTGTGGAATGTCGGATAACTATTTCATCTTCACCAACGCGACTGTCCTGAAGGTCCAAGGTAACCTTTTCAATACATTGTCTGCTATGACACCAAATGCACAACCATTTATTCTAGGTATATGATATATTTTGACTAAATGTTAGAGATACAATACTATCATATCCCAGTTTGAATAACAGTAGAATATCTAAATCACCTAATTGTTCATAAGGTCACAAAGATTATGAAGACTCTACAGAGCTCTATGGAGAAGGTATGTTAATTCTGTAATTTTAAGTGAGAATCTTTCAGAAATGTCTTAACATGATATACCATTAACTTCTTGATTCTACTTGAGACGCATATGTCTCAAGTAGGCACCTGGAAATGCAAATGCGCTACGCTAAATGCTAAATGTACTCGTTAAAACTCAAACCTTGATCAAAATTCACAAGCAGGGTATTGAATTAAAGCTACACTCGTTGTGAACCTAGCCAACAAGTCAGATTTTTAAAATGCTTTTCGGCGAAAGCATGAGAAGGTATTATCTGATAGCATGCACCACCTGAAAATGCCTGAATGCGACGTAAACAAAGACTCTGCTTATCCGACGCAGCACAAAACGCAGAAATAAAATATAAAACATTCATTACCTTTGACGAGCTTCTTTCTTGGCACTCCTATATGCCCCATAAACATCACTATTGGGTCTTTTTTTTCGTTTAAATCGGTCCATATATACCCAAAATAGCTTTCTATGGAAGCTGTGTCATTCAGAAAAAAACATCGTTTTTTAACGCTGCATCATTTTTTAAAATTAAAAAAGTCGACGATAAACTTTCACAAAACACTTCTAAATCCTTTTGTAATCCAACTTTAGGTATTAGTAAACGTTTATAATCTATCAAAATGATTACAGGGCGATGTATATTCAATAGCTCCTCGTCTGCAAATCAATGGCTGCCATTGTCCACATTTACAGCGTCCTGGTGGAGACTGGAAGAAACGGATGCCACATACTTGGATTTTCCAACAAAAAATTCAATTGAAAATGACGACAATGGCGACATCGTGTGGAATTTGTATGAATTGCATGCAGGTCGATATTACATTTTGTCCTCTTTTAACAACCCATGAAAGTGACTTATGGAAATTATTTTTAGCTTTCAGAGAGCAGTCTTTCTTGCGTTTTTCAATGAAACACACAATCTGTTATAGTCACAGCCGTGATTTAACCAGTTTTAGAAACTTCAGAGTGTTTTCTATCCACACATACTAATCATATGCATATACTATATTCCTGGCATGAGTAGCAGGACGCTGAAAAGTTGCGCGATTTTTAACAGAATGTTCGAAAAAGGAGGAGGTAGAAGTAAGAGGTTTTAAAGTACCACAGAATAGAAACAAAGTATAACAGCATCGTATAGTGAACTAATAATTATCTATTGGTAGCAAACGGGGTGAACGTTTGTATAGTTCTGATTCTAATTTAAATCTGTTTTGTAATAGAGGAAGATGGAACCATGAAGCTCTTCCTACTGGTTGTAATCCTGGGTGTTGTAACTGCTGTTATATTGATAATCATCTTCATCCTGGTTCTCAAGGTCAGAAGAGATGCAAAAAGACTAAACACAGGTATGGAGCCCATTTCATATGGGGCCTGCTATTAACTACACTGACATAGAAAATGTTTCACATGACATATTGCAGGTGATATATTTCAGGGGTAGGCAACCCTGGTCCTGGAGTGCCGCAGAAACATCATGTTTTTAGTTTAACCGACCTGGAAGACTAGGTATGTTGAATTTAGGAAATCAATGAACTGATCAATTAGCTCAGTTAGGAAGGTGCGGTGCTTATTTGGAACAAAATCCTGCAATACCTGTGACACTCCAGGAACAGGGTTGCCTACCCCTGACATACTGTACACTGAGAATGGAAAGAGTCAGTAAAAGTTATTTTGTGAACACTACATTGGAATGATCAGTTGATATCTTCTCTCATCTCTGTTTTATATCATATTCAGGACCTGACTCGCAACAACAACTACAAAATTATCAGGTAAATGCTATTTGTTCAGTGAAATCATTTTGAAAATATAAGCAATTCAGAAACAGTGTAAATTATAATTGTATGTTATGGTGTTTCCAAATGTACAGAACCACGATCCTGATGCAATTAATTATGCCGCCCTGAATTTCACCTCCAAGAAAAAGGAGAGAAGAAGAGCGAAGGAGCTGGACCCCCATGTAGTGTATGCTGTTACAAGATGACAAAGTGGAGGATGGAGAGGAGGACAAGTGGTTTGCCATATCTTTGAATACAAGTTTAAATCTTCCTTTATTGTATGTGTAGTTAAATCAAATGTATTGAAATGTAAATCAGTAAATATCTCTGTAGTTTCTGTACATTGTACCTCAGGGCCTCTGTAGCCCTCTTCCACTCTGTTAGGCCACACAGTTCAGTGGTACAGGGGTGGTTAGAGAGGGGGAGTTAGACTCAAACCACAACTGTGTAATGGCCACAGAGGAGTAGTTGCCTCTTTTGGCCTCTCTTAGCTTAGTTCTCTGTTGTGTTTATTAGTGATTTGTTTGTCATGATGTTATTCACCGCTTAGGGTTTCATGTCTTCACTGCACAGATCACAGCCACCTTTTCTGAAAAGCAGCTAGTTGCCTTATATGGAGAATAATATTTGGAGTCTGAGGTAGAGGAAGTGCCAGTGAGGAACGCGTCACTTCCTGTGGTGTGAATGACAGGGAGGAGCAGCTCAGTGATGAGTGAGACCTGCTGAGGTGAACATCACTGGGCCTCTCTGTACAGAGGCGGGTGTCAATCCCCAGACTCTCATTTGATGCATTCGCTGCAGACGCTACACCCTCGGCCTGTGGTTAGTGTCACCTCGCTGGTATGAACAGGGATGGAAAACAACCCGGCCTGTGGTCAGTGTCACCTCGCTGCTATTAAAAGGGATGAAAATAACAAACATCTCATACAAAGATCTCTGTGGTCAGAAGTTTCCACTGCCGTGAATTGACTTACATTAATCTGAAGACTTTTTTATTTAATCAACTAACTATGTTAAATTGTTACTCGATTAAATGTTTTACCTTTATTTAGCTAGGCAAGTCAGTTAAGAACAAATTCTTACCTTCAAGGACAGCCTAGGAACAGTGGCTCAGGGGCAGAACAACAGATTGGTACCTTGTCAGCTCAGGGATTTGAACTTGCAACCTTTTGGTTACTAGTCCAACGCTCTAACCACTAGGCTACCTTGCCACCCTGAATCATGTAACAATTAACTCATTAGGATTTAGGGCACCATGGAAGAAATTGTTTAACGATTAAACTCCAGAAGATATATGTTATATATCGATAACAGTCACTTATTAATCATTACCTCATATTAGTGTCATTCTGAACAGTCGTAACCTTCTTGGATCTGCAAGAACCCCAGCTTTACTCATCATTCAGTACGACACAGATTGGTTGAATTATGTATTTACTAACTAAGTAATAACACAGAACACAAAAACACACTTACACGAGACAAAGGTCTCTAGCGGACTGACAAGATATGATGGCTTATTACACAGAGATGGAGACGCGTGTGTGTAAAATAGAGAGATAATGAAAAAGGGACATTTATTGTGGATACATTCTAGGACTGTCCTCACATTAATCATATGCCTTGCATATGAACCGTCGCCCGTTCGGAATAAGAAAATAATTAATGTACTTACGTGTTGAATGCTGTTCGTTCGTCATTTATTTCCGTCGGAACCAAGTCTTCTCGGAAAGATGTTTACGCGCTCTGATTGTCCACCAGAGGTCACAATATCCTTCTTCTCAGTTTTCCGGTCTCCAATGAGCTGTTTACTAAGAACAGCTACTTAGCCGTACCAGTGAATGTCTGAGAGGGGAGTTTTTGGAAGTTGCAGTTTTTGGCTGCAAAGGCATTCCTTTGGTTGAAACTAAAAGGGTAAATCCTCCTCCAGAGATTTACAGCAGGGTGTGAATGTTGGCCATCCAGCAGCTCCCCGTCTCAACCCTCTGGGGAGAGACAGAGGCCTGGTTACTGTCACCCCCCCCCCCCCCCCCCCCCCCCCCCACACACACACACACACACACACTCCACCAGTCTGATCTGACCCATTCTGATCCAGTCATGACATTATATAGCTGACAACATTTTAACTTTAACTAATTTGTATTCATTATTACAGGAAAATAAAATTACAACAAGATCGTAATTTACAAGTTAATGGCAAGCTAATTACAGAAAATAGCTTAAGGTTGTGAGTGTGACTAAATAAAAGCAAGGCATTATTCTGAAGAATTTTATAACTTGGTCACTGTCTCGTTGGCCTAAAGTTATATCCTAATTTGACTTTGGTGCAGGTAATGTTGTTCTTCACATTGCCATCTCTGGTAAACACAACCCCCACCTGTGGACCCCCACCTGTGGACATCGGGCCCACACTATATCAACTAAAATCAAGTTTTATTTGTCACATACAGAAGGTGTAAACTGTACAGTAAAATGGTTACTTGCATATTGGCGTCTTTTGTTTACACACAGCCAGCTAGATAGTTAAACAATGTACCATAATCCTAGCTCATAATGTTACTACCCTGCATGAATCTAGGTAGTTAAAGCTAACCAACTAGATTCAATGATATCTAGCTAGCTAGCATTAGGCTATAACTAGCAATGCAAATGGCTCTGAATAATATTACTACACAGATCGTATACATAACGTTAGCTAGCGAGCCAGTTAACATTAGCTAGCTAGCTAACAGAATGCTTTAACTTGCAATGAAAACTACTTTCTAACAAAATTAGAAATGTATAATATCTGAAAATGTAGCGAATCAGACTCTCTTACCAGTATGCATGGATGAAAGCTTCTCCCTCTCTGTCACGGTCCCCATGGTTTCCCGTAGTTTTAAGAAATAATCCGGAGACAAGTGTTTTATACAACAGCCTTTGTGTTTACTCTTTTCAACTCCCCCTGCATTATCAAACGGCTGAATTTTCTCCATCTCCTTAGCTATCAGGCATTGGGCATTCCACTGATTCCAAAGCTCGTTCCTCCAGAAAATGGAGAGTGGAGAGCATTAGCAACAATATCAAAGTTGTTTGTTATATTGTAAAACAAAACGTGTTAGAAAAGATTACCTACACACACTGAGCAGCTCAAATTATGGACAGAAGCGCGCTACATGAGAGACCTATCCGAAATCATCTCTCGACAGGTCCAGCCCATCCATTATCTCAGACAAATCATGGCTAGTGGGAAGATTCCTGTATTTTTCCGTGGTTAAACAAACTAGACTCGTAATGTGACCATTTTATTTCGTATTTACAGACGGCATACAAGTTTGTTAAGACAAAAAAAGTTATCATGTTCCAGAAGGCATTTCCGCCAAAAAAAGCATTTTAATGTAAAAAATAGTTTACTTTAATATGCTTCTATTGTGAAGTAGTAAGGCGCGACATACACCTAGTTTCCCAAAACGAGTCACATTTTTTTCAAAAATATATGGAAAATTCTGCCTTTCTTGAAGGCCGACAGGTCTCTATGCAATAGCGAGCAGTAGTTTTCCCACAGTCTAAGCTAGCTAGTTGCAGCTTTAGCAGGTGTTATCAAAGAGGATGTTAATGCTAATTCGTGTTTCAAGATGAACTTTGAAAAATAAGTTGTCAAAATTATCATGATCTGGTGAGTGGAACAGTTATTTTGGGGTGGCAGGGTAGCCTAGTTGTTAGAGTGTTGAACTAGTAACCAAAAAGTTGCAAGTTCAAATACCTGAGCTTACAAGGAACAAATCTGTCGTTCTGCCCATGAAAAGGCAGGTAACCCACTGTTCCTAGGCTGTCATTGAAAATAAGAATTTGTTCTTAACTGACTTGCCTAGTTAAATAAAGGTTTAAAAGAAATTGCAGCTAGCTTGCTGTTGTTAGCTATCACTTTGAAAATAATGTGAGTTTGAAAAATTGTTGCATTTCACATTTAGATCACTTGTTAGTGTGTGTGCTTAATGTGCTAACAATGTTTGCAATGGGAAGTAATAGTTGTACATTTCGATTGGGAAATGCTTAGCCTAATGGTTTTGTTTTTTTGTTCTTATGATTGAGACCTACTGGCTTATTATGTCCTAATGAATGGACTGATTATTCTATAACATCATGCTGTGTGTGACTGCTGTCTTTTTATCAGTCTATGTGTTTTACAGAAAGTGCGCTCCTACAGGGAGTGAACTAGTAGGAATTATGGTCGCTGTCGTTTCAGCATCCTGAGCCTGTCAAACTCACACCTTTTGATGTGAGTTTGACTGGCTATCAGAGGGTTCTACCACGGGTTGTCACAGTGAGCCAGCCCACTAGCCTCCCCAGCCTTACGCCCAGGTCAGCGATGCCCGACTGTCCCTTCCAGATAAATATGACGGTACTCCATCAAAATGATGTGGCTTGCTACTCTAGTGCTCCGTCTATTTTGGCTATCAGACAGGAGTCCCCATTACCGAGAAGTCCAAGGTTGCCACGCTTATTTCCCTGCTGACCGGACAGGCGCTGGATTGGGCTACGGCCGTCTGGGAAAGAAGAGAGGAGGAACTGGGTTCCTATAAGAGATTCATGGCTCTGTTCAGGTTGGTCCTCAACCATCCTCCAGAGAGCAGATAGGGAGGTGAGCAACTTTCCCATCTCCAGCAGGGTGCCCAGACCACTGCTGAGTACGCCCTCACCTTTCGGACTGTGGCAGCCTCCAGCGGATGGAATGAACCGGCGCTCCGCATTCAATTCCGCAGTGGACTGCCCAAGGAAGTCCAGACACAGTTGACATGTCGAGATCAAATCAAATCAAAAAAAGATATATAGCCCTTCGTACATCAGCTCAAAATGCTCAAAGTGCTGTACAGAAACCCAGCCTAAAACCTCAAACAGCAAGCAATGCAGGTGTAGAAGCATGGTGGCTTGGAAAAACTCCCTAGAAAGGCCAAAACCTAGGAAGAAACCTAGAGAGGAACCAGGCTATGAGGGGTGGCCAGTCCTCTTCTGGCTGTGCCGGGTGGAGATTATAGCAGAACATGGCCAAGATGTTCAAATGTTCATGAATGACCAGCATGGTCAAATGATAATAATCACAGGCAGAACAGTTGAAACTGGAGCAGCAGCACGGCCAGGTGGACTGGGGACAGCAAGGAGTCATCATGCCAGGTAGTCCTGAGGCATGGTCCTAGGGCTCAGGTCCTCTGAGAGAGAGAAAGAAAGAGAGAAAGAGAGAATTAGAGAGAACATACTTAAATTCACACAGGACACCGGATAAGACAGAAGTACTCGAGATATAACAAACTGACCCTAGGCCCCGACACATAAATTACTGCAGCATAAATACTGGAGGCTGAGACAGGAGGGGTCAGGAGACACTGTGGCCCCATCCGATGATACCCCTGGACAGGGCCAAACAGGAAGGATATAACCCCACCCACTTTGCCAAAGCATATCCCCCACACCACTAAAGGGATATCTTCAACCACCAACTTACCATCCTGAGACAAGGCCGAGTATAGCCCACAAAGATCTCAGACCCAGACAGGAAGATCACATCAGTGACTCAACCCACTCAAGTGACGCACCCCTCCTAGGGACGGCATGAAAGAGCACCAGTAAGCCAGTGACTCAGCCCCTGTAATAGGGTTAGAGGCAGAGAATCCAAGTGGAATGAGGGGAACTGGCCAGGCAGAGACAGCAAGGGCGGTTCGTTGCTCCAGAGCCTTTCTGTTCACCTTCACACTCCTACACTCAATCATATGACCCACTGAAGAGATGAGTCTTCAGTAAAGACTTAAAGGTTGAGAACAAGTTTGCGTCTCTCACATGGGTAGGCAGACCATTCCATAAAAATTGAGCTCTATAGGAGAAAGCCCTGCCTCCAGCTGTTTGCTTAGAAATTCTAGGGACAATTAGGATGCCTGCGTCTTGTGACCATAGCGTACATGTAGGTATGTACGGCAGGACCAAATCAGAGAGATAGGTAGGAGCAAGCCCATGTAATGCTTTGTAGGTTAGCAGTAAAACCTTGAAATCAGCCCTTGCCTTGACAGGAAGCCAGTGTAGGGAGGCCAGAGTAATATGATAACATTTTGGGGTTCTAGTCAGGATTCTAGCAGCCGTATTTAGCACTAACTGAAGTTTATTTACTGCTTTATCCGGGTAGCCGGAAAGTAGAGCATTGCAGTAGTCTAACCTAGAAGTAACAAAAGCATGGATTAATTTTTCTGCATCATTTTTGGACAGAAAGTTCCTGATTTTTGCAATGTTACGTAGATGGAAAAAAGTTGTCCTTGAAACAGTCTTGATATGTTCATCAAAAGAGAGATCGGGGTCCATGGTAACGCCAAGGTCATTCACAGTTTTATTTGAGACGACTGTACAACCATTATGATTAATTGTCAGATTCAACAGAAGTTCACTTTGTTTCTCGGGACCTAGAACAAGCATCTCTGTTTTGTCCGAGTTTAAAAGTAGAACGTTTGCAGCCATCCATTTCCTTATGTCTGAAACACAGGCTTCTAGCGAGGGTAATGTTGGGGCTTCACCATGTTTCATTGAATTGTACAGCTGTGTGTCATCCGCATAGCAGTGAAAGTTAACATTGTGTTTTCGAATGACATCCCCAAGAGGTAAAATATATAGTGAAAACAATAGTGGTCCTAAAACGGAACCTTGAGGAACATTGAAATTTACAGTTGATTTGTCAGAGGACAAACCATTCACAGAGACAAACTGATATCTTTCCGACAGATAAGATCTAAACCAGGCCAGAACTTGTCCGTGTAGACCAATTTGGGTTTCCAATCTCTCCAAAAGAATGTGGTGATCAATGGTATCAAAAGCAGCACTAAGGTCAAGGAGCACGAGGACAGATGCAAAGCCTCGGTCTGATGCCATTAAAAGGTAATTTACCACCTTCACAAGTGCAGTCTCAGTGCTATGATGGGGTCTAAAACCAGACTAAAGCATTTCGTATACATTGTTTGTCTTCAAGGCAGCCTTTTCTAAAATAATTGAGAGGAATGGAAGATTCGATATAGGCCGATAGTTTTTATATTTTCTAGGTCAAGGTTTGGCTTTTTCAAGAGAGGCTTTATTACTGCCACTTTTAGTGATTTTGGTACACATCCGGTGGATAGAGAGACGTTTATTATGTTCAACATAGGAGGGCCAAGCACAGGAAGCAGCTCTTTCAGTAGTTTAGTTGGAATAGGGTCCAGTATGCAGCTTGAAGGTTTAGAGGCCATGATTATTTTCATAATTGTGTCAAGAGATATAATACTAAAACACTTGATTGTCTCTCTTGATCCTAGGTCTTGGCAGAGTTGTGCAGACTCAGGACAATTCAGCTTTGAATGAATACGCAGATTTAAAGAGGAGTACGTAATTTGCTTTCTAATAACTATGATCTTTTCCTCAAAGAAGTTCATGAATTTATTACTGCTGAAGTGAAAGCCATCCTCACTTGGGGAATGCTGCTTTTTAGTTAGCTTTGCGACAGTATCAAAAATAAATTTCAGATTGGTCTTATTTTCCTCAATTAAGTTCAAAAAATAGGATGGTCGAGCAGCAGTAAGGGCTCTTTGATACTGCACGGTACTGTCTTTCCAAGCTAGTAGGAAGACTTTCAGTTTGGTGTGGCGCCATTTCCGTTCCAATTTTCTGGAAGCTTGCTTCAGAGCTCGGGTATTTTCTGTATACCAGGAAGCTAGTTTCTTATGAGAAATGTTTTTAGTTTTTAGGGGTGCAACTGCATCTAGGGTATTGCGCAAGGTTAAATTGAGTTCCTCAGTTAGGTTGTTAACTGATTTTTGTCCTCTGACGTCCTTGGGTAGACAGAGGGAGTCTGGAAGGGCATCAAGGAAACAAAGTAAACTATAACAGCATCGTATAGCGACCTGATAATTCTCTATTGGTAGCAAATGGGGTAGAAGTTTTTATAGTTCTGAATCTAATTTAAATCTGTTTTGAAGGAGATGAAAATGGAACCATGAACCTCTTCCTACTGATTGTAATCCTGGGTGTTGTAACTGCTGTTCTACTGATAATCATCCTCATCCTGGTTCTCAAGGTCAGAAGAGATGCAAACAGACTAAACACAGGTATGGAGCCCATTTCATATGGGGCCGGCTATTAACTGCACTTACATAGTGAAAATGTTTCCCATGACATATTGCAGGTGTAGGCAACCCTGGTCCTGGAGTTCCACAGGCACTTCATGTTTTTATTTAACCAACCTGGTACACCAGGTGTGTTCAATTTAGGCAATCGCTGAACTGATCAATTAGCTCAGTTGGGCAGGTATGGTGCTTATTTGGTACAAAATCCTGTAATATCTGCGGCACTGCAGGAACAGGGTTGCCTACCCCTGAAATACCATATATTGAGATTTGAAAAAGTCAGTAAAAGTTATTATGTTCATTATACAATGGAATGATCAGTTTATCTATCCTTATCTCTGTATTATATCATATTCAGCACCTGACTCGCAAAGACAACATGATCAAGTAAATGCTATTTGTTCAGTGACATTATTTTGTAAAAATGAGCAATTCAGATACAATTCTAATTGTATTTCATGATGTTTCCAAATGTACAGAACCAAGATACTGATGTACTGAATTATGCTGCCCTGAATTTCACCTACAAGAAATAGAAGAGGGAGAGAAGAAGAGCGAAGGAGCTGGACACCCATGTAGTATATGCTGCTATAAGATGACAAAGTGGAGGATGGAGAGGAGGACAAGTGGTTTGCCATATCTTTGAATACAAGTATAAATCTTCCTATATTTTATGTGTAGTTAAATCAAATGTATTGACATCTAAATCAGTAAATATCTCCCTAGTGTCTGTACACTTTTGGATAAATAGCGTGCCCAATTTCAACTTCCTGCTACTCATGCCAAGAATATAAGATATGCATATTATCATTAGATTTGGATGGAAAACACTCTGAAGTTTCTAAAACTGTTTGAGTCATGTCTGTGAGTATAACAAAACTTATGTAGCAGGCAAAACCCAGAGGACTAACCATTCAGAATTATTGTTTTTTTGAGGTCACTGTCAATTCAATGAGTTTTCATTGGGGATTATTTCTAAGGCACCTGTTTGCAGTTCCTACCGCTTCCACTGGATGTCACCAGTCTTTGGAAATAGGTTGAGGTTATTCCTTTGTGAAATGAAGAAGTATGGCCATCTTGAATCAGGGTAACGTTATGTGTACTGTTTGAGAGTTGCGCAAGACTAGGAAAGTAGCGTTAGTTTGTTATCCTCCTGTATTGAAAACAGATAGACCCGTCTTCCATTTGATCGATTATTAATCTTTAAAAATACCTAAAGATATATTACAAAAGTACTTTGAAATGTTTTGGCAAAGTTTACTGGTAACTTTTGAGATATTTTGTAGTGACGTTGCTCAAATTGGAAGCTGTTTCTTTCTGGATCAAACATTGCCAAATAAATGGACATGTTGGATATATATCGACGGAATTAATCAAACAAAAGGACCATTTGTGATGTTTATGGGACATATTGGAGTGCCAACGAAAGAAGCTTGTCAAAGGTAAGGCATGATTTATATTTTATTCTGCGTTTTGTGTGGTGCCTGCAGGGTCGAAATATGCTATTCTCTCTTTGTTTACTGTTGTGATATCATCAGATAATAGCTTTTTATGCTTTCGCCGAAAAGCCTTTTTGAGATCTGATATGTTGGCTGGATTCACAACGAGTGTAGCTTTAATTTGGTATCTTACATGTGTGATTTAATGAAAGTTAAAATTTTATAGTATTTTATTTGAATTTGGCGCTCTGCATTGTCCCTGGCAATTGGCCAGGTAGGACATTGCGTCCCGCCTATCCCAGAGAGGTTAACTTCCTTACTAATATCTTGAGATGTTGCTTCAATATATCCACATAATTGTTTTACCTCATAATGCAATCTATTTTGTGAAGTGCACCAATCCCTCCTGCAGCAAAGCACCCCCACAACATGATCCTGCCACCCCTGTGCTTCACAGTTGGGATTTTGTTCTTTGGCTTGCAAGCCTCCCCCTTTTTTGCTTCAAAACATAACGATGGTCAATATGACCCAACAGTTCTATTTTTGTTTCATCAGTCCAGAGGACATTTCTCTATAAAGTACGATCTTTGTCTGGCTTTTTTATGGCTGTTTTGGAGCAGTGGCTTCTTCCTTGCCTAGCGGACTTTCAGGTTATGTCGATATAGGACTCGTTTTACTGTGGATATAGACACTTTTGTACCTGTTTCCCCCAGCATCTTCACAAGGTCCTTTGCTGTTGTTCTGGGATTGATTTGCACTTTTCGCACCAAAGTACGTTCATCTCTAGGAGACAGAACGCGTCTCCTTCTGAGCGGAATTGTTACTAGGGTTAAATGTCAGGAATTGTGAAAAATTGAGTAGAAATGTATTTGGCTATGGTGTATGTAAACTTCCGACTTCAACTGTATATTGAATAACACTTCAGTTGTCTCAAACTCTCCTCAGTTGTCTCAAACACTTTGGTCAGGTGGGCCTCCTGGCTTTGTGCACACAGGACCCTCCTACCTGCTCTCTGTTTTTCTCTGTGTGTGTGGTTTTCAACAGGATGTCTATGTAGCTCCTGTGTGTGTCAACTCTTGGACTGCCTTATTCCCCTCTAACTGGGAGCGATGTCAGTTGGTCACAGACCAATAAACACATAAAGCTGGGTTGTTCTTTTTCAGTAACTGTGGAATGTTCTGGTCAAAATGTCCTGGTTTTCTTTCAAAGACCCTACGTACACTTGTATCATAGCAGACACAGGGGGTTGTGTGTGGCTGTCCATGAGGGTGTTTGACCTGGAAAGACAGAGGAGAACCTACCAGTAAAAATCACAGCCCCTTTCATTATTGACGCATTGTGTCGACATCATGAAAACAGCCTCCAGACTCTGAAGTCAGGAGGTTTTCTAGTTAGGTGTCAAAAAGAGGTAGGCATGAGCCAAGGCATGAGCCAAGGCATGAGCATGAGCCTTGGCTTTTGCGAGCCGAAACGGCTCATCGGAGCAGCAGCCTATATCCTGTTTCTGTAGCTGGAGACAACTTGATGTACAAGTACACCACCTGGACTCTAGTCCATCACATTGCCTTATGCCCAAGCTATCTCCATAATGCTGAGTGCATAATGCTGATGTTGATGTGGAATGTCGATGGAGGGAATAGCGGACATTGTACGGGCTCCTTACCAATTGTGATATTTTGTGTATTATTTGGTGCTGGTCTTAATATTTTTTTACATGATGTTTCCACCATGGTTTCCTATGACGAAAATAGCTTCTGGACAGCAGAACAGCTATCACTAACCTGGACATGGACTTCTACTTCAATGAGGTTAACATTAACAAGGCCGCAAATCCATACATATTACCAGAAAATGTGCTGACCAGCTGGCAGGTGTCTTCACTGACATTTTCAACCTCTCCCTGACCCAGTCTATAATAGCTACATGTTTCAAGCAGGCCACCATAGACCCTGTGCCCAAGAACGCCAAGGTAACCTGTCTAAATCACTATGGTCCGTCACTATGGATCACATCAACACCATCATCCCAGACACCCCGTACCCACTCCAATTCACAGATCTACACATGATGCAATCTCTATTGCACTCCACATTTCCCTATCCCACATGGACAAAAGGAACACCTACATGAGTCTGCTGTTCATTGACTACAGCTCAATGTTCCACACCATATTGTTCTCCAAACTCGTCATTAAGCTAAGGACCCTCCCTATGCAACTGGATCCCTGGCATCCTGATGGGCAGCCCCCATGTGGTGAAGGTAGGCAAGAGCACATCCGCCACACGGACACTCAACACAGGGGCCCCTCAACACAGTTTACTGACGACATGACCGTGGTAGGCCTGATCACCAAAGACTATGATACAGCCTAAAGCAGGGCTGCCCAACCCTCTTCCTGGAGATCTACCATCCTGTGGGTTTTTAGTCCAACCCTAATTTAACACACCTGGCTGTAGTGGAGCAGGTCGAGAGCTTCAAGTTCCTCTGTGTCCACATCAATAAGGAATTACCATGGTCCACACACACCAACACAGTCGTGAAGAGGGCATGACCACGCCTCTTCCCCCTCAGGAGGCTGAAAAGTTTTGGCATGTGCCCTCCGATCCTCAAAGCGTTCTACAGCTGCACCATTGAGTGCATCTTGACTGGCTGCATCACTGCTTGGCATCCGACCGCAAGGCGCTACAGACGGTTGTGAGTACGGCGCAGTACATCACTGTGGCAGAGCTCCCTGCCATCCAGGACCTCTAAACCAGGCGGTGTCAGAGGAAGGCCCTAAAAATGTTCAAAGACTCCAGTCACCCAAGTCATTGACTGTTCTCTCTGCTTCCGCACGGCAAGCTGGTACCGGTGCTCCAAATCTTAGTGCGCTTAGTGTGTGGTCTCATTGAAATAGAGCCGGCTGCCTACGTGGGTGTAGAATCACGTTGCAGTTCACTTATACGAAATTAACTTAAATATGATTCGATTGTAGTTTACTACAGTGTATATAAATAAATGTTGATAATGGAAAGAAGTGGAGGGTGCTTAATAACCAACGTGAGTCGAAGTGCAATCCAAAAACATAATCATCATTGAAAAGGAAAAGGCAGAACACGCACATAGGTTAGGCTACTATGGTGAGCGAGCGTTGCGCCTTTTCATTTTTAATAAGTATTCATATCTTCCAACTAAATCTAGCATATTGGCAATTTGGGGCTGGCAGGTAGCCTAGTGGTTAGAGCATGGGGTCAGTAACCAAAAGGTTGGTACATCGAATCCCTGAGCTGACAAGGTAAACATCTGTCATTCTACCCCTGAACAAGGCAGTTAACCCACTGTTTCCCGGTAGGCTGTCATTGTAAATAAGAATTTGTTCTTAATTGACTTGCATAGTTAAATAAAGTTTAAATAAAAAATTCAGATAGCCTAATATAAGGGCCATGTGTATAAGGGCAGTTGGGTTTGGGACCAGATCTTGGGTCGGAGTCAGACAGAAAGCCAGCAGGTGCTTGTATGAAAATCAAGAAATCGGTCTGGCAGGAGCTGGATGAAGAAATAGGTTCCCCTACTATGCACCATGACAGTGAAGCCTGTAACGTTAAAGCTGTTAATTACTGTGTCAGTGTGAAAAGTAGGGAATTAGCTAGGGAAACTGACAGATCAATAACATTACATTGCCATACTGACTAAGAAAAACTCACATTGCACTGTAAAAACAATATCAATCTTCAATCGTTTGGCCGATGGTTTCATCATTTGATTCAGGTCAAGTGTGATTGAGGCAAAAATAGCTAATGTTAGCCAACTTTTGGCCAGGTCTCTTTCTAACACATCAACTGGCAAAATCTTGCCAAGTTAATTTACTACAGAAAAATTCCATACAACAACAGCTGTTTGATAGTAATAATAGCCACCTCATATTGCTATCTGACAGATAACTAGAGGCTAGAGCTGACCTGACTGTGGTAGCTACTCGCTAGCGTAGCTTATTCATTCACCTCAGTCAAGAGGGGATGAAACATTAGCTAACATTACATGTCAGTTACAATACTAGCTCAGCACTGTAACTACTTTTGTTTTTTTCTGTTAAGTTAAACAGCAGTTACCTTGCCAGCTACATAGATAAACTAAAGAGTAACTCGTTTCTGCTCTGCTTTCTTTTACAACTCGGTGAAAGAGTGCAACACATACACTCTGAACTATGCTCAATGCTCCCATGCTTTGCCTTTACACAGCCTGACAGCCCGCTCTGTAGTGTCCATGCTCCTAAAGCCGGTTCTAAATCAAAAGACTGAACACTTCACACAGCCTACCCCACCACTCTGAGGCATCCACATGGTCCTAAAGCACAAAGTCATTATTTGTGTATCACATTGTAATGGCAAAACTGGGGGGGACAAAAATGCAATTTCAGATTGCATTTTATGCATTCTATGACCCCCCGTCCTCCTGTCCCCAGTGAAAGTTGCGCCCCTGCCCATCATGAGGTTGCTACAACCTAGCTTATGAATAAAAGTTTACAATGTAGGGGCACACAGGTCGAGATAACATTTTGAGTTGACAGACAGTGACAGATGGACACAGTGACACATTCAATACCGCCATGTACACTTCTTGCCTGCATCTAGCTGATCTAGGGTGCAATCATCAGTACAACAGTTGCAAACTAGAGTTTCTATTGGACAAATTCAGGTATGTTTATCCCTGTTTCGTTGCATTTACTTCCGTTTAACAAATGTTTAACAAAGCAGTATAGCACTTACACCAGCGGGCCCAGTGGCAATAAATTAGTAAAACCAAAAGCTTACCTTGACTTGGAAGAGTTCCAGTGTTGTGTTGGATAGTCATAGCCAGCTAGCTAACATACCATACCTCTGTTTGAGCAGGTTTTTTGAGTAGGCTAAACTAGCTAGCTGCATTTGCTAGCTAAGTAAGTGAAACTGAAAGTTGTTTCTCCTTCATTTTGGAATAAATGTATTTGTTCAAAACTGTTAAACTATTGTCTTCCTCTCTCTTTGAATCAACTACTCACATCATTGTATGCACTGCAGTGCTAGCTAGCTGTAGCTTATGCTTTCAGTACTAGATTCATTCTCTGATCCTTTGATTGGGTTGACAACATGTCAGTTCATGCTGCAAGAGCTCTGATAGGTTGGAAGACGTCCTCCGGGAGTTGTCAGTTACTGTGTAAGTCTTTAGAAGGGGGTGAGAACCATGAGCCTCCTAGGTTTTGTATTGAAGTCAATGTACCCAGAGGAGGACGGAAGCCATCTGTCCTCCGGCTACACCGTGGTGCTACCCTACAGAGTGTTGTTGAGGCTACTGTAGACCTTCATTGCAAAATATTGTGTTTTAATCAATTATTTGGTGATGTGATTATATTTAGTATAGTTATATAAAAATGATACTTTTTAAAATTGTTTAAACATTTTTATTTTTATGAAATTCACTAAGGAGGATGTATTTTACTTCCTCTTCTGAGTAGCCTCCACTGGTAGCTCTGAATCTGAGTAACAAGAAAAACAGGTCGAGAAGACATTGAAGCAACATGAATGTAACGACTTTCTTCTATCTCTTCCTCGGACGAGGAGGTGTAGCAAGGATCAGACCAAAATGCGGCGTGGCTATTGAGATTCATGTTTAATGAAAAAACACACTAAACACAAACACTACCAAAACAATAAACGTAACAAAAACCGAAACAGCCTATACTTGTGTAAACTGACCAAGGACATCAGGACACTAAGGACAATCACCCACAAAACACCCAAAGAATATGGCTGCCCAAATATGGTTCCCAATCAGAGACAACGATAAACACCTGCCTCTGATTGAGAACCACTTCAGACAGCCATAGACTTCACTAGAACACCCCACTAAGCTACAATCCCAACACACCACATACAAAAACCCATGCCACACCCTGGCCTGACCAAAATAAATGAAGATAAACACAAAATACTTTGACCAGGGCGTGACAATGAAAGAAGATGAATGTGATTAGATGAATAAAGCGTTCAACAATAATAAATTATTTAGGCCATACTCAGGCATCTTTAAGTTGCAGTGTTGAGACATGTTTTCTATTCTCATGCCACTAAAAACCCCCTTACACACACAGGAACCTATTTACAGGTACTCTGTGGTCTGTGATGAAAACAAGATGAGGATAGGTCTACTCTTTGTTAGGGCCTGCTGGCCTGTTGCACGCATGACCCTTCTCTCGCTCTTTCTCTATTTCTGTGGTTTTCAGCCAGATGTCTCAGAACCCTTAGTCCACTCATGCTGTAGGCTATACTTACTCTTCCAGTTGACAATTATAGCTACAATTAACCAAATATTTTAATGAGGCAGCTTATCTATACCAAGTCAACTGAAATCTGTGAAAAAACACAATGAATTTTGTATTAGGTCATTTGACATAGAGATCAATACAGTATGCTCAATCAAACACAATCCCTGATTTTCAGTGTGATGTTAGTTGACTAGAACCATGGACCTATTCAATAACAATGTCATAGGAGGGCATTCAAACTATCTTGTCCTTTGAGTGTAAATCCTGAAGGGTAGATCACAAAAATAAAACTACTGTATTGTATTTTCTGTGTTTGTCATGTTTTTTTTTGATGTTTTTAGTGAGGTGAAGTGACTGATAGAAGCCCTAGTGGATGACAGTGTCATAGCATGCATGTTCAAAACCAGGTCACAAATTTGAGTCTCTTAGACAACAGCAGCTGCAGTGATAAAGATTGAGGGAAATCGTGCTTCAAAAATCAGTGCTCAATTTGTACATATCTAATTTATGAGACTCTACATCTAGGACAATACTGGGACTCTGAACTGTAAAAGATACACGTAAAGACCACAGTCATGCCTGAGTGAGGCGTTAACAAAAATTATGCGGTCCAGTTCGACCAATCACCTGTAACTCCATTGTTGAAGCGTTGTCTACATGGGTGGACGCTTTCCACTCAAGACACAAGTTGTGAAGTGCTGACAACTTTAAAGATGATCACACTGTGTCTGATATTTCCACTTCTCGTAGAGATGGGTAAGTCAATCTTATACATTTTACATTTCTTGATTTGGAGACACAAAGTATCCCATTATTGTTCTACAGACACTTTGAGAATCCAAAGTTGTATTTAAGGTATGTAACAGCTAATATATTTTCATGTTCTCTAGTTCATGGAGTAGCTGGGACTGAATCCTCATCCATCAGTCAAAAGAATGGTCTCAAGTCAGCCAACATTGGAGACGCAGTGGTTTTGGACTGCTTCAACAAAGGCAACGTGGGAGTAATGTTCTCCTGGTACAAGCAAACTTTTGAAAATATTCCTCAGCTCATCTCGACCATCTATAAGTTGGACAAGAATGCAACATTTTACCAGGAGTTTAAGAATAACCCTCGCTTCTCAGTGGAAGGTGGCCAAGGGAAAAATAATCTAATGATCGCAGATGTGGAACTCTCTGATTCAGGCACATACTACTGTGGAAGTTCTTATGGAAACAATTTGGAATTTGGAAAAGGAGTCATTCTCATCATAAAAGGTAAAGAGAAAGTCATCATTATTATTATTTACTTTTTGTAAATCTGAATTTACAGATATACAGTGAAAATATGAGGTATTCTCAGATGAGATCTTAATTGAAAAAATGTTGAGTTACAACACTTGCCACAGAGATACTCTGGCGAGATTAAATTGGTTTATTGGCCTTCTTGTCAGGATCAAATTCCAGAAATATGACTATACTTCAGCAGCCTGTGTCTGAGTCAATCCAGCCAGGAGATTCTGTGACTTTGAACTGTACAATTCACACAGAGACCTGTGCAGGAGAACACAGTGTCTATTGGTTCAGACATGGCTCAGGAGAATCCCATCCAGGAATCATTTACACCCATGGAGACAGGAGTGATCAGTGTGAGAAGAGCCCTGAGGCTGGGTCTCCTACACAGAGCTGTGTCTACAACCTCCCCAAGAGGAACCTCAGCCTCTCTGATGCTGGGACTTACTACTGTGCTGTGGTCTCATGTGGGGAGATACTGTTTGGGAACGGGACCAAGCTGGATGTTGGAGGTAAGTGATAATTCTGATATGTTCTGATATTATTTCATGGTGCTATGAAGAAACTCAATGCCTGGTGGAGCAAAATGTCCTGAATCTCAAATCAAATCAAATCAAATCTCTATCACTGTCTGTATTTCTACAGATGGTTGTAAGGAGGACCGTGTTCTCTTGGTGTACTGTCTGGGTGCAGCGTTGGGTCTGTGTTTCATCATCATCATTGTCCTTGGTTGTGTTTTGTATAAGATCAGCAGTAGAGAATGTGAACAGTGCAGAGGTAAGTTTTATCAATGTGCACCAATATGCTGAAACTGTTGGTACAGGGAACATGACATGTTTTTGATCATAAAACTTTACTAATTAATTGTTTGATGATGATGATGATGTTGATGCGGATGTAATTGATGTTGATGATAACGATGATGATGATGTTATTGATGATGATGATGATGGATGATGATGATTTTGTTGATGATGGTGATGATGATGACGATAATGTTTGATTAAAAGGGGCGCCCCCTCAGCCAAGTACTCCGGAGGTCCCCAGTCATAACCAGGTACACAGACCTGGCATTTGTTGAGCTGTTGCTGAATCAATGTTTTTTTTATTGAATCAAAATATGAAAATATACACTTTAATTGTTTTGCTTCACTAGCAATGTTTTAGTCTAATGCCAAATATTTGGAATTTATTTTTGTTATTTCTCTCAGGATCAAGATGTTGACACAATCCATTACGCCGCTCTGAACGTCGTCCACAAGAAAGTGAAGGCCGGGAGAGAGAGGAGCGCCATGGAGAGAGACACTGTGTACTCTGGTGTGAGAGTCCAAAACATGGACTGAAATATAGACTTTTGCTCTTTAATAACTTGCATTGATGTTATGTGTTTCCCACTGTACATAGCTTAATATATCAGGGAAGTTGTCATTTTCATTTCATTGTCGAACAAGAAAACATGGACTGAAATATAGACTTTTGCTTTTTAATAACTTGCATTGATGTTATGTGTTTCCCACTGTATATAGCTTAATACATCAGGGAAGTTGTCATTTTCATTTCATTGTCGAACAAGAAAACATGGACTGAAACGTCAGAGTTGCCTCTTTATTAACTTGAATTGCTTGTATGTGTTTCTCACTGTATATAGCTTTATATATTAGCGAAGTGTGTTACAATGCCTTGTATTCCGTCAAATTCCTTTTTACATTGGTAATGTTGTGCAGATTAAATAAAATACTAAACTGCTGTCATACAGAGGTATTGTGTGATTTTCTCTCAGATTTTTCCCTCGCTTTTAAATTACTACAACAGTTTCACTTGTAGGTTTGCAGGGAAGAACAATAACACCACAACTGATTTAGGGCAACAACATCAGAGTTGATTGAGGTTTATGCTCAATGTAACATTAGCTCATCCTGATGACAATATGTGCATATATGCATGCATGGAGTCCATTCTATTGACTAACTCTTTCAGTCATCTCTCCTTCGTAAGCTGTATCCTGTATCACATCTCTCTGTGGTGTTCTGAATGCCCTAAATAGATTTTCCACTCATGTAAACTCATCTCTAACCCCCAGAAATGACCGTCAGTCCTTACCACATGCTCTCTACAGACACCTCAGTGCATCAAAACCACAACACACCAATGTCACTATGGGCCCATTTCAGGAAATACACACCTCTTTTACACACTCCTTTCTTACGCACTTCCCAGTAGTTGGTATTCAGACTTACCTATGCAGGTGTGTAACAGGCTTTGCAGATCGCTTGTGTTTGTTGAATAAATTACATTTAACCGCTGAAAACCCTCCCACTTACTGGCCAAGTGAATTTCTCATGGAGTTTTCATTCAATCAGGTATTAAGTACATCTGTTTAAAACTATCCCTACATTTGGTGTACCTTTAATTTGAATTTCTCACCAGACTCACTAGAATATAGAGAGGGAACTGTTCATAATATTAGGGATTTAAGAAAGCCATGTAAATATACACATATTTGTCTCCTTTTCATCACCACTTGGTAGATAAAACATTTGATCTGATCTTGTATATTATTTAGGGTTTGGAAAGTATTCATGAATAAAATCAAAACTGGTTTGGAGACCCTTTACACACTACATGTATTGGTGAATCAAAATACAGTAGTTTGATTCATACTGAAAGTTGCCATGTTCAATTGTTCAATCCATGAAATATTGGAAGGTGAGAGGAGTGTACAATAGGGGTTGACCAGTAGTTCTACCCTAATAATCCTCACTTGTCATGGAACTGTGATGACAGCGGTCAGGTCGTCGCCAGGCTCCAGGTCTAAACTTCCAAATGTAGTCTGTGTTCCATAATGATTCAAATAGGTTAAATGTTCCAGACTATTTCAAAACTTGTCATACATTAGCCTAATATGATCCACCATTTCTTGTGATCCTCAGGAACAAGGGTCGAGAACAGGTCACGTCACCTTAAGGGAGAAATAACTTAGTGTCCTGCCTAGCAGTAAAATATACAATGTTTGTACAGATGCTTTTAACCAGGGAAAGGTCACCGGAAACATGACCGAATACAAACAGTGTAGCTATTCCCCCCGCAAGGCAATCAAACAAGCTAAGCGTCAGTATAAAGACAAAGTAGAGTCACAATTGAACGGCTCAGACACAAGAGGTATGTGGCAGGGTCTACAGGCAATCACGGATTACAAAAAGAAAACCAGCCCCGTCTCGGACTAGGGTGTCTTGCTCCCAGGCAGACTAAATAACTTTTTTGCCAGCTTTGAGGACAATACAGTGCCACTGACACTGCCTGCAACCAAAACCTTCTGACTCTCCTTCACTGCAGCCGACATTTAAACGTGTTAACCCTCGCAAGGCTGCAGGCCCAGACGGCATCCCCAGCCGCGCCCTCAGAGCATGTGCAGACCAGCTGGCTGGTGTGTTTACGGACATATTCAATCAATCCTTATCCCAGTCTGCTGTTCCCACATGCTTCAAGAGGGCCACCATTGTCCCTGTTCCCAAGAAAGCTAAGGTAACTGAGCTAAACGACTACTGCCCCGTAGCACTCACTTCCGTCATCATAAAGTGCTTTGAGAGACTAGTCAAGGACCATATCACCTCCAGCCTACCTGACACCCTAGACCCACTCCAATTTGCTTACCGCCCAAATAGGTCCACAGACGACGCAATCTCAACCACACTGCACACTGCCCTAACCCACCTGGACAAGAGGAATACCTATATGAGAATACTGTTCATCGACTACAGCTCAGCATTTAACACCATAGTACCCTCCAAACTCGTCATCAAGCTCGAGACCCTGGGTCTCGACCCCGCCCTGTGCAGCTGGGTACTGGACTTCCTGACGGGCCGCCCCCAGGTGGTGAGGGTAGGTAACAACATCTCCACCCCGCTGATCCACAACACTGGGGCCCCGCAAGGGTGCGTTCTGAGCCCTCTCCTGTACTCCCTGTTCACCCACGACTGCGTGGCCATGCACGCCTCCAACTCAATCATCAAGTTTGCGGACGACACTACAGTGGTAGGCTTGATTACCAACAACGACGAGACGGCCTACAGGGAGGAGGTGAGGGCCCTCGGAGTGTGGTGTCAGGAAAATAACCTCACACTCAACGTCAACAAAACAAAGGAGAAGATTGTGGACTTCAGGAAACAGCAGAGGGAGCACCCCCCTATCCACATCGATGGGACAGTAGTGGAGAGGGTAGTAAGTTTTAAGTTCCTCGGCGTACACATCACGGACAAACTGAATTGGTCCACCCACACAGACAGCGTCGTCAAGAAGGCGCAGCAGCGCCTCTTCAACCTCAGGAGGCTGAAGAAATTTGGCTTGTCACCAAAAGCACTCACAAACTTCTACAGATGCACAATCAAGAGCATCCTGTCGGGCTGTATCACCACCGCCTGGTACGGCAACTGCTCCGCCCACAACCGTAAGGCTCTCCAGAGGGTAGTGAGGTCTGCACAACTGTTAAAATAATTAAATTGCTCTATGTTTTAATATCCAATTAAAATTAAACACTCTGTCAATTCATAAGGATTTGTAATTCCCTTATTCTATAATGATAGACAGAGCCCAGTCTTAAAGTCAGACAGCAGAGTTTATTCAAGAAAGTACTGCCACAATACAGGTAATCACAGGTTATAAACTGAAAATGACGTCATTAGTTCCAACACCACCCCGTGCCATCTCCGTTCCAGTACTAAGGCTGTGTATCAAGCCTTCCCACATCCGTCTCCCTACCAAATAATATAATTTACGAGTCAATGTTTTCTTGTGTAGATAAGCATTCTAGCGAGTCTGATTAATTTGTACCAAGGAACAGACAGTCATTGTTCTAAACTCTTGACCACATTCCCACACATTATATTCAGTACTGGGATCAATAAAAAAAACTCATACACATACAGAATAGTATTCTGATTAGTACATATTGTCATGTATTGTCATGTTGTGTCTTGTTTCTGTCCTTTCCCTTCACCCTGTCTCCCTCTGCTGGTCGTTATTAGGTTACCTTTTCTCCCCCTCTTTCCCCCAGCTGTTCCTTGTCTCCTAACTACCTCGTCACCCCTTTTCCCACCTGTTCCCTTTTTCCCTCTGATTAGTCCTCTATATCTCTCTCTGTTTTTGTTCCTGTCTTTGTCGGATTCTCGTTTGTGTTACTCATGCCTGAACCAGACTATCGTCGTGTTTGCTGCAACCTTGTCCTGTCCTGTCGGAATCTGCCTGTTCAGCTAACCTTGTCCTGTCCTGTCGGAATCTGCCTGTCCATCTGAGCCTACGTGTGTTTCGTCATTAAAGAAACTCTGTTTTGTTAATTCGCTTTTGGGTCCTCATTCACGCACCGTAATAGAAGAATCCGACCAAGAATGGACCCAGCGACTTCGGATCCTCTCCACTCAGCCGTCGAGATCCAGGGAGCGATGCTAGGCAGACACGAGCAGGAATTGTCTGCTGCTCGACATGCCGTTGAGACCCTGGCCACCCAAGTCTCCAACCTCACAGAACAGGTTCACCATCTCCGCCTCGATCCACCGGCCACTTCCAGGGCTTTCGAATCTCCGGAGCCCAGAATCAATAACCCGCCGTGTTACTCTGGGGAGCCCACTGAATGCCGCTCGTTCCTCACCCAGTGTGATATTGTGTTTTCTCTCCAGCCCAACACTTACTCCAGGAGCACTGCTCGTGTCGCCTACGTCATATCTCTCCTTACTGGACGGGCTCGTGAGTGGGGCACGGCAATCTGGGAGGCAAGGGCTGAGTGTACTAACCAGTATCAGGACTTTAAGGAGGAGATGATACGGGTTTTTGATCGATCTGTTTTTGGGGAGGAGGCTTCCAGGGCCCTGTCTTCCCTATGTCAAGGTAATCGATCCATAACAGACTACTCTATTGAGTTTCGCACTCTTGCTGCCTCCAGTGGCTGGAACGAGCCGGCTTTGCTCGCTCGTTTTCTGGAGGGTCTCCGCGCAGAGGTAAAGGATGAGATTCTCTCCCGGGAGGTTCCTTCCAGCGTGGATTCCTTGATTGAACTCGCTATTCGCATTGAGCGACGGGTTGATCTTCGTCACCGAGCTCGTGGAAAGGAGCTCGCGTTCTCCGTTGCCCCCCTCTCCGCATCACTACCATCTTCCTCTGCCGGCTCGGGTGCTGAGCCTATGCAGCTGGGAGGTATCCGCATCTCGACTAAGGAGAGGGAACGGAGAATCACCAACCGCCTCTGTCTCTATTGCGGTTCTGCTGGTCATTTTGTCACTTCATGTCCAGTAAAAGCCAGAGCTCATCAGTAAGCGGAGGGCTACTGGTGAGCGCTACTACTCCTGTCTCTCCTTCAAGATCCTGCACTACCTTGTCGGTCCATCTACGCTGGACCGGTTCGTCAGCTTCCTGCAGTGCCTTAATAGACTCTGGGGCGGAGGGCTGTTTTATGGACGAGACCTGGGCTCGGGAACATGACATTCCTCTCAGACAGTTAAGGGAGTCCACGGCCTTGTTCGCCCTGGATGGTAGTCCTCTCCCCAGGATTCAGCGTGAGACGCTACCTTTAACCCTCACTGTTTCTGGTAATCATAGCGAAACCATTTATTTTTTAATTTTTCGTTCACCTTTTACACCTGTTGTTTTGGGCCATCCCTGGCTAGTTTGTCATAATCCTTCCATTAATTGGTCTAGTAATTCTATCCTCTCCTGGAACGTCTCTTGTCATGTGAAATGTTTAATGTCTGCTATCCCTCCTGTTTCCTCTGTCTCTTCTTCACAGGAGGAGCCTGGTGATTTGACAGGGGTGCCGGAGGAATATCACGATCTGCGCACGGTGTTCAGTCGGTCCAGGGCCACCTCTCTTCCCCCACACCGGTCGTATGATTGTAGTATTGATCTCCTTCCGGGAACCACTCCCCCCCGGGGTAGACTATACTCTCTGTCGGCTCCCGAACGTAAGGCTCTCGAAGATTATTTGTCTGTAGCTCTTGCCGCCGGTACCATAGTCCCCTCCTCCTCTCCCGCCGGAGCGGGGTTTTTTTTTGTTAAGAAGAAGGACGGGTCCCTGCGCCCCTGCATAGATTATCGAGGGCTGAATGACATAACAGTGAAGAATCGTTATCCGCTTCCTCTTATGTCTTCAGCCTTCGAGATCCTGCAGGGAGCCAGGTTTTTCACTAAGTTGGACCTTCGTAACGCTTACCATCTCGTGCGCATCAGGGAGGGGGACGAGTGGAAGACGGCGTTTAACACTCCGTTAGGGCACTTTGAATACCGGGTTCTTCCTTTCGGTCTCGCTAACGCTCCAGCTGTCTTTCAGGCATTAGTCAATGATGTCCTGAGAGACATGCTGAACATCTTTGTTTTCGTTTACCTTGACGATATCCTGATTTTTTCACCGTCACTCCAGATTCATGTTCAGCACGTTCGACGTGTCCTCCAGCGCCTTTTAGAGAATTGTCTTTTTGTGAAGGCTGAGAAGTGCTCTTTTCATGCCTCCTCCGTCACATTTCTCGGTTCTGTTATTTCCGCTGAAGGCATTAAGATGGATCCCGCTAAGGTCCAAGCTGTCATTGATTGGCCCGTTCCTAAGTCACGCGTCGAGCTGCAGCGCTTTCTCGGCTTCGCGAACTTCTATCGTCGTTTCATCCGTAATTTCGGTCAGGTGGCAGCTCCTCTCACAGCCCTTACTTCTTTCAAGACGTGCTTTAAGTGGTCCGTTTCCGCCCAGGGAGCTTTTGATCTCCTCAAGAATCGTTTTACATCCGCACCTATCCTTGTTACACCTGACGTCACTAGACAGTTCGTTGTCGAGGTTGACGCGTCAGAGGTGGGCGTGGGAGCCATTCTTTCTCAGCGCTCACTCTCTGACGACAAGGTCCACCCTTGCGCGTATTTTTCTCATCGCCTGTCGCTGTCGGAACGTAACTATGATGTGGGAAACCGCGAACTGCTCGCCATCCGCTTAGCCCTAGGCGAATGGCGACAGTGGTTGGAGGGGGCGACCGTTCCTTTTGTCGTTTGGACTGACCATAGGAACCTTGAGTAAATCCGTTCTACCAAACGACTTAATGCGCGTCAGGCGCGCTGGGCGCTGTTTTTCGCTCGTTTCGAGTTCGTGATTTCTTATCGTCCGGGCTCTAAGAACACCAAGCCTGATGCTTTATCTCGTCTCTTCAGTTCTTCAGTAGCCTCCACTGACCCCGAGGGGATTCTCCCTGAGGGGCGTGTTGTCGGGTTGACTGTCTGGGGAATTGAGAGGCAGGTAAAGCAAGCACTCACTCAAACTCCGTCGCCGCGCGCTTGTCCTAGGAACCTTCTTTTCGTTCCCGTTCCTACTCGTCTGGCCGTTCTTCAGTGGGCTCACTCTGCCAAGTTAGCCGGCCATCCTGGCGTTCGGGGTACGCTTGCTTCCATTCGCCAGCGTTTTTGGTGGCCCACCCGGGAGCATGACACGCGTCGCTTCGTGGCTGCTTGTTCGGTCTGCGCGCAGACTAAGTCCGGTAACTCCCCTCCTGCCGGCCGTCTCAGGCCGCTTCCCATTCCCTCTCGACCGTGGTCTCACATCGCCTTAGATTTTGTCACCGGACTGCCTTCGTCAGCGGGGAAGACTGTTATTCTTACGGTTGTCGACAGGTTCTCTAAGGCGGCTCATTTTATTCCCCTTGCTAAGCTTCCTTCTGCTAAAGAGACGGCACAAATCATCATCGAGAATGTTTTCAGAATTCATGGCCTTCCGTCTGACGTCGTTTCGGACAGAGGTCCGCAATTCACGTCTCAATTTTGGAGGGAGTTTTGCCGTTTGATTGGGGCTTCCGTCAGTCTCTCTTCCGGCTTTCACCCCCAGTCTAACGGTCAAGCAGAACGGGCCAATCAGACTATTGGTCGCATCTTACGCAGTCTTTCTTTTCGCAACCCTGCGTCTTGGTCAGAACAGCTCCCCTGGGCAGAATACGCCCACAACTCGCTTCCTTCGTCTGCGACCGGGCTATCTCCTTTTCAGAGTAGCCTCGGGTACCAGCCTCCGCTGTT
Organism: Oncorhynchus clarkii lewisi; assembly: GCF_045791955.1. Lineage (NCBI taxonomy): Eukaryota > Metazoa > Chordata > Actinopteri > Salmoniformes > Salmonidae > Oncorhynchus > Oncorhynchus clarkii. Next base: position 20,568,018 of record NC_092155.1, read on the forward strand.
CTCATCTCAGTTCGCCGAGTCCAGCGTCCCCTCCGCTCAGGCTTTTGTCCAACGTTGCGAGCGCACCTGGAAGAGGGTCAGGTCTGCACTTTGCCGTTATAGGGCGCAGACTGTGAGAGCTGCTAATAAGCGTAGAACTAAGAGTCCTAGATATTGTCGCGGTCAGAGAGTTTGGCTCTCCACTCAGAACCTTCCCCTTAAGACCGCTTCTCGCAAGTTGACCCCGCGGTTCATTGGTCCGTTCCGTATCTCTCGGATCATTAATCCTGTCGCAGTGCGACTTCTTCTTCCGCGATATCTTCGTCGCGTCCACCCGGTCTTCCATGTCTCCTGTGTCAAGCCCGTTCTTCGCGCCCCCGCTCGTCTTCCCCCCCCCCCCCCATCCTTGTCGAGGGCGCACCCATCTACAGGGTCCGTAGGATTTTGGACATGCGTCCTCGGGGCCGTGGTCATCAGTACCTAGTAGATTGGGAGGGGTACGGTCCTGAGGAGAGGAGTTGGGTTCCCTCTCGGGACGTGCTGGACCGTGCGCTGATCGATGATTTCCTCCGTTGCCGCCAGGCTTCCTCCTCGAGTGCGCCAGGAGGCGCTCGGTGAGTGGGGGGGTACTGTCATGTATTGTCATGTTGTGTCTTGTTTCTGTCCTTTCCCTTCACCCTGTCTCCCTCTGCTGGTCGTTATTAGGTTACCTTTTCTCCGCCTCTTTCCCCCAGCTGTTCCTTGTCTCCTCCTAACTACCTCGTCACCCCTTTTCCCACCTGTTCCCTTTTTCCCTCTGATTAGTCCTCTATATCTCTCTCTGTTTTTGTTCCTGTCTTTGTCGGATTCTCGTTTGTGTTACTCATGCCTGAACCAGACTATCGTCGTGTTTGCTGCAACCTTGTCCTGTCCTGTCGGAATCTGCCTGTTCAGCTAACCTTGTCCTGTCCTGTCGGAATCTGCCTGTCCATCTGAGCCTACGTGTGTTTCGTCATTAAAGAAACTCTGTTTTGTTAATTCGCTTTTGGGTCCTCATTCACGCACCGTAATACATATACAGTAACATGATAGTATTCGGATTAGTACGTCCTGATTGAAATGTTTACATAATTAGTCATCATTGATTAAAATTCCCTTAACAACAACGCATCACCGGGGGCAAACTACCTGCCCTCCAGGACACCTACACCACCCGATGTCACAGGAAGGCCATAAAGATCATCAAGGACAACAACCACCCGAACCACTGCCTGTTCACCCCGCTATCATCCAGAAGGCGAGGTCAGTACAGGTGCATTAAAGCAGGGACCGAGAGACTGAAAAACAGCTTCTATCTCAAGGCCATCAGACTGTTAAACAGCCACCACTAACATTGAGTGGCTGCTGCCAACACACTGACTCAACTCCAGCCACTTTAATAATGGGAATTGATGGAAATTGATGTAAAATATATCACTAGCCACTTTAAACAATGCTACTTAATATGTTTACATACCCTACATTTCTCATCTCATATGTATATGTATATACTGTACTCTATATCATCTACTGCATCTTTATGTAATACATGTATCACTACCCACTTTAAACTATGCCACTTTTGTTTACATACCCTACATTACTCATCTCATATGTATATACTGTACTCGATACCATCTACTGCATTTTGCCTATGCCGTTCTGTACCATCACTCATTCATATATCTTTATGTACATATTCTTTATCCCTTTACACTTGTGTGTATAAGGTAGTAGTTTTGGAATTGTTAGGTTAGATTACTCGTTGGTTATTACTGCATTGTCGGAACTAGAAGCACAAGCATTTCGCTACACTCGCATTAACATCTGCTAACCACGTGTATGTGACAAATACATTTGATTTGATTTGATTTTTTTTAAAATTTGATTTAAATATCAGTGCTTGTGTGAAAATGTGCAGCTATATTGATCCTCTGGGAAGAATAAACTTGGTTAAGCTTTCATACTGTCTGTTGAGTTTTTTACTCTGAGAATTAGAATTTAACCCTACTAACATCAGCTAGTTAATTATAAGTTTAGTAACAAGGAGTCACAATTACTCAAAATAAAATGGGTAGCGGAGTGATCTTTATAATGACTCATGCTTGTGTGTAGTTTTGTATTGAGTTCCAGGGAGTAGTTGAATAAGAATGGGAAAGAACCTATTAATTCAAGTCATCTCTCTGTAATGTGTTGTTCTCTTTTAGTTGTGTTGATAGCATGTCACTTACAACCACCCCCACACAATGAACAAGTTCAGAGGCACTCTGCGGTCTTCTTTTAGCACAAAACAAGATCGTATCTACGCTTTGGTCAGGTGGGCCTGCTGACTTTGTGCACACAGGACCCTCCTACCTGCTCTCTGTGTCTCTATGTGGTTTTCAGCAGGATGTCTATGTGGTGTCACTGTTGTTCTCACAATCTTTACTTCTCACAATTTTTACACAATCTTTGCCCCAGACCACTTGCAGCCACAGCAAATTTGTTCTTTATAAAGTGACCCTGATATATATACAGTATTAGTTATCTTATATCAGTTACAAACCACAAAGAACTGCTGATTAACCCTATTTGAACTCTCTGAGTTAACAGTCTCATGTGTGATACCATCTATTCTAGATCTATGGACAAAGGGGAGGGGACAGTTTATGATGATGTCACCTGAGAACTTTCAGTATATTCACAATCAGACAATCGTTATAAGACTACTGCAGGATGCTCTGTCAGAGACCAATAGAGGAGGATCCTCATTCTGATAGATGTATGAGAATCAAATCAAATTTTAAAACACTAAACAGAGAGTGAAACAGACTAGATGAAGCGTGTCATGTAATGGTTGGCTGGTTGACTGGTTGACTGGTGTCCAATCAGACATGCACTCTCGGGTGTTACACATTAGTCAGTGCATGTCTCTGTGAAGGATATAGAGGGAATGAGACTGACATACAATATACTTGTTTCATTCTGTGGGTGTTTTCCCATATGTACTCTGCTACCCCCCTTCACCTTTATACTGTACATGACAAGACATGTTCTAGAAACAACAGACCTTCTATGGAGTATTGTAACTGTTGAATTACCCTCTGGACAAAATAATATTTATTTTCTTTAGAATACTTAATGTACACTTGTATCAAAGAAAGACATGTATTACAAAGACAAAGTATTACAGAGATGTAATACACTTATAAAAGAGACATGCACAGTGCAGTGGCACTACTGAGGTTAATTAGAGGATCTGGGCTGACATAAAAAAATGAGCAAAAATGTAGCCATGCCATATTTAAAAGGGCATTGGTAACCAACAAAGATCTGAAATTAATAGACCATATTATTGCCACAACCAATAATAATATTTCATGTTGGAGGCCTAAGATGAAAACCAAGAGCCAAAAATGCAGGGTGTACAGTATATGCTGTGGTGGAGAAACATACTGTGTTATGGAATCAATTAACCTCTGAGCTGGGCTGGGTTGGGATGGGCTCAGTATCAGAGGCACTAGATAGGGGAGTAGGATCCTTTACTGTTTGTCCAAACATCAAAAGTAAAATGGTCTGAATAAGTTTATTTTCCCTGACTTGATTGTCTTCTTTAAAAGTCTGACTGGGCTTCTCAAACTGTTGTAAACACACTTGCTAAACTGTAGCTTTTATTCCTGTTCAGACAGCCAATAAAGTATCTCAGTTCAGTGTTCCCTCCTACTGTATGACGGCTACATGTAAAGTGTCATCATAAAAGAGGTTTCCTGTTGTCAGACCTTCACACTATGCAATGCATAAAGGATTGACATTACAATGAAGATCAGACATTGGTCAATGTTTTTGTTTTACACCAACTTTGGTAAGAACTCATTTTAAATGTAGATGCTTTTTCAAATAACGGGCGGGCCAGTCCATAGCATCAATGCCTTCTTCTTGCAGGAACTGCTGACACACTCCAGCCACATGAGGTCTAGCATTGTCTTGCATTAGGGGGAACCCAGGGCCAACCGCACCAGCATATGGTCTCACAAGGGGTCTGAGGATCTCATCTCGGTACCTAATGGCAGTCAGGCTACCTCTGGCGAGCACATGGAAGGCTGTGAGGCCCCCCAAAGAAACGCCATCCCACACCATGACTGACGCACCGCCTAACCAGTCATGCTGGAGGATGTTGCAGGCAGCAGAACGTTCTCCACGGAGTCTCCAGACTCTGTCACGTCTGTCACATGTGCTCAGTGTGAACCTGCTTTCATCTGTGAAAAGCACAGGGCGCCAGTGGCGAATTTGCCAATCTTGGTGTTCTCTGGCAAATGCCAAACGTCCTGCACAGTGTAGGGCTGTAAGCACAACCCCCACCTGTGGACGTCAGGCCCTCATACCACCCTCATGGTGTCTGTTTCTGACCGTTTGAGCAAACACATGCACATTTGTGGCCTGCTGGAGGTAATTTTGCAGGGCTCTGGCAGTGCTCCTCCTGCTCCTCCTTGCACAAAGGCGGAGGTAGCGGTCCTGCTGCTGGGTTGTTGCCCTCCTACGGCCTCCTCCACATCTTCTGATGTACTGGCCTGTCTCCTGGTAGCGCCTCCATGCTCTGGACACTACGCTGACAGACACAGCAAACCTTCTTGCCACAGCTCGCATTGATGTGCCATCCTGGATGAGCTGCACTACCTGAGCCACTTGTGTGGGTTGCAGACTCCGTCTCATGCTACCACTAGAGTGAAAGCACCGCCAGCATTCAAAAGTGACCAAAACATCAGCCAGGAAGCATAGGAACTGAGAAGTGGTCTGTGGTCACCACCTGCAGAACCACTCCTTTATTGGGGGTGTCTTGCTAATTGCCTATAATTTCCACCTGTTGTCTATTCCATTTGCACAACAGCATGTGACATTTATTGTCAATCAGTGTTGCTTCCTAAGTGGACAGTTTGATTTCACAGAAGTGTGATTGACTTGGAGTTACATTGTGTTGTTTAAGTGTTCCCTTTATTTTTTTGAGCAGTGTACATTGTAGAATAATAGTGAAGACATCAAAACTATAAAATAAAACATATGGGATCATGTAGTAACCAAAAAAGTGTTAAACAAATCAAAATATATTTTATATTTGAGATTCTTCAAAGTAGCTACTCTTTGCCTTGATGACAGCTTTGCACACACTTGGCATTCTCTCAACCTCCTTCATGAGGTAGTCACCTGGAATGCATTTCAATTAACAGGTGTGCCTTGTTAAAAGTGAATTTGTGGAATTTCTTTCCTTAGTAATGTGTTTGAGCCAATCAGTTGTTTTGTGGTAAAAGACCAAGTCCATATTATGACAAGAACAGCTCAAATAAGCAAAGATAAATGACAGCCCATTATTACTTTATGACATGAAGGTCAGTCAATCCGGAAAATGTTAATAACTTTTAAAGTTTCTTCAAGTGCAGTCGCAAATACCATCAAGCGCTATGATGAAACTGGCTCTCATGAGGACCGCCACAGGAAAATTTGACCCAGAGTTACCTCTCATGCAGAGGATAAGTTCATTAAGTTCAGAGTTACAAGCCTCAGAAATTGCAGCCCAAATAAATGCTTCACAGAGTTCAAGTAACAGACACATCTCAACATAAACTGTTCAGAGGAGACTGCGTGAATCAGGCAATCATGGTCGAATTACTGCAAAGTAACCACTACTAAAGGACACCAGTGAGAAGAAGAGACTTACTTGGGCCAAGAAACCAAACAATGGACATTAGACCGGTGGAAATCTGTCCTTTGGTCTGATGAGTCCAAATTTGAGATTTTTGGTTCCAACCGCTGTGTCGCAGTGAGACGCAGTGTAGGTGAACGGATGATCTCTGCATGTGTGGTTCCTACCGTGAAGCATGGAGGAGGAGGTATGAGGTGAATTCAAGGCATTCTTAACCAGCATGGCTACCACATTCTGACGTGATACGCCATCCCATCTGGCTTGTGCTTAGTGGGTCTATCATTTGTTTATCAACAGGATAATGACCCAACACACCTCCAGGCAGCGTAAGGGCTATTTGACCAAGAAGGAGTGATGGAGTGCTGCATCAGATGACCTGGCCTCCACAATCACCCAACCTCAACCCAATTGAGATGGTTGGGGATGAGGTTGACCGCAGAGTGAAGGAAAAGCAGCCAACAAGTCCTCAACATACATTGGATCCCAGCGTTACAGCTTCATTGCTCCAGACCGCCGCAATGGAGAGTTAGAGCACTCATTATGCATTTGGGTCCCAAGGTTTATATATGACCAATCATATCGAGTAGTTTAAATGACGAATTAGACGCAAGCCATCCTTTGCTGGTGACATTCTTCAGCAAAGATGGCTGACAAAATGTTACTGTGGAAGCAAATGTAAATAAGTACGAGTCAAGCAAAAAAATTTACAATTGAGGGGAATATGTGAGTTAATGTAGAGACAAACGAATGTGCATATCTTTGTCATAAAGTTAATTTACGAAAATCGCTATTTAGCAAATTAGCTGATTAGCTAACATTAGCCAGCTAGCTAGCTAGTGTTATGTGGCACGATCGTCGTAATGAGAAGACCAAGGCGCAGCGTGCTTAGAGTTCCACATATTTTTTATAAACTGAAACTCACTGAACAAAACAACAAACAACCAACCAAACGAAATGTGGCGCAAAACAAAATAGTGCTGACAGGCAACTACACATAGTCAAGATCCCACAAACACAAATGAGGGAATACCTAAATATGATCCCCAATCAGAGACAACGATCAACAGCTGCCTCTGATTGGGAACCATATCAGGCCACCAGAAATACAAAAACACCTAGATGACCCACCCAAGTCACTATCACGCCCTAACCAACACAGAGAAAAAACAGCTTACTATGACATGAGTATGAATTTGTCATTTGTGTTGTTTAATGTTTTAAGGACTCTTGAGAAAACCTGCAAACCAGGCTGTCGTCTTGTGAAACAATGGATGTAAAGAACCTTGTTTATATTTGCCATGCAATGCAGCTGATGTAACATAGGTAGCTAACTATTTATTTTCTTAATGTGAAGTGGGGGATAAAATTAACTGTATGCCTATGGATGTGGAGCTAGCTACAGTATGTAGACAATCTGTGTATGGACCCTAAAACGTTTGGTATGAATATTAGCTCAGAACCTAGTGAACCTCTGCTATCATAGTTGTTGTATATGATTAATGAATTACAGTGCTACCCTAATATTCTCTCAGTTCATCACAATTACATAGTGTCTTTCGCGATGTCTCCTATCCAGCCTTGGGCTCCCAGTCGGCCCAAAGGTTATCTTAAGAGCGGGTGAGGTGGCGATGACAGGGACTCTCTCACATCAAAACATACCTGCAGACGAGAGACAAATGGATAGAGAGAGAGCATGATAAAGCTTTGTTTTTTTAAATTCTAACACGGTCAGTCATCATAATCATCAAGAGGTGAAATGCAAAACTGACCTTGGATCATTTACTCTGGGTCTACTACATCTCTATTCCAACTCTCTGTGAAATGCTGCAGATCTGCCCGCAGATGAGGTAGGAACACATATCCCACACAGAAGAGGCGGATAGATTTTGACAGGTCAAGGTAGCCTTCTTCCTCCAAACTGTGCAGCAAGTACTGACATGTCACGGCACTCCAAACATCAAGTTGTGTGTGCCTCTGTGAGTGGTTACTGACTGTATGTGACGCAGACACCTATCTGAGTGTACCTGAAACATTTAAATATAGAGGGCTATGTGTCTCACCACTTGGTGATTGCAAGGCTAACCCCCAGGGAAATCATGACTTGCAGCAACAGGGGCCTGATAGTCCACTGAAAATGGCTGAGTGTTTATGTGGTGTAAATCTGAAAATTAGCAGATTACATCTTAAGGGTTTTTTCATTAATGCATGTGAGACAAGTTCCCATGTACAACAAGGCAGGCAGAGAGGAAGAGAGAAAACGAACACAGAACAGTTTAATTACCTCTGGTTATGGACACTTTTGCCAGCAATAAAGCTTCCACGGCCTGTTCCTCGGACAGTGAACATACATCTGGCAATATCTACATTTTCGACCCCTTGATCAGCTCGCACTCTGAAAGTAAAGAAAATGGCTTATTTTTTGTAGATATGAAAACAATTAACTGAGAGATATGACCGTTCAATTTAAAGCAGCAGATGTCATTTTCAGGATATGTCAATACAGCACAGAAAGCAATCTTACGAGATTTGATGAGGAAGATGTCAAGTGTTTTTATACAGAAAGTAACTCCTACAGAAAGTATCTGTATGAATAAGTAAGAATAAAAAAGTTAAAATAACTTCTGAGATTTGATGGAGACATTAGTACCTTATCAATTTATGATTTGTCTCAATGTGGACGAGAGACAGGGGACCAGGGACAGAGTATTTTTGCCGAGCAACGCAACGAAGCTGGATCATTCTGACAATTATACCTGCACCATCTACACTCTGCAGAGACTCACTAACTCTTCACCATTGTACCCGATGGCCTACTGCTTGGAGACTTCCTTTGACCATTCTAAAGCTCGCATGGGGCCCTGACTTTCCGGTCTAACTCTTCATCTGACATATCAGAATAGCATTCCCTGACAGACATATTGTGTTCTTTCATCCTTCTGTAAAAAAAAGTTAACCATTACACTGTCATGAAATATGATTATATATTGACTATGAAACAAATATGACATGAGTTGCCATGAAAGAAAGTTAGATTCATTCAACTGAAAATGGCAAGAACAGGTGTTCGTAGCTAAATGCTTTTGGTCAGCTTGAGAATAATAATTGCATGATTTATCATTTTGTGGTATGTATGTATGTAATATATACTATGAACCGACTCTGAACATAGCTACATGTATGTAAAAGTTGGACGGAAGAACGCCCAGTGCTGCTTACCTGAGATGCCATCATCACACAGTCCTTCTTCGTAGGTGTCCGCTATGACTTCCTTTGTGTCGGAAAAAAGTTGCTTTCAGAACAAATATTTTTGATTGAAAATAAAACCTTTTTGCTCTCGACAAAAAGATACACATGTCCCTCCAAAGCATATAACAATTTGCCTGTGAATAACCACACCTTCATACAAACTTGCTACTGTATGCAGAATTCTTGACGCACAACCGAAGATGCTGCCATATCCTGCCAGCACGCCCACAATTGAGCCATTCAGGAGCAGAACATTTTTTTATTAAATTGTTAAATTGTTTCCAGCAGCACAGTTACAGTCACCAATGCTCTGGCTAACACGAAAACTGCCTTACCAGCTCTGCTAGGGCGAGTAAAATGGTCAGAGTGGTCTCATTTGTGTCTGGAAGTAGCTAGCAAGCTAGCCAACGTTAACTTGGGTGCTTGACTGCCGTTGTAAGCAGAGAACACTCAAATCAACCCTACTCCTCACCCCAAACATCCAGTGGGTGCTCCGAGAGCGAAACGGTCTGAATTTACAAACTGACAATCTGACAACGCTCTGAAATTATGAATGTCACGTTGTACAGCGCCATATTTTTTGTTCCATCCTAACGGAAACCCAGAGGGTTTTTCATTTTTTCATGGAATAGAAACAACATAATATTAATCAAATTAATGAAGTAGGTACCAGTCAAAGGATTGGACACACCTACTCATTCCAGGAGTTTTCTTTATTTTTTTCTATTTTCTACATTGTAGAATAACTGTATTGGCTTTGTTATTGTAAATGTAGCTACTAATACATCTAAATCATTGCTTCTCTGCCATTTGATATTGACTTGCTTCTAATAAGATGAAAAAAGCATTGAACAATAATCAAGACAAAGGATGTTAAATGTATTTATTTGGGCCATACTCAGGCATCTATGTGAGAATGTATTCATTCACTTCAGCTCAGCGTTCAACACCATACTGCCCTCAAAGCTCATCACTAAGCTAAGGACCCTGGGACTAAACACCTCCCTCTGCAACTGGATCCTGGACTTCCTGACGGGCCGCCCCCAGGTAGTAAGGGTAGGTAACAACACATCTCCCACGCTCATCCTCAACACGGAGGCCGCTCAGGGGTGCGTGCTCAGTCCGCTCCTATGGAAACTGCTTGGCCTCCGACCGCAAGGCACTACAGAGGGTAGTGCGTATAGGTAATTTGACGTAGAGATCAGTACAGTTGTCACGACTTCCACCGAAGGTGGTTCCTCTCCCTGTTCGGGCGGTGCTCGGCAGTCGGGTCACCGGCCTACTAGCCATCACCGATCCAATTTTCCTTTTCTATTTGTTTTGTCTTTGGTTCTTTCACACATGGTTTAATTTGCTTTAATTTCTGTGTGTATAATTACCCCTGTTGCCTGCTTAGGTTTGTGTGGGATTATTTGTTTCATGTTGCTCGTTGAGGTTGTGCCTCAGTTATTTTCACGTATATACCAATTGTGTATAAGTTTAGGAGCGTTGTTTTTCCTCCTTCCGTGAGTAACTGTGTTCTCTTTTGTTGTGGGCGTTTATTTGGTATTGTACCTGACCCTATTGTTGTGGACTTGTCTATTAAAAAACGCTACTTGGACATCTCTGCTCTCCTGCGCTTGACTCCTTCACCTACCTCTAAATTCAATAGCAACAGTATTCTCAATCAGTGCTATCTTTGGACACTAGAACCATGGAAATACTCAATAACTATACATTTAAAAATATATATATTACACTTTTATTTTAGCAGGTAGGCCAGTTGAGAACAAGTTCTCATTTACAACTGCGACCTGGCCAAGATACAGCAAAGCAGTGCGACAAAAACAACACAGAGTCACACATGGGATAAACAAATGCACAGTCAATAACACAATAGAAAAATATGTATACAGTGTGTGCAAATGAAGGAGGTAAGGCAATAAATAGGCCAATAGTGGCAAAGTAATTACAATTTAGCCATTTACACTGGAGTGATGTGCAGATGAGGATGTGCAAGTAGAAATGCTGGTGTGCAAAAGAGCAGAAAAGCAAATATGGGGATGAGGTAGGTAGTTGGTTGGATGGATGGGCTATTTACAGATGGGCTGTGTACAGCTGCAGCGATCGGTAAGCTGCTTTGACAGCTGATGCTTAAAGTTAGTGAGGGAGATATGTCTCCATCTTCAGTGATTTTTGCTATTTGTTCCAGTCATTGGCAGCAGATAACTGAAAGGAAAGGCGGCCAAAGGAGGTGTTGGCTTTGGGGAGGACCAGTGAAATATACCTGCTGGAGCGCGTGCTACCGGTGGGTGTTGCTATGGTGACCAGTGAGGCAGAGCTTTACCTAGCAAAGACTTATAGATGACCTGGAGCCAGGGGGTCTGGTGACGAATATGTAGCGAGTACCAGCCAACAAGAGCATACAGGTCACAGGTATCATGGGAGGGCATTCTATCTATCTATTTTACTAAATGTCGATCCTGAATGAGAAATCACAAAAATAAACTACTGTATTGTGTTTGCCGTGTATTTCCATAGATGTTTTTGGTGAAGTGAAGTGACTGTGTGGAGATAGAAGCCCTAGTGGATGACAGTGTCATAGTATGCATGTCCAAATAGGTCACAACTATGTCTCTTAGACAACAGTAGCTGCAATAATAAAAATTGATGAGAAACCGTGCTTAGAACATTTGGGTGGATTCTTTCCACTCAAGACCCAAGTTGTGAAGAGCTGACAACTTTAAAGATGATTGCACTGTGTCTGATATTGCTACTTCTCGCAGAGATGGTAATTATTTTATATTTCTCTGCTTATGTGATGTCCACATTTGATTTGGAGACACAAGGTATCCATTATTGTTCTATAGACACTTTGACAATCCAAAGTTGTAATTGAGGGCCAGGATGCTTCAGTGTCTTTAGATATTTTTGTCAGATGTTACTATGGAATTCTGAAGTATAATTACAAGCATTTCATAAGTGTCATAGGCTTTTATTGACAATTACATGAAGTTGATGCAAAGAGTCATTATTTGCAGTGTTGACCCTTCTTTTTCAAGACCTCTGTAATCTGTCAATGCTGTCAATTAACTTCCGGGCCACATCCTGACTGATGGTAGCCCATTCTTGCATAATCAATGCTTGGAATTTGTCATAATTTGTGGGGTTTTGTTTGTCCACCCCCCTCTTGAGGATTGACCACAAGTTCTCAATGGGATTAAGGTCTGGGGAGATTCCTGGCCATGGACCCAAAATGTCGATGTTTGTTCCCCGAGCCACTTAGTTATCACTTTTTCCTCATGGCAAGGTGCTCCATCATGCTGGAAAAGGCATTGTACGTCACCAAACTGTTCCTGGATGGTTGGGAGAAGTTGCTCTCGGAGGATGTGTTGGTACATTCATTATTAATGGCTGTGTTCTTAGGCAAAATTGTGAGTGAGCCAACTCCCTTGGCTGAGAAGCAACCCCACACATGAATGGTCTCAGGATGCTTTACAGTTGGCATGACAAAGGACTGATGGTAGCACTCACCTTGTCTTCTCCGGACAAGCTTTTTTCCGGATGCCCCAAACAATCAGAAAGGGGATTCATCAGAGAAAAGGACTTCACCCCAGTCTCAGCAGTCCAATCCCTGTACCTTTTGTAGAAAATCAGTCTGTCCCTGATGTTTTTACTGGAGAGAAGTGGCTTCTTTGCTGCCCTTCTTGACTCCAGGCCATCCTCCAAAAATCTTCGCCTCACTGTGCGTGCAGGTGCACTCACACCTACCTGCTGCCATTCCTGAGCAAGCTCTGTACTGGTGGTGCCCCGATCCCGCAGCTGAATCAACCTTAGGAGACGGTCCTGGCTCTTGCTGGACTTTCTTGGGCACCCTGAAGCCTTCTTCACAACAATTGAACCGATCTCCTTGAAGTTCTTGATTATCAAATAAATGGTTGGCAGCAATATCCTTGCCTGTGAAGCCCTTTTTGTGCAAAGCAATGATGACGGCATGTGTTTCCTTGCAGGTAACCATGGCTGACAGAGGAAGAACAATGATTCCAAGCACCACCCTCCTTTTGAAGCTTCCAGTCTGTTATTCGAACAATCAGCATCACAGAGTGATCTCCAGCCATGTCCTCGTCAACACTCACACCTGTGTTAATGAGAGAATCACTGACATGATGTCAGCTGGTCCTTTTGTGGCAGTGCTGAAATGCAGTGGAAATGTTTTTTGGGGGGATTCAGTTAATTTGCATGGCAAAGAGGGACTTTGCAATTAATTGCAATTCATCTGATCACTCTTCATAACATACAAACTGAGGCAGCAGACTTTGTGGAAATTAATATTTGTGTCATTCTCAAAACTTCTGGCCACAACTGTATATGGAATACAGTCCAATTAGATGATCAATGTGTGATAACTACATTTTGTATATCTTTTGTTTATGATTTTATTCCTTTTCCTTGACACGTAGGAAGTGATAGAGCCATAAATAAGTTCCCCATACAACCATTAGTTAGTGCCGCTCATTTGGGAAGAATTATAATTATATATTTTGTGAGTGTGTGTGCGTTGTTAACTTCTGCCTAAGTTACTGCCTAGATCTACCAGCCTGGGCGACCAGACGACGGGTTTGGAAAGGCAATCCCCAACCCAGACATCCGCTGCCCATTCTTGTGGTGGACTGCTCCACTGGCAGAAAGCCTACCAGGGTAAACCACCAGAGGGGGACCACAACGGCGGTCAACATCCAGGACATCCTCAGGCTGTTCTTGTGGTTGTTTGCAGCTTTCAGAAAGCCTACCAGGGTAAACCACCAGAGGGGGACCGCAACGATGATCCACAACCAGAACATCCCGTGGTCATTTTTATGGTGGTGTGCAACTTGCAGGATCATTTTAAGATTGTAACCACCAGAGGGGGACTGTCATGACTCTTCTTCTTCAGTGAGGATCATAGGCGCCAGATCACCTCGGCACAGGGCTGACAGATAAGGGGGGAAGTTGGGCTGGTTTTATGACTTAACGACCAGTCATAAACGTTCTCTCTCTTGCCTTTGCAGTATTGAGAATGGCATGTCTGAGTATTACAACAGATGTTGCCAAAACTTTAACATAAAAAGATTGGACATTGAAATAATATTTTTAACATAAAGAATGTGGGAAATGGTTGGTGGGGATTGAAACAATAATGATGTCATATCATTTAGCATTTTGTGATGTCATTATGGATGGTATAACAAGATAGCTGTAACTCTGAAAGTAGACATGTCCGAGTTTTCAGATTTATATCTAAATGTTGTAAAACATATGACTTAATATGAAACTATTTGTGATTAGATAGCAATGTGAATTTAGCTTTATAAATGTGAATGGTTTTTCATATAAACTTTTGCCAAGTCAGTAACCACGCCCACATGAGCACAGACATTGTGGCAATGTGATGGAACTGCCCTCCAAGGCAAGTGCTTAAAAGGACTCGCTGAAGAATTAACATGTTAGACCAAAACATGCTGGGTTGCTGCCGGTGTGTAAAGTGGTCCTAGCTGTACCATGAATAATCAACCATTGAAACCAGAGAACGTGAGGATCAAATTGTTTAAAACTACCAGACCAGAATTTTATTTAAATTTAACCAGGCAAGTCAGTTAAGAACAAATTCTTATTTACAATGACAGCCTACCAGGACCTGCCTTGTTCAGGGGCAGAATGACTGATTTTTACCTTGTCAGCTCAGGGATTTGATCCAGCAACTTTTGGTTACTGGCCCAATACTCTAATCACTAGGCTACCTGCCGCGCCAGAAGAGGGTAAGACTCTGAAACTCTCGAGTGAAGAAGATAAAGATGACATCAGAACATTCAGTCTGCAGCTGTTTAAGTAATTTAGTCTAGTAAACTCGATCAAAGACCACCGCGTGGGTAACATTTGAAGGATTCAGTCTAACGAAGGCGAGAGGGGAAGTGCATTTCCCTCTCACCCCCATGTGGTACATCTGAAGGATTCAATCAAACAAACACTCTGAGACAAAGAAGCCTACCACAACTACAAATGACATTGTGACCTCTGGTGGACTTACCAGAGACTTCTGTCGAACTACCGCCCATAGACGGACCGGGTGATTTCAACAGAGAGACGACAAAGATACACACATGTAAATATTTGTGTTGCATGTATTTTCTGAATGAGTGGTTGTTCATGTGCAAAGTATTCATTCTTGTGAGCATAGCTTCCACATGCATGTACCAGCACTCTCTGTCTCTCCCGCTCTTTGTTTCCCCAACCCTTTCATTGTGTAACAAGCCGTCATATCGGGTTAGTCCACTAGGGACTTTTCATTGCATCATGTTAGTAATATAACAAGTACTGTGTGTGGGTTTATGTCATTCTTTATGATTGTTTAGTTAGTTAGTAAATAAATAAGTAAGCCAAATTGTGTATCACTGAATCATCATTTAGGCAATGCTTTGTGCAGATTTATGAAGTCAACAACATTCAGAATGAGACTGATATGAGGTAATAATAATTCATAATTGACTGTTATTGATGTAAGAGATATTTATATCTTTAGAGTTTAAGTCAGGAGATAGTAACTAGTTAAATAACATTTCCCATGGTGCCCCAAGTTAGATAATGAGTTAATTGTTACATGATTAATTTAATCACATAATAATTAAACATAGTTAATTGATTTGATAAAATAACAGTCATCACATCAATGATAGTCACGTCACGACAGTAGGTGTGTCCAAACTTTTGACTGGTACTGTATAAATATATATATTGGAAGACACTAAAAACATTGAGTAGAAAAATGTGTTTCCAATTTTCTTTCTTCTCACTAAGAATGTCTACATGTTGTGTGGTTCTCTTTAGCCAATGTATCTACTCAAGTGAAAGAAACCAAGCACGACATTGAAGGTAAGACATTAGAAAATATGGTCTCTAAAAAAATGTACATGAAATGTTAAAAATATTCTAAACGTTTTATCTTATCCTCACACGGGGCTCCACATGGAGGTGCAGTATTGTAAATGATATGTCTCGAGAAACAAACTGAATTTCGGAACTACATAACATTTGTTCTGGTTGTTATCATTATTATCCTGATAGTAACAATTATTTTCCTGACAATCTTGCGGAGGAGAGCGCTGCAAGAATGTACGTAGTGTGCTAAAGTTTATCTTTAAAAAATATATATTTAAGCTTTATTTAACCAGAAAGGGTACATTGAGATTTGAAATCTCTTATTTTCAAGAGCGTCCTGGCCAAGATAGACAGCACAGTCATTACACAATTACAGACAGACAACATGAAAAGCTACAATAATCTAGTAAAAACCATAGAATTCACAAGAGTATCACAATAAAAAACATAACATCATAAAACAGCAAATTTAAAACATTGACAGGTCAGGGAATCAGTCTCAAAATCCTGCATCGGTGACTTAAAAACACCAATTGGGACAAGTTCTTCCAGTTTAAAAGTATTTTGTAAGGTGTTTCAAGACGATGGCGCAGAGTACATAAAAGCCCTTTTACCAAATTCAGTGCGGACATTTGGAACAGTTAGCAGGATAAAGTCCTGCGGACGAAGAGAGTACCCACCACATTTCTGAACAATAAAAGTGCCCAAATAAAATGGTAGTAAACCCAAAATGGCTAAATAAAAGTATGCCGGTGACTGAGCCTACGAGTGACTAGAGAAGGCCAGCCAACCCTGGTATACAAAGTGCAGTGGTGAGTAAGGGTTTTGCAGTTCAAAATAAATCTCAAAGCGCCATGGTAAAGAGTGTCAATTGATCTCAAACACTGAGCGGAAGCATTCGTATATAAAAGTAGCTGATACTAGCCTTCTGGCTTCAGAAGAAAAACAGGCCTTATTCCTAAAATAAAGTCCCAACTTCAGCTTCAATTTTTTTGTAAGTTGAAAATGCAATTTAAAAGAGGCCGTCATCAACTAAAATTCCAAGATATTTAAATGAGGTTACAACCTCAATCTCCTTGCCCTGACAGGTAGTAATAGGTGAAAGGTTCAGAGGTCTATTTCTTTCTTTAGAAAATACCATTATTTTAGTTTTGTCAGTATTGAGGATAAGCTTCAATTGACACAAGGTGTGTTGAACAATATCAAAAGCAGTTTGCAAGTTCTGGAAAGCTTTTGTGAGAGACTTTGTCATGCCTTATACAAAATATATGATATATGAATGCCATATCTTAATAGCATAAATTAATATTATATCATGTATGAATGGTAAACAATAATTTACAAAAAGTATATGTTTTGTTTTTTAATTAAGGGTGACCAAGCACACTTCACCCACAGTCCAGGTGAGTCATTTAGTAATTGTGGATGAAGCATGTATCTCTGTCTTTTTTTGAGAATCTGAACATGGACACAGAAAATTACGCTGCACTGAGCTTCTCAATGAACAGATGTCAGCGTGGAAGAGGGAAAGAGCAGGGTGGAGACGTTTCTGAGAAGCACATTGTGTATGCTCCCTTAAAGCAACAGCTGTGAAATAGTCTTGTTTGAATAAATTAACCCATCATACTTGATCCACTGTAGAATTGTCATTATTGAATAAAAATGTGCATATTATTTCAATAAAGATGATTTCATTTATTGAAAATCTGAACAGCAATATCTGCATCTTCAACGTGTCGAAAGGCTGACGAGCACTGAAACATTTGAAAAGACAGTAAATCCCATTTGCATTTGTGACAGCTAAAGGACTGAGAAGCTGAATCATTGAATTAATCTATTTCCTGTTGAGGTAGATGATGAAGAAGATGGTCAGACAGCAGAGGAGAACTCCAGTTCTTATGATGGAGAAGAGGACAAGTATCCTCATATCCGCTTCAGTCGCCACTTGAATATCACCCACTGAAACAATTACATGTTTTCTATTATACAGTAGAGGTTATTACAGTGTAATAGTTTGTATTTTATTTTGCCTTTATTTGATCAGGTAAGTCATTGGGAACACATTGTGTTTTACAATAACTACCTGTATAACTACAGTAAATGTAATGTTTATGTCATTTTAACAAAGAAGAATAAGCGGTTTACCTTCAACACCCAGCTTGGTCCCTTTCCCAAAGAGTATCTCCCCACATGAGGCCACAGCACAGTAGTAAGTCCCAGCATCAGAGAGGCTGAGGTTCCTCTTGGGGAGGTTGTAGACACAGCTCTGTGTAGGAGTCCCAGCCTCAGGGCTCTTCTCACACTGATCACTCCTGTCTCCATGGGTGTAAAGGATTCCAGGATGGGATTCTCCTGAGCCATGTCTGAACCAATAGACACTGTGTTCTCCTGCACAGGTCTCCATGTGTATTGTACAGTTCAGAGTCACAGAGTCTCCTGGCTGGACTGACTCAGACACAGGCTGCTCTACAACTGTCTTGCTGTTGGAGCCTGAATCTGAAAATAGGGTTTAAATATGTCAGCAAATCTGTGTTAACTATCTATACCTTCCCATAGCAAGTGTTCTTACTCATTGAGAGAATCATCTGAATGAGAGAACACCTGATATTGACTGTTTTCTTTTTTTTAATTCTCAGGATTTCTAATTACTACTCTTTATCTACAAATTCAGACTTTGTCTGAAAATATTTAAGGATTACTGAAATATTTTTTTCTCAGTACTGTACCTTTTATATTGAGGAAGGTTCCTTTTCCAAATTCCAACACATTTGAGTGTGCGCTCCCACAGTAGTACAAGGCTGAATCCAAGCTATTTATGTCTGAGATGCTGAGGTGATTTATTCCTTGGCCGCTTTGCACTGAATATCGAGGGTTACCCTTGAATTCATGGTAAAATGTAGGAGCCTCGTCATACCTATAGACTGTTGAGATGACCTGAGGTTTTTCTCCCAAGGGTTGCTTGTACCAAGAGAAATGCATGGCCATGTTGCCTTCATAGAAGCACTGCAAATTCACTGTGTCCCCAACATTGGCTGACATGAGACCACTCGACTGTTGTATGGCTGAGGGCTCCGTCCCAACTCGTGCATGAGCTACAACAAAATAAAATACAACATCTTACAAAAATATATAAACTGTTAAATATACATTAAAACACAATATTGGAATGCCTCAAAGTGTCAATCAAAATAAATTGTATCGTTGTATCATTGTACTCACTGTACTCACTGATGAAGGCAATCGCTAAACGTGGCTGAGTACAAAAAAATATATAGGAACTGAACATGCCATCATAATAAAAGTAAATAAAACATACCCATCACTCCAAGAAGCAAAAATGTGTACAGTTGTGTGAACATCTTAATAGCTGTCATCTTGTGTCTTGAGTGGAAAAATCTACCTCTGTAGAACAACACTTCTCAAATGAGGTTATTTAGTTTCTGAGACGCATTGAATAGTCTGCGGTATCTTATTTAGCATTTCAGCAGATTACAGGGTTTCCACAGTGAGCAGCGACAATATTCTGAAGATAAACTGAGTGCTCCTGTGGTGACTTGACCTAACCCAGATTACAAGAGACCGGATGGACAGAGCTGAGCATCCTGTTGGGCTGGCACTACTGTGTTTATCTTCTATGATATATGCTTTCAAATTTATTGCAGCAAAGGTCAGAATTTCACTTTTTGAATGAAGAACCAAGTTTAGCAAAATCCTGGCCTTAATTTTCTGAGGACAGATATTGTTGTCTTAACAACCCACTCCCCTTTAAGGACTGGGGAATGGCCAAGGCCTTTTATGCCCTGAGAAGGCCCAAGGATATATAAAGTAATTGTTGTATACTTTAAATATCAATGTCGTTTTACATTTCTATTTCATCTTTTCAATAATATCTCAATGATATTCTGATTATATTGTTCTTTTCAATGACATTCTGATTTAATCTCTTCAGTTTGCATTTAAAAGGAAAGGGTTAAAACTGAGGAGATAAAATATCCAAACAGAATTTTTCTTTGGTGGTCTCTGATGAGAAAAGTAGCTAGATAGCTCATCATTGGCTAGGCCCTCGGAAGCTCGATAGAAGGCATCTGCCATTCGACCGTATTAGAGCAGAATTTTGGAGTGACAGTAGAATCAACCAGTCACATTTTGACTTGTAATGGGTGGGACCATTTTGACAAAAACGTATGGAAACTCTCGCCATTCTCAAAGGCCGACAAGTCACCACGCAATAGCGAGCAGTAGTTTTTCCACAGTCTAAGCTAGCTAGTTTTTTTGTAGGCTACTGTGCGGCGGCTGCTGTAGAATTTGTTATTGAAGATGATGTTGATGCTCATTTGTTAAAGTGAACCCTTTTTCAGATGAAGTTTCAACAAAAAGTTGTTTCAAATGATCATCATCTGGTGAGTGGAATTGTTTTTATGTTGCAGCTCGCTTGCTGTTGCTAGCTATCTGTTTGAAAAGAATGTGTTATGCATGTGTAACATTGTTGTATTTAACCTTTAGATCACTGGTTAGTGTATGTGATTAATATGATAACGATGTTTGCAATGGGAGTTAATAGTTGTACATTTCGATTGGTAAATGTTTAGCCTAATGGTTGTGTTTTGGTGATCTTATGATTGGGACCTACTGGCTTATTATGTCCTCATAATTGGACTGATTATTCTAACATCATGCTGTCTGTGACTGCTGTCTTTCTATCAGTCTATGTGTTTTACAGAAAGTGCACTCTCCTACTGGTATTGCGGTCGCTGTCCGTTCAGCATCACGAGCCTGTCAAACTCACATCCTTTGATGTGTCACTGTTTTCTCTTTGGGTGATAGTGTGATAGTGATGGTGTTAGGCTACCATGCAGTAGGTTGTGTAAGCAATGTGGTTGTTGTTCTGTGTCAGTTTTTCTAGATTTTTGTTTTGAGTTCAGTACAACTTTTTGGAAGATTTTTCCCCCTCTGAAGGGCTAGGTCCAGTAGCCATGGTTTGCCACTGCCTTCAGTAAGGTATACTATGCGTGAATTACAAGCCACTGCTCCTGCCAATCGCAAGATATTACAGTTAAACAAACAATTCAGAAAATAGAGCATGTTGGGAAATATTACATATTGTTCTATGTAGAACCCACCTTGCTTTCCAAAGAATCCTTCTTGCCTTCCAAAGAATCATCAAAGAACCCTTTCTTCAAAAAACAGGTTCTCAGGATAATAAAGGTTCTAGCTATAGTCTTAAGTTACAAAGAACCTGTGTCTTTCAAAAATGGTTATTCTAATCAAAATGGTTCTTGTTAGAATTCTATTCCTCCGCAAAGAACCCTTTCGAAAAAGCTTTTTCTAAGAGTTTGGAATAAATAAACTCATACGTTGGGGGTGTCTGTCTTACAGTGAGAACAGATTTAGATCCAGACCCTCTGTTACTTTAAAATGGACAAAATATGTTTGACCAACTGGTCTGTTGAAATACGTTTGATCAATTTATGAGTATTTACAATTTTGGTGACCTCAATGATGATAAACTACAGTCTACACCTCAAACATCTTATCATTCTCTCTATCAAACCAAATGCAAGAGTTGAAAATCAGTGGTTGGTGGTAATTAAATAAATGTATCTGTGGTCATTGTATACAGCTATGGTTGTCACACTTTGTCCCGCCCATAATCTCAGATTACTTTCATCTCTCTTATTTGAATATTCAGTCCTTCATTCATGGTCTGGCAGTGCAGATCTTAACACAGAATGGAACGCATATATATATATATATACCAGCTCTCGTCCTCTAAGGCTTATTGTATCTTCAGTTCACATTCTGTGATTCACCAATAGATTTGGTCTCTCACTTTGTTGTGTCTGTCTTTTATAGTGCCTTCGGAAAGTAGTCAGACCCCTTGATTTTTTTCTCCACATTTTGTTACATTACAGC
This sequence comes from Oncorhynchus clarkii lewisi, assembly GCF_045791955.1. NCBI lineage: Eukaryota > Metazoa > Chordata > Actinopteri > Salmoniformes > Salmonidae > Oncorhynchus > Oncorhynchus clarkii. The sequence goes on from NC_092155.1 coordinate 20,589,739, forward strand.
CCTTTTCTAAAATGGATTAAATTGTTTTTTATTTTCATCAATCTACACACAATTTCCCATAATAACCAAGCAAAAACATGTTTTTAGAAATATTTGCTAATGTATTAAATATAAAAAACGGATATCACATTTACATAAATATTCAGACCCTTTACTCAGTACTTTCTTGAAGCACCTTTGGCAGCGATTACAGCATCAAGTCTTCTTGGGAATGATGCTACAAGCTTGGCACATCTGTATTTGGGGAGTTTCTCTCTTTCTTCTCTGCAGATCCTCTCAAGCTCTGTCAGGTTGGATGTGGAGCATTGCTGCACAGCTATTTTCAGGTCTCTCCAGAGATGTTCGATCGGGTTCAAGTCTAGTCTCTTGCTGGAAATTCAGAGACTCGTCCTGAAGCCACTCCTGCATTGTCTTGGCTGTGTGCTTAGGGTCGTTGTCCTGTCGGAAAGTGAATCTTCACACCAGTCTGAGGTCCTGAGCACTCTGGAAAAATGTTTTCATCAAGGATCTCTCTGTACTTTTTGCTCCATTAATCTTTGCCTCAAACCTGACTTGTCCTTGCTGCTGAAAAACATCCCAACAGCATGATGCTGCCAACGCCATGCTTCACCGTAGGGATGGTGCCAGGTTTCCTCCAGATGTGACGCTTGGCATTCAGAGAATCTTGCTTCTCATGTTCTGAGAGTCTTTAGGTGCCTTTTAGCAAGCTCCAAGTGGGCTGTCTTGTGCCTTTTACTGAGAAGTGGCTTCCGTCTGGCCACTCTACCAGAGAGGCCTGATTGGTGGAGTGCTGCGGAGATGGTTGTCCTTCTGGAAGGTTCTCCACAGAGGAAATCTAGAGATCTGTCAGAGTGACCATCGGGCTCTTGGTCACCTCCCTGACCAAGGACCTTCTCCCTGATTGCTCAGTTTGGCCAGTCTTGATGGTTCCAAACTTCTTCCATTTAAGAATTTTGGAGGCCACTGTGTTCTTGGGCACATTCAATACTGCAGACATTTTTTGGTACCCTTCCCCAGATCTGTGCCTCGACACAATCCTGTCTCGGAGCTCTACCGACAATTCCTTCAACCTCGTGTTGGTTTTTGCTCTGTCATGCACTGTCAACTGTGGGACCTTATATAGACAGTTGTGTGCCTTTCCAAATCATGTTCAATCAATTAATTTCACCACAAGTAGGCTCCAATCAAGTTGTAGAATCTTCTCAAGGGGTGGCAGGTAACCTAGTGGTTAGAGCATTGGGCCAGTAACTGAAAGGTTGCTAGATCAAATCCCTGAACTGACAAGGTAAAAATCTGTTGTTCTGCCCCTGAACAATGCAGTTAACCCACAGTTCCTAAGCCATCAATGTAAGTAAGAATTTGTTCTTAACTGACTTGCTTATTTAAATGATCAATGGAAACAGGATGCACTGGATTTCAATTCTCATAGCAAATTTTCTGAATACTTATGTAAATAAGGTATTTCTGTTTTAATTTTTAATAAATTAGCAAACATTTCTAAAAACCTGTTATCACTTTGTTTTCTCTCTTTCAGATCGGACCCATGCTGTGTCTGTCTCGCCATCCCCGTTAGTGGTGGTCCATCCAGGGGATAATGTCACCCTCAGTGGTGGTCCAGCCAGGCAGTGGTGGTTCTAGCTTGTATGGCTCCCTGGGCGACCCCCCCCCCCCCCCCCCCCCCCCCAATGCAAAAAAAAGCACCATTCTGCACTAACTGTCCTTTTTATTCAGATATTTGGAACAACACAAATAAATAATCATAACATTTAAAAACTATATAAAAATATATACAAAAATAAGACACATAAATATCAAAAGGCAGTAACAAAGACAAATAGAAACAAATTGTAGTATATAAATACAAATAAAAAGAGAATTGAATTATTACACTATTACCCTATTGCTAACAAAAACACACAAATAAAACTAAACTGCACAAAACCTGTATCACACAAATATACAAATAGAATAACACACTTATAAAGAAGAGAACCAGATTATTACACTATTGCACTTCAAACAAGAAACACAAACTAAATTGGACAACTTAAGTTAGATGTGCACCATTTGATAGATTAAATGTTTCACCACACTGTTGTGTTGGCAGGTGGACTGTAAATCTAGCTAAACATACGGTGAGAGAGAGATATAACAACCATTTCATCCCCCAGTCTTAGTCTATGAGAGTTCCAGTGATGTTTACCTCAGCAGGTCTCACTCTTTACTGAACTGCTCTTTCCTGTCACTCACAACACAGAAAGTGATGTGTTCCTCGCTGTCCACTCCTCTACCTCAGACTCCCTGACCCTAGCCCTAGCCTTAGCCCTAGTCCTAACCATAAAGATAACCCTAGTCCTAACCCTAAAGCTAACCCTAGCCTGGCCGTAGCTACTGTACAGCTACAAAGGTAGCCAGGTCTTTTCAGAGACAGGCCTTATTGCTCATGATCAAAGCCTGCAGTTCAGTCTGGGTGCCAGAGCTACTCTCATGCATGCCTCAGTGTTGCTTGCCTCGAAGTGAGCATAAAGGAGATTTAGCTCGTCTGGTAGGCTCGTGTCACTGGGCAGCTCATGGCTGTGCTTCCCTTTGTAGTCTGTAATAGTTCACAAGCCCTGCCTCATCCAACGAGCGTCGGAGCCGGTGTAGTATGATTGAATCTTAGCCCTGTAATGACACTTTGCCTGTTTGATGGTTCGTCGCAGGGCATAGCGGGATTTCTTGTAAGCTAAGGTTAGAGCCCCGCACCTTGAAAGCGTTAGCTCTACTCTTTAGCTCAGTGCGAATGTTGCCTGTAATCCATGGCTTCTGGTTGGGGTATGTACGTACAGTCACTGTGGGGACGACGTCCTCACTGCACTTATTGATAAAGCCAGTGACTGATGTGGTGTACTCCTCAATGTCATCGGAAGAATCCCGGAAAATGTTCCAGTCTGTGATAGCAAAGCAGTCCTGTAGTTTAACATCTGCTTCATCTGACAATTTTTTTATAGACCGAGTCACTGGTGCTTCCTGCTTTAATTTTTGCTTGTAAGCTGGAATCAGGAGGATAAAGTTGTGGTCAGATTTACCAAATAGAGGGCGAGAGAGAGCTTTGTACGCGTCTCTGTGTGTGGAGTACAGGTGATCTAGAATTTTTTCCCCTCTGGTTGCACATTTAACATGAAATGGCCTTTATGAAATGGCCTTTATGCCCACCCCCCTCTCTCTCAGTATGTCTTGCCAGATTTCCAGTCCAGAGGCATGGTGGATCCCTTTGTTGTCTGAGAGAGCATGCATTTGGTGAGATCATACAGAGGTCTTTGAGCAACGGTACTAAAGAGAGAATATGGACGCCTGGCTCCTGGGCTTCACCACTTCCTGTTCCCCATTCTGTTTGGTTTGTTTCATTTTGGTATTTCTTTGTGATTTTGAACTTTTAAATGATTTGCATTGGCTCAAAATAAACTAAGGTACGCAACATGTGTTAGATGTGACCACCAGAAAGCCATTCACTATAAAAAAAAATATGTTGTTTGTTGAAACTGTTGTCTGCCTCTACTTTACTCTGTCTGCTAAACCCAGATCCCAAAGAACCTGGTCGCTTTTCCACTACGTGACATGTGTAAGTGTTAATGTGTGGGTGATTTCAGGGGCGGTTGATATTAAGGGGATGTGAGACAGACACTGACCAACAGTGACTTTCCACTGTGGTAGACCTAATCTGTGTCATTCTCTCTCTGCTGAAGACAAACAACCTGCACTACAGGAAGACTGGCCTTCAGCTCTCACAACACCTCTCAGTGCATCAAAACCACACACACTCTTTTCACATCTCTTCATCTGTTCATCTGGACAATAAACACCAGACCCCTACCAAGTTTAAGTTGTCACATGCACAAGTACAGTGAAATGCTTAACTTGCAGGCTCTACCCAACAGTGCAGTAACCAATATCAACATAGTACAAATAATAAACAATTATATATAGTGATAAAGAAAACACAAGAAATCAGAAATAAAAGAGGGATACAAAACTAACGATACTACTACACTAACTATATACTGGGTCAGTGCATATACCAAATGTACAATGTGCAGGGTTACTGGAGTAATTTGAGGTAGATACACTATTTACATGTAGGTGAGATAATAATAATAATAATATAAATAATAATAATAGTAAACATTATGGCAGCAGCATAAGTGGTGGGTGGGGGTGTGCGTGGTGGTGAGTGTGTGCATGGTGGTGAGTGTAAGTGTTTGGGTGTTAGTGTGATGTGAGTGTGTATTTGTGCCAGAGTGTCAGTGTAGGTGTGATCTACTCGTGGTAATATATGCATGTGAACAGGAGTAATAGTGACCAGCAGCAGGATAAAATATATACTAATGTTAATGCCAATAAATAATCAATGAACAGCAGTGTAGTGGTAGTAATATAAATCTAATCAATAATCATTCAAGCAGCAGTGTGGGTGTGAGGGGAGGCAGTGGTTGTTAGTCATTTAACAGTCTTATCACCAGGGGGTGGAAGCTTTTTAGGTGTATGTTGGTCTGAGCCTTGATGCATCAGTATCATCTTGTCATGGCTGTTGAAAGAACTGGACCAAGGCGCAGCGTTGTGAGTGTACGTTTTATTTGAAAAGACGCCGAACAAAACAATAAACACTACAAAAACAAACCGTGAAGCTAATGGCTATGTGCCATAAACAAAGTCAACTTCCCACAAACACAGGTGGGAAAAAGGGCAGCCTAAGTATGGTTATCAATCAGAGACAACGATAGACAGCTGTCCCTGATTGAGAACCCTACCCGGCCAAAACATAGAACTACACAACATAGAACATAGACTACCCACCCCAACTCACGCCCTGACCAAACCAAAATGGAGACATAAAAAGGATCTCTAAGGTCAGGGCGTGACACATCTGCCGGACAGGAGCATGGAAAACAGTCCATATCTCGGGTGTCTGGAGTCTTTGGACATTTTTCAGATCTTTCTCAGATAATGTGCAAGATTTTCCGGGCCTTTCTCAGTTTGATGTGCAAAGTATGTGCAGAATACAAACAAGAAAGGTAAAAGCATTTCCATAAACCTAAAGCAGGGATTATCATCGAGATTCAGCTGCAGGCAAAAACAAATCTTAAGGGGATGGTCAGGGGGTTGGAACAAAATTACAAATCATTTGTAGACTGCAAATTGAATGCAAGAAGCCCAAAAACTAAAACATAATTATCACTGGTGTTTTTACAGTATTTTATATCCAACAATAACAAAATTGATGCAGCATCCTGTAAAGACACATGACTAACTGGTGTGAGGAAGTAGTCCTTGAGGTTGTTGCGCACGTCTGTAGCAACTCCAGATGCCCTGTCTGCTGACATGTTTATAGGCAACCAGGAAGCTGGATGTATGTGCGGTGGATGTACCATGTTGATGACTGAATTGTCCGTTTCTGTGGTGCAAAGGTAGTTGTGGAGGGCCACGCAGACATTCACAATGGACTCTGCTTTCTCTGGGGCAACATCAACAGCTCGTCCCAGGACCCTCCATCTTGCAGCAAGAATCCCAAAGCAGTTTTCTGAAATTCTTTTGGCTTGAGTGGCAGTAGTTGTAGATATTCTTGGCTTCATCAAGGGCAGAGGAACCTGAAGAAAATGTCTATTAGTATTGCACATGAACATGAAGGCTATCAAATGTGTAGTGTCACAGCTATAGCCTATGCTTTGGACATAGGCCCCCATCCTCTTACTGGGATGCCAGATACATTTTATGTGAAGCATATAATTACAATGTCAATATTGGTATAATTTTCACATCATATGGAGTCACATGTATTTAGCCTATCTTACCTGGATATGGTCGCATCCGGTTTACCCTCAGAGGGAATGCCTCATCTCCCACTAAGACATATGGGCTTGGTGTTTGGGTCCCCAGCAAGCACACTGGCCTTAGCGGGAGTGGGCCTGCAATGAGTTGAGAGCTGAACATGCTTCTTGAGAAGATTCCCGCATCTCTCTCACGACCATATGCACCTTGTCGATCATGGTGGAGCGGTAATTTGCATCGCAGACTGCACGACACAAGGCGGACTTCCTCTCTGGGTGGAATGCAATGACAATGTGGACAAAAGTGCCCGCTGCCCCAAAAAACATGACTCTGCACACTCGTCGATCGACGGAGGGTGAACTGGAGTGGAGCATTATGTTTATGGGGGAAACACCAACAGAATGAAACAAGTCAATTATATGTCAGTCTCATTCACTATCATTCACACAAACATGCTCTAACTGACGTGTAACACCTGAGAGTTTAGTATGGATCACATGAGACACTCCAATTAGATTGATATGTTACGTACAATATGTATATATATATATGTATATATGTAAACAATTAGCTAAATGTATGATATGTTGCGAATTCCCATTTGTTGTGGCTAATGTTAACTAAGGAGCTGGGTGACTATCGCTAACGTTAGCTAGGTGGTTAAGTTGCTAAAATGTTAAAGTTGTCCGTGATGAGATTCAAAAACGCAGCCTTTGGGACGCTAGACGTTTATGTTATACGCCCACCCATCCAACTCGACCAACCACCCTACTTTTGCTTTAAGTGTCCTTCTTATGTAACCATACCAAACTTTACATGTCATACTAATTTGAGTGTTACGGATTTACAATGACTATGTTAAGTCTAGTCTATGAAACCAGGTTGACCTGGGTGGGTAGGCCTCTTAGCTGTAAACATTGATACAAATTATATTATAAACTGTAAAAAAATATATTGTAGTTCAAGAAGGAACATGTCATTTTAGTCCAGGACTAGGCATAATCTGTGTCTGGGAAATTGGCCCATGTGATAACATAGAGGCTATGTAGCATGCAGTATGTCAGTGGACTGTGTTTCTAATTGTTATGGTCGTGCTCAACAATGTAAGCATGAGAGAAAACACACTGAGACCACATAGACATCCTGCTGAAACTACATAGTGAAGGAAAGGTCAACCAGGCCTGTCCAAAGCAAAGCAAAGCATCTTGATGTCACAGTAGACCAGTGTTCAGGTACTGGTGAACAGCTCACTGAGTGAATGTTGCGTGGGTGGGTTTAGCATGGTAACAGTAGGTTGTGTCTGCAGAAGCCCTCTGCACACGCATTCATACAGACATACTGTATGTACAGAACACAAGAGAAGGAAGTTATTTATTAATGAAAAAAGAGGGCACATTCTGTATACAGGGATTTCAGGAGAGCAGTGCAATACGAGCAAATAAGCTATCTCAATTAATCATAATTTGCAATGCATAGCGATGATACAGTATCTCTGACTTTACTCCAAAACCAATCTCTAGTCTATTGACAGTGTCCTTAGCTTTATCTATTTCCTGGTGAGGTAGATTATGGTCAGACAGCAGAGGAGAACTCCAGTTCTTATGATGGAGAGGACCAGGATTCTCATCTGTAGATCAAACTCACAATCTGAAATAATAAAATATACTGTACCACTCCAACATAGTGCTATGGGCAGTAGTCGATACAGCGAATAAATCATTAACTGCAATGTCTGTCTTTTTAAAATAGCATATGGATTAGGAAATGTAGTCTACCTTCAACATCCAGCTTGGTCCCGTTCCCAAACAGTATCTCCCCACATGAGGCCACAGCACAGTAGTAAGTCCCAGCATCAGAGAGGCTGAGGTTCCTCTTGGGGAGGTTGTAGACACAACTCTGTGTAGGAGACCCAGCCTCAGGGCTCTTCTCACACTGATCACTCCTGTCTCCATGGGTGTAAATGATTCCTGGATGGGATTCTCCTGAGCCATGTCTGAACCAATAGACACTGTGTTCTCCTGCACAGGTCTCAGTGTGTATTGTACAGTTCAGAGTCACAGAGTCTCCTGGCTGAACTGACTCAGACACAGGCTGCTGGAGCACAGACATGCTGTTGGACTCTGAACCTGAATAGAGTCAGTAAGATCATGGTGTGTAAATTGTATTGTTCTGGTATATTCATTCAGCGCCAAATATTTATATATTTCTAATTTAATATTTCTAATTTAAAATCCAAAATTAGGGAAAGAAGTTAAGTTACCTTTGACAATTAAAACAGTTCCTTCTCCAAATTTGAGTTTGCCCTCTTCCATAACACCACAGTAGTATGTAGCTGAGTCCCCTGACTCTGTCTTGGAGATGGTCAGGTTACAGCTGTCAGCTCCTCTCTTCACACTCAGATGTTTAGTCTCAGTAAAGTCATTGGTAAAGAAAAACTACTACTGGCCACTGTAAAGTGATGATGTCATGAGAAGTGGTTTCTGTCCAAGAGCCTGTTTGTACCAAAACAACATTGGTATTCACGTCAGTTGGCCAAAAGGAAGTGATATTCCCACTACCTCCCATCTCAGTAACCATAACAGCGTCTGGTTGAACAACGTTCTTGGTAAATGCAAAAACTGTCAAAGCAAACAAACAATATAGATCATCAAGATGAAGATTGAAAAACATCTCAAATACTTGCTACAAAGTCATTCAAATGGTTTCTAAAAGCCAATAACATGTAGATTTTAAATATATATCAATTCACATTTCTTACAGGCATTAAACAAAAAGATTGCCCAATGTCTGACCATCATTGTAACGTCAACCTCGCTGCACTGTATAGAATGAGGGTCTGACAACGGGGCACCTGTTATATTTACAAGCATTTCACTACACTCGCATTAACATCTGCTAACCTTGTGTATGTGACCAATACAATTTGATTTGATATGATTACACTTTACATAGCCTTTATACAATGTAGGAGGGTTAACGTTTTCCGTAATTTAAATATGCCCCCCCCCCCCCACTGCACAAAAGCTGCATTTCTGTCTCTTGGTTTTCATCATAGGCCTCCAACATTAAAAACTGTTATTAGTTGTCATAGCATTAGCATTGAATACTATTTTTGTTGGTCTAATTTCAAACCTTTGTTTGTTACCAATATATTTTTTGTTACTCATGTAAAACCAAATCCTCTAACTAGCCTCACTAGTGCCACTCTGCATGTCCCCTATACATTTCCTATCAGTGTAATGCAAGGCTTTGAAAATTTGGCAGATGTCTTTTTTGATCATTGCAAGACACCAGACTGGTTTACAGCTCACTTAGCAGGTATTGTGTTGGGAGAATTCCGTTGGACCTCTTACAGTGGAGGTTCTCATCACCAGACCAATGCCTCACTGCTTATGTCCCGGTGGCTGTATAAGGCACTACTGCCATCTGGAACAACACAGAGAAGATTGACATTTACATCTCCAATGTTTTTTATTTAGTTGAGCAAATACATTGGTATGGGTAGGCCTTCTATTGGTACAATTAATCCTCAAACACATTCAGCCCAGAGATATAAATAGTTGGATGATGACAAGGCATAGTAGCATCAGTGCCATTAGGATGTGGCTCACAAACTTCTCTGATTTATTTATTTATTTTACCTTTATTTAACCAGGTAGGCAAGTTGAGAACAAGTTCTCATTTACAATTGCGACCTGGCCTGAATCACGTTATCCAGAAACTAACTGTATGTCTATTGGTTGCCTTGACTTCAATGGCTTATGTGGCTAATCAGAAGCAGGCAAATTTAGCACTCAGAACAACAGGCCTTGTGTTCTGGAATCTAATCTGATTACTAGAGAGCAATTCAATTTAATAAATGTAATAATGTAATTAAATACCATTATTAAATAGGCTACATGTACACTATTAACTATTAGTTGTTCTGAGTGCAAATCAATTGAACTTTTTTGTAATCATTCGGGGTCTGAAAGAAAGAAAATAGAAATGGTTTAAACCCTACAGAATGTGAACTTTATGACTGCTGTGGTTCTCATCTTTGTCCACTAGAGAGCGACATTCTCCCATATATAATCTATGAACAGATTATGATTTTCTCAATTTTTATGCCCGGGCTGGTGTATAAATAATACGAATTTACTCCTGCAACCTACCCAAAAATACCAATACGATAATCTCCAATGAAAAGGAGGCAAACACATACCATTATAGTATTACAATAATAACCTAAACTTTTCTATCCAAAAAATGCAATTCAACTGTGGATTTATCCTGAATATTAGTGCAGGTGATCATGCAATTTGTAGTTGACCATTTCTCACCAGCCCCGCCTCACAAAGCCACCTGATCCACTCGCCCCATCTGTCAGTTATACCGTGACTTAGGTGGTGCTTTTCACGGGAAAGATGGCTATGTCGGAAGTACGGAAATTTACCAAAAATCTGAGTAAACCTGGAACGGCGGCGGAACTCAGGCAAAGTGTCTCGGAGGCTGTGAGGACATCGGTGATTGTGGTTAGTATGGTGGCTTATTATCTCATCTTCAGTTAGCTGGTAGCCAAGGTACCTTGCTGTCCAAACCCGCTCACTTTACTACGGAACCTTAGCGCCAGAGTCCTGTCCTGTTTCATCCAGAAAAGCATTTGTTATACTTTTAGTTTACAACGTTACTTGAATGTCCGAGTCTCATCATTCCCCATATGTCACCCACTGAGCAGAGTTTGCCACATTTGATTTACAAGTGGCAATTTAAACTTGCGTATGATGTCGTAATTATCTGGAAATTAATACATTTCGTTAGGCAGAAAATTACCATATTTTAAAAAGGATAATGTGTGTATATATATATATATATATATCGTATTGCGATATGTGTCCTTTTTCTGTGGCTATGGAGAGAACACATGGCCTCATGGCTGCAGCGCCTTTTGTGAGCTTGTAGAATGTGCAGTGCCAATTCTGAGTTGGCCAGCGACACTGCATGGTTTCCCAAGATCCCTTTCCTGTTCTTACATCCTGCTCCTTTCTATGCTGGGTGGGCGGAATTAATATTTTTAATGCCCCAAGCATGTACAGGATTATTGATCCTGGTGGTCTTTGATGATAGACCTACAATAACAGTTCCGTCTGCAGGAGCCTTTTCTCTGTCTTTGTTGAAAGGACAATAGTGCTGTAGGCTATATCATGGATCGTGATTTGAGCACTGGTTGTGGTTTGTAGTTTGGTTGGCTGCTTGTAGTATTGGCTTAAACCCTGCTATGATGCCTGGAATTGGCTTGAGAAAAATTGCACATAAAACTGATGAAGCACTTCAGATTTAATCATTCACAGAGGGCTTCTTTGAGTTCTCTGTGTGTGTGTTTCTTTCTGATGTCAGCGTTTTTGCAAGAGATTGCTCTCCTCTGACATCAAAAGATGCATGACCTTTCGGGGTGACTCTGACCTCGTGATTTACCATCATGGGATTTTTCCACTGTAAAATCTCCCACACTGTCGATGTCATCTGATTCACCAGGTCTCTTTTTCTCATATGCGACACAACCAACACACAAACCCAGACAAGACAATGCCAAGACAACATTCAGTGGACTTTTGAAAACCTGCCTTTGCCCAGACCTTTTTTTATGAACAAACATCTCCATTCAAGTCTTATGACAATGACGCAGTGAAGACAACAGGCGTAGTAACCTTGTGATGAGATTTGATGTTGCCTGATGTGTGTTTGTCTGGTTAAGCGGATGATCCTCGGGGTAACGGTCGACGTGGTAACAGAGAACAAGCGCTGTTTTGTTGAGGTTGCCTAGCCAGCGGTGATTCTCTAGAGGCATGCTCCAGCCATGCTGTGTGTGTGTGTGTGTGTGTGTGTGTGTTTCGGTCTTTATCTGTCACATTTGTCAATGGGGCATCTTGTTTTATTCTTCCTGGCTTTCTGTGTTTTCTGCTCTTTCCATCCTTTCCACTCTCCTTTTTTAAACTGTCCAGTTGGTGCGTCTAGGAACAACGTTTCCTACGTTCAGTTGAGAGGGCTAGGTAGCCTATTCCTTTTATTATGGGGTCTGTTCTCTGTCATCTGAAAAGGAGTGGATTGGTTCAAGTAACAGTTTAACATAAGCCTAGTAGTATATTACTAAGGCCCACCAGCTTCACATGCAGTCCTTTCAGATCATAAGACATTGGGACGTTTTGAACGGTAGCTGAAGTGAAACTACTATACGTGTCTGAAGAGCTTTCTTGCGATCAAATATACAGTGCCTTCAGAAAGTATTCACACCCCTCGACTTTTTCCACATTTAGTTGTGTTACAGCCTGAATTTAAAATGGATTAAATGTAGATTATTTATTATTTTGGTCCCTCGGCTACACGCAATACCCCATAATGTTATAGCGGAATTAAGTCCTTTGAAGATTTTGCACATTCATCAAAAAAATTAAAGCTGAAATGTACTGAGTCAATAAGTATTCAACCCCTTTGTTAAATCAAGCCTAAATAGGTTCAGGAGTAAATATTTGCTTAACAAGTCACATAATAAGTTGCATGGGCTCACTCTGTGTAGTAATAGGGTTTAACATGATTTTTGAATGACTACCTCATCTCTGCACCCCACACATACAATTATCTGTAAGGTCCCTCAGTGAATTTCAAACACAGATTCAACCACAAAGACCAGAGAGGTTTTCTAATTCCGCGCAAAGGGTAGATGGGTAAAGAATAAATGAAAAAAAGTAGACATTGAATATCTCTCTTTCTCTCTCTCTCTCTCTCTCTCTCTCTCTTTCTCTCTCTTTCTTTCTCTCTCTTTCTCTCTCTTTCTCTCTCTCTCCTCTCTCCTCTCTCTCTCTCTCTGTGTGTGGTTTACTATGTTGTTTACCGTGTGTGTGACAGAAACATGAGTGGGGGAGGGGACGAGGGAGAATCACTGTGCACCAGCTGAAAGGGAAGTAGTTGGTCTCCTCTCCACTAACTCCCTCGACAGAAGTACAAATACCCTCTGCTCCAGCTGTGCTGCCTTTAATGGAATTATAAATGAGTGCCAGGTGGGACACACACACACAGCTGTACATGTTGGCTGAGTCCTTCCCTCCCTTGAAGTTCTCCCAATGTCTTTGGTCACTGACGAGTAGCCACTGCAGAATGGGTAGTTCCATGCCACAGGCTGCCTCTGCATGAAACTGCTCTGAGGCCCAGGAGTTTATTACTGTAACATAGAGATGACGACATATTATTCAAAATAGGATGTAGTGACTTTACAGCAGATATGTGGTGGAGGTGGAGCCGCCATCTTTGTTTTGTGGTTGTGTTGCCTTGGTAACATGTCAGACTGAGTCACTCCTCAATGGCTGATGAAGTTACAACTCCTGCTATAACTTGTGCCATGCTGCTAAGGGTCACTCACTGCAGCAAGCAACGTAAAGTCAAACGAGAAACAGTAGCCAGGAACTTAGACCCAAAGGTTATAAGGCATTTTTCAAACCCTGTCCGGTGCCTAACCCTTCCAAAGATGACTCCTCTGTAGGGGCCATGTAACATTGCAACCTCTGGGGCCAGAGTGTGGGACATTACCCCTAAAGGACATTCTGTTGAACTAGATTACTGTGCCCTGTGTTCAGTGGTAACATAAGATATGTTTTAAACTCTCCTCCAGTCCAGCAGTCTGTTTGTCATTTGTTTTTCCCTCATCCTTCTCTCTCTCTAGCTCTCTCACCCTCTTCCTGTGGTCCAATAAACATAAAAATGCTGTTTGTGTGAATGGGCAGGTGAGGGTTTGTACAGCGCCAGTCAAAAGTTTAGACAAATCTACTCATTCAAGGGTTTTGCTTTATTTTTTACTATTTTCTACATTGCAGAATGATAGTGAATAAATCAAAACTAGCATATGGAATCATGAAGCAACCAAAAAGTGTTCAAGAAATCAAAATATATTTTACATTTCAGATTCTTCAAAGTAGCCACCCTTTGCCTTGATGACAGCTTTGCACACTCTTGGCATTTTCTCAACCAGATTCACCTGGATTGCTTTTCCAACAGTCTTGAAGGAGTTTCCACATATGCTGAACACTTGTTGGCTAATTTACATTCACTCTGCGGTCCAACTCATCCCAAACCATCTCAATTGGGTTGAGGTTGGGTGATTGTGGAGACCAGTTCATCTGATGCAGCACGCCATCACTCTCCTTCTTGGTCAAATAGAGGTGTGTTGGGTCATTGTCCTGTTGAAAAACAAATGATAGTCCCACTAAGTGCAAACCAGATGGGACAGTGTAAGTGTGCCTTGAATTCTAAATCAATCATTGACAGTGTCAACAGTAAAGCAACGCCACACCATCACACCTCCTCCTCCATGCTTCACAGTGGGAACAACACATGCGGAGATCATACGTTCACCTACTCTGCATCTCAAAGACACGGCGGTTGGAACCAAAAATCTCAAATTTGGACTCATCAGACCAAAGGACAGTTTCCACTGGTCTAATGTTCATTGCTCGTGTTTCTTGGCCCAAGTAAGTCTCTTCTTCTTATTGGTGTCCTTTTAATAGTGGTTTCTTTGCAGCAATTCGACCATGAAGGCCTGAGTCACGCAGTCTTCTCTGAACAGTTGATGTTGAGATGTGTCTGTTACTTGAACTCTGTGAAGCATTTATTTGGGCTGCAATTTCTGAGGCTGGTAACTCTAATGAACATATCCTTTGCAGCGGAGGTAACTCTGGATTTTCCTTTCCTGTGGTGGTCCTCATGAGAGCCAGTTTCATCATAGCACTTGATGGTTTTTGTGACTGCACTTGAAAAGACTTTCAAAGTTATTGACATTTTCAGTATTGACTGACCTTCATGTCTTAACCTTTTCACACTGTACCAACACATGGGTGTGATCATTCTACAGTGGTCCCTGTAGCATACAATCAAACTGGTGTGATTAGAACGCTTGGTTAGAACGCTTATTTAGAACACCCATTTTCAATTGACGCAACAATCAGCATTTGAGCTGGCCACACTTTTTTTCAGAAACGTTTTGCACAGACACAGTCCTTACAAAGTTCTATCCAGAATGTGAGCAGTTTTATTTTTGGATGCAATGTTCAGACATTTACAAATAGCTACAGCATAACACAATCATCCAAACTGGAAAAATGTAGGCTACATTTGTGCTAGCCCTAACCGAGGAAAGATTGACAGAACACAAGCGGTCATATTTTTGTAACTCTAGACTGACAGAAACTACATTATGAATTAGCTAATAGCAATTACTATTTATAATTAATCACATCACGGGAGAGCTCACCATGGATCGAAATAATTGAATAAAACACTTTCTAAAAATTGAAAGTAATCCGACGTTGGGTAGTTTCTGCGCTCCAACATGTTTTTTTTTTCTCCCAGAAACCAAAGATAATAAGAGGAGACCAGATGAGTTATTCTGTTTATAGTATGCATGTCGAAGGGGGTGTTTCGTCTACCATCGTTCACACCCCACCATTCACTTCCAGAAGGTCTGAAACCCAGAATGCATTGTATCTCAACAAACATGGCTCCACACATAGCTGGAATTAGCTTAGCTTATCATAATCAGTACATACTTCAAGAAAGTATTTTACACACAATGTGTTCATTACTGTCTATGCAAGAATCGGAATGCATGTTTTGTACTTGAAAATGTGAATAAAACAGTAAATATATAAATAATTACCACACAAAACATTTTCTGATAGTGATTCAATGATACAAGTGGCGCGTGCCGGCAGTGAATCACGTAAAATCACACTCCCACTCTGGGCCATTCAATGTTGTTGTTTATGTATGTAGGTAGTGAGCTAAGCTGAAGCATTAGCAATGTCTTTCAAAAGGAGACAACTTACAAATGCGGAAATTCTGGAGATTTCATAAAATTCTGACAATGACTCTGAGTATGAAAGTCAGGAATCTGACCGTGACAGTGAGGAGCTGCCCCCCAACCTTGAAGCCAGTGAGAACCCTGAATCTGAGGACCCTTTGTCCACTGACAAAATCCCAGGTCCCTTTGAAGATGCTGGTGATGATGGAGGCAGACCGACAGTGGATGAAGTACAGGAGTTCTGTGATAGCTGGAAGGCCGCCAGCCATTTCACCCCTCCTGGCCCTGCTGTTTGCGTTGATGTGTCCCAGTTTGGAGTGCCCCTTTTATAGCGAGACCACCCCCGATTTGTCAGTGCCATTTGAGAAAGAAAAAGCATAGCTGCGTTCTAAGTCCTGCGACGCCCAGCGCGTATGACACAAATCAACAGTACAAAACCAAAGATATTGGTCTGTTTTAAGCAATTGATCTTGTGTCATCGTGTTGACGATCAGCTTTTATACTAACATCACCAATCTGAGGTCAAAAGGATGTGTGATTTTCCCCCCCAATTCGACGTGGTCATGGAAAGTAGTGTAATATACATGAATTAGAAATGGCAAAATAATTCAATGTCTTAATTTAGGATGATAGTAAATACAGCAAACTCAACAACAACAAATGTCTCACTTGTTTAACTATTTAGATAAATGCTTTTCCTAAGCACAATTTAACCAGGTGTTCTAGACTTGAGCGTCCATATGGTCTGTGCAGCAGGCTGAACGTTTGACGTCCCTAATTTTAAATTCATGGGCCAATATAACCACATAGGAGTTCAGTTGGTACAGCATTCTCCCTCATGGGTACAACAAAATATAGCCTCTCACAAGGCCCTGCCTCAAAATATGTTAAGGAGCCAGAAACCACAATACCACTACGGTCAAAAATATTTTTGCCGCACCTAAGATATGATACAGTACTGTATTCTGTGAGGTGGATTTACAGTACAATTCAAAAAACAGCTATTATTTCCCCGCCCACAACATTTTCCCACAATGCACCATCATTTACAGTATGCTGCAGTAAAATGTTGAAAATACAAACAATGCTGTTGATCCATTGAGGATATGGACTGGCTGTTGATCCGTTGAGGATATGGACTGGCTGTTGGTCCGTTGAGGATGTGGACTGGCTGTTGGTCCGTTGAGGATGTGGACTGGCTGTTGGTCCGTTGAGGATGTGGACTGGCTGTTGGTCCGTTGAGGATGTGGACTGGCTGTTGGTCCGTTGAGGATATGGAAATGACCGGAAGCGAGATACAGTAGGAAAGAGTTGATGTATTGAGTGTGTATTCCTGGGTTTCTGACAACACAATCACCCTTTCTCACACATCTCACTTGTGTTTTGACAGTAAAGGCCTGAAGACAGACAAGCTTCCAGCTCACGTGTTTGAAATCGATGAAGACGCTAAAGATGAGGTGAGTGGGACTTGATCTCTCTCTTTGTGTGTGTGTGTGAGAGAGAGAGAGAGAGAGAGAGAGAGAAACATTGATTATCAGATGATGTTGAGTGGTCTAGTATTGACCTAAGGTCTTCTGTGTGGTCAGTTCACTCACGCCTTCTGGCCTTGTTGGCTTGGTGGTGGTCCTGTTTGAAATACCCTTTTGACATATTGGAGTTAAGGATTGGTTGATAAAGAGAAGGACTTTGATAGTCAACTCATCCATTTGATACTGTATTGGCTATAACCCCCACCCCCACCCAAAGTATTTAAGAAAATATGCCTACAACGAGAATGCAGTACATCAAATAACAGCAAGACACCGTAGCTTACATCCAGACAACCCTAACCCCCGACTGTGCCACTATGATATGGGTTTGTGGTGAGAAAGGACATGCAGCTGTGCCCAGTAGTAAGGCCTACAAGCATAGCCTGGTCTCAGATGTCTTGCCTACTTCTATGGTCATTGTCACATTGGGAGCAGGCAAGACTGCACAAACAGATCTGGGACCAGATCCAGACCTCACTGGACTTAGAAGCCCAAGTTCTTCTCCTCTATAAATACCCCCCCCCCCCCCCCCAAAAAAAAAAAACAATCCCCCGTCCCAGCTCTCAACGGCCCAGCCGGATGTGGATAATCTTAGCATTAAAAAGGTTTGTAATTGAAGGGAAATAAATGGCTGCCAGCCATGGTCTTCTGATGGAGGGAGCAGAGGGCACGGAGCCGAGGCTAGCACTGAATCATTCCAGGGCTGTGTCGACACCCTATTCCCTATATAGTGCCTTACTTTTGACCAGAGCTCTATGGGGTAGTGCAGCATGCAGGGAAATTGGCTGCCGTTTGGATACAGCCCCAGTACTCGCGAGAGGGGAAAAAGTGAGAATAGCAGAGGCTAGCAGTCCAGGCAGCACTTTATAAATATATATATGAGAGAGAGAGAGAGAGAGAGAGACCAGCCAATTGGATTACAGGACGGAGCTAGAGCGAGGTACACGGACGAGCGTGGAGGACAGAGTACCACTTCAATGTGATTAGAGCTAGGACACACATATATGCGCGCACACACACACCTGTTAACTGAGCTGTATGTGTATGTGATAGCTATGGGATTTCTCTGTATGAATTTCTCTATTTCCCAGCAGCAGTAAGTGATTTAGGTTCTTTATCTGCCCAGTCATAGTCAGAATGTCCTGTGGGATGGAATACATCTTTGCTGTGACTATATGTCCACTGAGTTGCCATGTCCTCCTCCTCGTGATATTAGTGTTGTGATGAACGGTCCCATGGGTATTCTCTCTGCAGATGAGATGAGTGGTTGAACTGTGATGGTGGGGTTAAATAGTTGGGGTTTAATGGGTTAAATGATTCCCACCTGTTCATGGGAAGCCATGTCTTTCTGCATGAATTGGGTGAACATTGTGTCTATTTGACTGACTGACACAGGTACATTTGTTTGAATGTGTGGTTATTATTTCTGTGTGCGTTGTGCGTCTGTGTGTTTGCATGTGTGTGTTAGCCTATAGATATATTCACGCTCATCATCAATATCAACCCTTCCTGTGTGTGTGCCAGGACTCGTCCTCTCTGTGCTCTCAGACAGGGTGTATCATGAAGCAGGGCTGGCTGCAGAAAGCCAACATCAACAGCAGCCTGTCCGTCTCCATGAGGGTGAGTCAGAACAGCTCACCCATCAGCCTTGTCTACTGCCTATAGACGGGTTGGCTGACAACATCAGGAAAATGAAGTGGCCGGAAAGCGTGCGTTATGATTCTGAACGGTCTGATAGATTGCAACAATGACAAGAAGCTGCCATGTGGGGAATCGTAGGTGGCTCGTTTCAGCTTGTTGTATCTTGTTATTGATACCATGTCTTGTTTTGAGGTGTTTTGACGGATGTCATGTCTATGCTATATACACACAACACTTCCTTTATACACAACAGATTTACTAGGATAGATCAGCCCAACTACTAATATACACAACACTTCCTCAACACAACAGATTTACTAGGCTAGATCAGGACAACTACTAATCTACACAACACTTCCTCATCACAACAGATTTACTAGGATAGATCAGCCCAACTACTAATATACACAACACTTCCTCAACACAACAGATTTACTAGGCTAGATCAGGACAACTACTAATCTACACAACACTTCCTCATCACAACAGATTTACTAGGCTAGATCAGCCCAACTACTAATATACACAACACTTCCTCATCACTGTGGATTGTACACAGCTGGCGACCAACTGCGGTACTGTGCAGGCTCTTGTTCAGCACTAACATACAGTACCTGATTGAGCTAATACAAGAAGATATCTCTATGCAATGCCACAACAATAGATTTAATAACCAGCCTCCTCTACCTCTGTACACACGCATCGTTCAGCACCAGACACTAGCCTATACAGCAGATGTATCCTACAGTGTGAGCGAGGCTAAAGACGGCGTTGCTATTGGATTGAATTAAACCTCTCTACCTCTGGCCCTCGGGTGTTTAAGAGGAGGTATTTCTACCTGTCCCAGCTGCCGGGCGGGTCTTACATCCTCAACTCCTACAAGGATGAGAAGAAGCGCAAGGACACCAAAGGGTCCATCTACTTGTACTCCTGTATAGATGTCATTCAGGTCATTATCCCATCTGGACATTACCAATAGCATGAAGTGTATCTGCTGTTCTGAGTTTTTGTGTTGTTGCTTGCTCCTAATGTTATCGGAATAGATAGTTTGAAAATGTTGTTGTAGGAGTACTCCCTGACTCAGGGCTTTATACAGCTGTAGGATCTTAATTTGAGCCAGTGTGCTACAGCAGGAAAATAATCCTGCAGCGACAGGAAATGTGATTTATTATGTGGATTATAATTAATGGACATTTTTGTAGGGGTTGATCCATTTTATTCATGAGCGTAAATCTAGTCTGAAATGTAAAAATCATACAGTACAAGTTTGCATTTCCTGCTTCGCAGGAACATTCTCAGCAACAAATGAGTGATCAAATTAAGATCCTACATCTGTAGATTGACCATTTGCTTACAGAGGCACACCATGTGCTTTGGGCTTTGTGTAGACCGACACGTCTAGCTATTTAGCTATTTTTAATGCTGGAACACAGTGCTGGAACAACATTGGAAAAATGCTGGCTCAGGAAAGCTACAGTATGTATAAGGAATTCTGCTGGTTTTGTGTTTCAACATCCCAGTAAAAGGGAACTCCTTTGGGATCGTAAAACCACCACTGTGACCACATGAACAAGTCTGTTTTCAGCTCTCGCAACACTTGTGAAAGTTAGGTCAGGATCCCTCTCCTCCACCTTTGCCATCCTTCAGGAACTGATTGGATTTTTTGAACTGCATTCCAGTCTCCGGTCAGTTAAAAATGGGTGCTTGCATTTTTTCTCCTAATAAATGAGAGAAACTTCTGAGTGTTGGCACTGTGTGGTACAGTAGACTGGAGAGGCTGCCAGGAAGCTTTCCATTGGTTAAAAGTATTTAGGAGCTATAATGAGTGTTTTTCAATGACTTTGTTTAGATGCTCACAACCAAACTTCAATATTTTCACCCCAGTGCCCTAAAATACGTCGTAACGGCTTTGAGCTAAAGATGCAGGAGCGCTTCAGCCACTTCCTGGCTGCGGACAGCGAGGAGGAGATGGAGGGGTGGGTGATCACCCTGAAACATGCCCTGCAGAGCAGCACCGAGGGAGGAGACCGGAAGAATGGAGGAGACCACCTAGACTGTGCCCTGGGTGAGGAGGGAGGGGACTGGACTGGACACACACATATACTTATAATACACATACACACTGATATACACGCAGTGTACGCTGTACTCTCCTACTCCTACACACTTGCGTTACAAACAGACATGCTATTTAGCTACTCCACTCCTGTCATTATTCTCATAGCACAGTTTCACCTGTCTTTCAACGCGGTAATCTCTAGGAGATTCAAATCCCTGCTACTGACCTGTAAACACACCGAAAAACCTTAACAGTCAATTACAGGATGATACACAGTTGGTACCAGAACGCAGCACTGTTTCACTTGTTTTCTCCAGTAATTTGACCTGACTCAAATTCAGTTCCCCTTTCACAATTCGTTGGAATTGTTTGTTGACATAGAAGGAAGTTATTGTGAACTATTGAACTCAGCGTATTACGGCTGTTACAATAGTGGAGGAATGCCAACATTATGCAGCTGTGTGTGTGTGTGTGTGGAAGCGCGTTGGAGGACTTTCACAGTTGGGGGAATTTATTTTCCAATTAGGAAATTGTCCTTTTGATAACATTATGTTCTCATATGCCCCTGAAATGCAGAGAGATTCGGAAGGCTTGTATAGCAGAAAGCGGTGGGAGTCAGCCTGGCTATTCTCCAGTTTCCCCTGCAACACAGCGAAGGGAGTTAGAAAGATATCAGAGTTAGTACGAAAAGCTGCATTTTAAAAGGAATGCTCATTAGGACATTGCTCAACTTGGAAGAGTGGAACATTAAAGTACACTCATCCAAGGTTTTTGTGCAGTTGCGGGATAGCCAAGTACATAACTCTCGGAGTATCAGATATCACAGAACTTCCACTTATATCAGATGTCATTATCCGAATCGTACAGTAGGCTGTATGGTAAGTACTCCTTTCGACTGACACCTCTCTCGCCCAATCAGATGAGGACAGCAGCAGCCAGGGGAAGGGAGAGAGCCTATTGGAGAGTCTGGGGAGGAGCCTACACCCTGAACTCATAAAGGTCAGTGTTATCAGAGTAGAGATGTGCTGCAAGGCTACTGTCAGCTATGCTTATAGCTGCTTATTTATTTTAAAAAGATCAGTGAATGTATCCTTTTTGCCTTATTTTTGCACTAAGCTCCAGGGCCCGTATTCACAAAAAGGGATGATCTAGGATCAGGTTTTGCCGTATAAGAAGGGAGACCTGATCCAAGGTCGGCACTCCTACTCTGAGAAGCTTGATGAATGCGGGCCCTGATAAATAATCAATGTTTGGCACTCCACTGAGACACAGCCTCCAGTGCTAATAGATTCAGTCTGGTGTGTGTTGGTAGTGTGTTTTGGTCTGACTCTCTTCACCTCTGGTTTCATCAGTGTCTGTGCTGTATTGTAGTAGTAGTGAATAATGTATTACCCCTCCCATCTACTACACACAAGGTTGTGAAACTTGCCCAGTACATGGTGGAAACGGTTTTATAGGGTTATTCAGACGCCGAGCACCCAGATGTAGGATATATAATTTGACTTTTTTTCCGCTACAGCTGGAAAGCAAACAACTATCCTGCAGCAACAGGAAATGTGGATTATAATTCATGGACATTTTTGTAGGGGTTGCTACGTTTTTTTCATGAGGGAAAATCAAGTCTGAAATGTCAGTGGAAGTGACAAACTTCAGAAGCCTTTTTAAACCTCAAATACACTCCACGTTTTAAATGTCCCGCAACAGATCAAATGAAGGTCCTACATCTGTATCCTGTTTCTCTTGGACATTAAAAGTAAAGCCCTCTTAAATAGTTCTATTCAAATACTGTATGTGTAAGCAGTAATATAAGCAGTAATGATCATTGATAAGGCACGTGCACTAGATAATTCATTCTCTAGTCAGTTAGAGAAAGACAATACCTCCACCTGACATATATAGGCTATATTATGTCTAGTCATTTATGTGACGCTCACTGAGCTTTGATACCGTTACACTATCAGGGAACCACAGTTTACAAGCTCCCTTTTATCTGTAGCAGGTCCCTAATGTATAGTACATCCTGTAACCCTGGACATAACAACAGTACCTTTATCCCATAGAGACCTCACTGCTTTAATGTATCTATAAACCCAGAGCAGCACATGGAGAACAAAGAGAGCTGTAATCTCTGTGTGATGAGGCTTTTTTAACTGGCTCCTCTGAGATGTCGCAGCTCTCCCCTTCATAGAGGACCAGGTTATCTCTACTGTCTGTCTGGGGCTGGATGGTGTGAGAGGAGGAGAGTAAATGAGAGGGGGATTTAGGACAAGAGAGGGGGATGGTGGAGTTCTCTGTCGAGCTCAGCTGTGACCTGAAGCTGTATGTGTCTGTTCTTACTTCTTTTTGTCTTCTTCCGTCTCTCTGCAGTATGCTAGGGAAACAGACCAGCTCAATAAACTCAGGACCCTGAAACACAGGTTAGCACGGTCTGTTTTACTCTATTCATTTCCAATAGGACTGGCGCCGATAGATAGGGCAGCCGTGCATCTCGTCCCTAGGCAACTTTTATACGTGTTATTTCTTACATTATTAGCCCAGAACATTTTTTGTGTTATTACATACAGCCAGGAAGAGCATTTGGATATCAGAGCCGCCAAAACTCACCAGCATTACGACCAGGAATACGACTTTCCTGAATCGGTTCCTTTGTTCGTACCCCCCAGAGCAATTGAACTGATTCCAGAGGCTGATCGAAAACCCCACCAGCGAAGAAGAGGTATTCAGAGTGGACTTCTAGTCCGACTCAGGAGGCGCGCACAACACCCACCGCTTCCGATTATATTCCCTTTCTATAGGCAGAAACTCAAACAGGAAGTACCCATCCTAAGGACTATTCAACGCTGGTCTGATCAATTGGAATCCACACTTCAAGACTGTTTTGATCACCTGTACTGGGAAATGTTACGGGTAGCCTCCGAGAATAACATGCACTGATACGGTGACTAGTTTGTCTATTAAGAAGTGTATAGGAGATCTTGTTCCCACTGTGCCTTTTAAAATCTACCCTAACCAGAAACCAGCATTTTCACAAAACTGAAAGCGCGATCCACAGCATTTAACCATGGCAAGGTGACTGGGAATGTGGCCGAATGCAAACAGTGTAGTTATTCCCTCCGCAAGGCAATCAAACAAGCGAAATGTCAGTATATAACAAGCGAAATGTCGGCCGTTTTGAGGATAACACTACCAAGGACTGTGGGCTCTCCTTCTCTGTGGCGTACGTGAGTAAGACATTTAAGCATGTTAACCCTCGCAAGGCTGCCGGCCCAGACGGCATCCCTAGCTGCGTCCTCAGAGCATGCGCAGACCAGCTGGCTGGAGTGTTTATGGACATACTGTATTCAATCTCTCCCTAACCCAGTCTGCTGTCCCCATATGCTTCATGGTGGCCACCATTGTTCCTGTACCCAAGAAAGCAAAGGTAACTGAAGTAAATGACTATCACCCCGTAGCACTTACTTCTGTCATTATGAAGTGCTTTGAGAGACTAGTCAAGGATCATATCACCTCCACCTTACCTGACACCCTACACCCACTTCAATTTTCTTACCGTCCCAATAGATCCACAGACTATGCAATCGCCATCACACTGCACACTGACCTAACCCATCTGGACAAGAGGAATACCTATGTAAGAATGATGTTCATTGACTACAGCTCAACATTCAACACCATAGTACCCTCCAAGCTCATCATTAAGCTTGAGGCCCTGGGTCTCAACCCCGCCCTGTGCAATTAGGTCCTGGGCTTCCTGATGGGCCGCCCATAGGTGGTGAAGGTAGGAAACAACATCTCCACTTCGCTGATCCTCAACACTGGACCCCACAAGGGTGCGTGTACAGCCCCCTCCTGTACTCCCTGTTCACACATGTGTGGCAAAGCACGCCTCCAACTCAATCATCAAGTTTGCAGACGACGCAACAGTAGTAGGACTGATTACCAACAATGACGAGACAACCTACAGGGAGGAGGTGAGGGCCCTGGGAGTGCGGTGCCAGGAAAATAACCTCTCACTCAACGTCAACAAAACAAAGGAGCTGATCGTAGACTTCAGGAAACAGCAGAGAGAGTACCCCCCTATCCACATCAACGGCACTGCAGTGGAGAAGGTGGAAAGCTTCAAGTTCCTCAGCGTAAACATCACTGACAAACTGAAATGGTCCACCCACACAGAGAGTGTGGTGAAGAAGGCTTCAATTTCAGGAGGCTGAAGAAATTTGTCTTGGCACCTAAAACCCTCACAAACTTTTACCAATGCACAATTGAGAGCATCCTGTTGGACTGTATCACCCCCTGGTACGGCAACTGCACCCCCCGCATTCGCAGGGCACGCCAGAGGGTGGTGCCGTCTGCCCAACGCATCACTGGGGGCAAACTACCTGCCCTCCAGGACACCTACAGCACTCGATGTCACAGGAAGGCCAAAAAGATCATCAAGGACAACAACCACCCAAGCCACGGCCTGTTCACCCCGCTATCATCTAGAAGGTGAGGTCAGTACAGGTGCATCAAAGCTGGGACCGAGAGATTGAAAAACAGCTTCGATCTCAAGGCCATCAGACTGTTCAATAGCCATCACTAGCATTTTAGAGGCTGCTGCCTTTATACATTTACTTGAAATGACTGGCCACTTTAATAATGGAACACTAGTCACTTGAATAATGTTTACATATTTTGCATTACTCATCTCATGTATATACTGTATTCTATTCTACTGTATCTTAGTCTATGCCGCCATTGCTTGCCCAAATATTTATATATTCTTAATTCCATTCCTTTACTTAGGTTTGTGTGTATTGTTGTGAAATTGTTAGATATTACTGCACTATTGGAGCTAGAAATGCAAGCATTTCGCTACACCCATAATAATATCTGCTAAACACGTGTATGTGACCAATAACATTTGATTTGATTGAATGTTTGAGTCTATTAAAGCAGACCTATGGTATGATGAGTATAGATGTGTGCCTGTAGATATGTCAATATGTCTGTCTGGGCAGTCCCAGGGCCCTGCTGGCTTCACTGGCATCAATTGAACGTCTCAATTAGAGAATGTCTGTGTATGTACATTGGATGTGTTTCCATGACGATGGATGCCAGAAGCTAACCAACATTCCCTCCTTAATCTTTCTTCCTGACCTCCCTCTCCTCCTTCCCCTCCACATCCTCCTCTCTCTCCTCCCGCCTCTCCACTCCTTTCCACTTCTTCCTCCCCTCTCCCCTCCAGAGGTCAACTGCCATGACCTCACCTTCAGCCTGCAGGGCTGTGTCAGCGAGAGGGGGGACGGGGTTCTCACCAATGTAAGGTCACATAGACACACACCCTTCTGCTCCAGCGTAGGTCACCACTACACCTCGACACTCCGTCTGAGAGAGGGACATTTGTGTGCTACATTAATTATGCATAACAAAGAACAGATACAAAATGAACATCAGGCTTTTCATGTTTCATGCTGTATATTCATCTTATGTTGATATCGTTATTTGATCTATTTAAGTATAAAAAGTATTATAGTACATATTTTAATGTAAATACAAATTACACTACAGAGACCTATGTCATGATCCACATTCACATTTCCTGATGAATGTAGTTAGTTAGCATTCTGCTATGAGTGT
Source organism: Oncorhynchus clarkii lewisi (assembly GCF_045791955.1). Taxonomy (NCBI): domain Eukaryota; kingdom Metazoa; phylum Chordata; class Actinopteri; order Salmoniformes; family Salmonidae; genus Oncorhynchus; species Oncorhynchus clarkii. The sequence goes on from NC_092155.1 coordinate 20,616,218, forward strand.
GAGATGAATGCAGTGCCTCTTTTGACGTCAGCCAGCAGTATAGAGAGCACACTAGTGAGTACTCTCTCTCTCCCTCCTTCAGAGTGGATTATCGTAGACATGAAACACAGTGATGAATAACTTCATGCCCACTAGAGCATTTATAGAGCTGGTTGGGAGTTGGGGATGTTGGCTGACCGACATTTGCGTGGTTAGGAAATAGTTCTACTCTCCTCCTCCCATCTTAAACTCAAACATAGATATGCTTAATGGTTCCTGGAAGGAATGGCCATCATTCAATATGCTTATATCTACATAAGTGCACATACACTCATACACACACGCTCTTTGTTTGTACCTCGTAAACGCACACAGACACGCTCTCCCACACACACACACTCCCTTTCCCATCTACCTCTGTTATCCAGGTGGAGCCGTTCTTCATCAGCCTGGCTCTGTTTGATGTGTCTAAGAGCTGTAAGATCTCCTCTGACTTCCATGTGGACCTCAACCCCCCCCCCCTGTGTACGAGAGATGCTGACCGACACCTCCCAACTCTCCCCTACATCAGAGGGAGGTGGTGGAGGAGGAGGAGTGAATGGAGGAGTGAACAGTGATGCAGGGAATGGGAATGGTCAGCCCATTCTACAGAGGGTGTCTGAGTCTCTGCTGCGTTCCCCTACTCAGGTAGGACCATAGTGACCTTACCTGCCCTATACCCTGTGTGTTGGCTTGTGTTGTGTTGAGGTTTGTTTAAACACGCACACACATATGAGTAGGCTAAATCATGCTTGTGTTTCTGTAGAAATTATGGTGGGATCACAGAATCCCAAGATTAGAAATTTAGTCTGTCTCTCCCTTATTTGATATAAATACATTAAGGTGAAATTCTTAATTAGTGAAACTGCCACGACAGTTTGGGATATTACAACAACAAAGAGGTTACTGCAAACAACGAACACTCCTTTTTTTCCCTCTGACATCATTACGGCTTGATAGATAGAACAAAATATATACTGCAATTAGCTTTCACCACGCTGCCGGAGGCTTCTCTTCTCCGTTTCTCCTCCCTTTCAACAACAAGACAAAAACAATAACTGTTACATAGACGCAGGGAGTCAGGAAGCAGGTGCAGTTAGTGAGTTTAATGATAGCGAACATAGAGCGATGCAAAACAAGAGAAGCGTCTGACAGAGAAACATTAACAATACTACCTGATGACTGATAAGAGTGCTATACAAAGAGTAAATAATCAAGGGAGTAATGAAGTCCAGGTGTGACTGGTGATGAGACGCAGGTGTGCGTAATGATGGTTGCCAGGTGTACATAAAGATGGGTTGCCAGGACCTGTGCTTAGACCGGTGATGTCGAGCGCCGGAGCGGGAGTAGACGTGACGATACAAAGGCGCTGGGGGCGAACAGTGGGCTGTTTCACTTAATACAGATTCCATCTTTTAGGTTTTCAGTTGATGAGACAGGGAAGAGTCTTCCCTTTTGAAGACCCTCTGATAAACGCAGTCGGCGTCTCAACTTACAAGGTAGAATACACAAGGTGCAATTTCGAAACTTGGCTGTGCATCAGCAGTTTTTCTCTTATGTCAGTCACTTAATTAGCACATGTCAGCAAAACACATTTTGATAAGTAAGTTAGTCTAGCGGCCAGCTATCTAAACCTGTGGTAATTACGGTCGAATTCGAGCCCGGGGGGCCCCCATTTGATATTTTCTTCGTCAGTCTCACTCAGGTGTCAAAACTGCAAACATTTCTCGCCACCGTGCAGGAAATAAGCTGTAAAACCACGCCACATTGCAAAATGAGTAGAATTACATGATATGAACATTAAAACTGCTGACTCAAGACGGGACGGCCAGGCATCCGTGCGTTTCTGTCCCTTTCTGAGTGATGAAACTTTCTTGCTCCTTTCTGAAACAAGCGAGAGGCTAGTCGAGTGGATTTGGTTCAGTCAGTCATCTTAATTAACCCTTCCCAGCTAGCTAGTTTACTGCTTGAAGCTAGAAACTTGAGCAAGGAAAAAGTTGTGACTTGCGAGTGTTCAGAATCATAGTTTTTTTTTTTCATTAATTGTTTCTATTTTTTGTACTAAAATCTAACGTTAGACGTTAATGCCGTAGTGAAGGACACTGTGACACTGTGTTGTTGTTGGCTTGCAGCACAAACTCTACCCATTGAGTAGTGTAGACTGTCTCACGGTGACATCCAGATGGTTACTTCCAATATTACAAGTTATTTATAGTGTAGACTGCTATCCTACTCAACATAAAATCAAGTGGGATGAAACAAATTGGCGATGGTGACCCGGACTAGGCCCAAATCCCTGACATATGATGAAGGAAGAGGTGGCGTTATAGAGGCCAGCGTGCGGGATACCTGACAAGACTACGTTGGCGAGTGGACAGACCGCCTCTACCCTCTGTTCTATTGGCAAACGTGTAATCACCGGAGAATAAGCTGGACGAGCTCTGTTTGAGACGATCCTATCAAAGGGACATGAAAAACTGTACTTTACCATGCTTCCCGGAGTTATGTCTGAACAAGCACATGGATAAAATACAGTTAGCTGGGTTTGCTGTGCATCGGCAAGACTCTTTGTTAACAACAGCTGGTGCGCAATCTCTAATATATAAATCTCTAATATTAAGGAATGTCTCTGGGTTCTGCTCGTTTAAGGTAGGATACCTCATGATAAGCTGTAGTAAGGGGTGCGTACTGGTGGCAGAGAAGTCAGACGCAGGAGAGCAAAAACTGTGTTTCCAACTGCGCAGTTTAATAATAAAAACCACCGGAAAACAGAACAATCAATAAATGGGTACACAACCCCACACACACCAGACATAAGGTGCACAAGCACTTACAAAAAAACAATACCGGGCAATGACATGGGGGGAACATGTAATTGATGGAATTGAAACCAGGTGTGTGGGAAGACAAGACAAAACAAATGGAAAATGAAAGGTGGATTGGCGATGGCTAGAAGACCGGTGACGTCGACCGCCGAACGTCGCCCGAGCAAGGAGAGGGACCGACTTCGGATGAAGTCATGACATCTGTAGACCATGCTATTTACCAAAACAGTTTTCAGGTCATAACACACACACACTCACACACTCACACACTCCTGCTGGGCCCATTAACAGCATTACACAGGAGCAATACTGACGGTGCCCGGCTGTAAATCACAGTACACAATCAGACCACTACAGTTCTGAACCTCCCACCCCTAGACTTGAAACATAACAGCAAGAACATAGGCAAGGGTGGATGGAACACGACTGTAGAATACCCTGTGAAATGGAAATAATGGGAAATCACTGTGGATAACATCTAGACCCAGAAACAGAATGAAGAACAGAGCATCAAACAGAATAGAATCAATCAAGACAATGGTCATCCTCACTCTCATTGGTCAAACAATGCATGCTGATGACACAAAAAATGGAACTTGATTAAGCTCTTGCCCAGTTTGTGCGTGTGGACCTAGCGAAGTCTAACAGGACACCGAGAAATAGTTAGTAATCGCAGAAATAGGCTGTCTGATTATAGGCACGGAGGCCAGCAGATCACAGTGAAATTGAGGTGCTGTTTGGGTGTAGTCCAAGGACAGCCTCCTTCAACCCTCAGCCCTCAACTCTCTCTACTGCATCGGTCAGTAGCAGCAGCACAACGGTAGTTAAGGTGTGGTACTGGTACTGGTACAGGTACTGATACTGTCAGGCTCCCCTTAGTCAGGTCCCTTATTAATGTCCCATCTCTCTGGTACTGGTATTGGCAGACTTACTTCCGCCAGCTTTAGACATATTTATATTGTGAATAAAGTGTTGTTTTAAGGGTGTCGCCCATGTAACTGTGTGGTGGTAGCAGACATTAGCAAGGCCACGCCGTACTGTCATTAGCCAAGCCACAGCTAGAGCATTTGAATGGAACTCATGTCACAGCTGATGTATAGTTACTGATCCAAATGTCCCATTCATGTCTCAAGAACTCCACTCTTACTGTGCCACCACTCCCAGGAATATCATGGTTTTGTGTGTGTGTGTGTGTGTGTGTGTGTGTGTGTGTTTGTGCTCGCACATGACACTGTAAGAGCCACGGTTGGCTTCATATCACTGACCCCATAATAGTTTGAGTTCTGTTTGGGTTTCCTCTATAACTTCAACCACAAACGACAGCCAGCCACTTCCCTGCCTGAAGTTTAATAGCAATGTTTTCCACCACTAAGGTATGCATCATGTTTAACAGCCTCATCCTCCTCCCTCCATCTGTCTTCTCCTCTAGGGTATGTTAGATACAGTCTTAAACCCTCCTCCCCCCATCTGTCTTCTCATCTAGGGTATATTAGATACAGTCTTAAACCATCATCCCTCTGTCCCTCTCCTCTAGGGTATCTTCTCAGTGACCAACCCCCATGCTGATATTTTCCTGGTGGCCAGAGTGGAGAAGGTCCTACAGAACGGCATTACACACTGTGCTGAGCCCTACATCAATCAAGACCTCAGACATCAACAAGGTTTGTCTGTGCGTGTGGTGCGCGTGTGTCTACGCGTGTGTGCATGTGGTGCGTGTGTGTGTCTGTGCGTGTGTCTGTTTGCCGCTTCAGACATCAACAAGGTCCTTTCCTTCGTGCCTCTCTCAAACAATATTACTGCTATTGCTATTATCAGACCATGTGTCAGAGACAGGACTTACATAACCCCCCCCCAAAACCAATGGTTCTAGAGCTACTTTTTAAAGTGTCTTTTTAAATTGAATTGCTTCCTATTTTGGTCTCAGTTCCATCATGATCAATTGAGTTGCTGTTCCACTATTATAAATCATAAAGCCTGTGTTATCACCTATACATTGGACTCATTGTGTTCCCCTCCAGACAGGCCAGAAGGTTCTGAAGGCTGCCAAGCAGACGTGTCAGCACCTGGGCCAGTATAGGATGCCCTTCGCCTGGGCTGCCAAGTAAGACACAGATTTTACACAGATTTTAACTCATGCACACTACCAACTCACGTTGTGCTATCATACGGCAGATGAATAGAATGTACACACCACAATCTCAATGTGCTCTCCTACACTAAATGTAATGTATCCAATATAATAAGAAGTGATGTTATTAGTCAAATGCCCCCGAATACAACAGGTTGGCCTTAGAGTGGAATGTTTACTTACGAGCCCCTAACCAACAATGCAGTTTAAAAAATATATATATTTGTAATAAGAATAAATAAAAGTAACAAGTAATTAAAGAGCAGCAGTAAAATAACAATAGCAAGACTATATACAGGGGGGTATCAACACAGAGTCAATGTGCGGGGGCACCGGTTAGTTGAGGTAATATGTACATGTAGGTAGAGTTATTAAAGTGACTATGTATAGATGATAACAACAAAGAGTAGCAGCGGCGTAAAAGGGGGAGGGCAATGCAAATAGTCTGAGTAGCCATTTGATTAGATGTTCAGGAGTCTTATGGCTTTGGGGTAGAAGCTGTTTAAAAGCCTCTTGGACCTAGACTTGGCACTCCGGCACCGCTTGCCGTGCGGTAGCAGAGAGAGCAGTCTATGACTAGGGTGGCTGAGTCTTTGACAATTTTTAGGGCCTTCCTCTGACACTGCCTGGTATAGAGGTCATGGATGGCAGGAAGCTTTGCCCCAGTGATATACTGGGCCATACGCACTACCCTCTGTAGTGCCTTGCAGTCAGAGGTTGAGCAGTTGCCATACCAGGCAGTCATGCAACCAGTCAAGATGCTCTCAAGGATGCAGCTGGATAATATCCTTTTGAGGATCAGAGGACCCATGCCAAATCTTTTCAGTCTCCTGAGGGGGGAATAGGTTTTGTCGTGCCCTCTTCACGACTATCTTGGTGTGCTGTGATGTGATGTGGTCACCAAGGAACTTGAAGCGCTCAACCTGCTCCACTACAGCCCCATCGATGAGAATGGGGGTGTGCTCATCTCCTTTGTCTTGATCACGTTGAGGGAGAGGTTGTGGTCCTGGCACCACACGGTCAGGTCTCTGACCAACTCCCTATAGGCTGTCTCTTCGTTGTCGGTGATCAGGTCTACCACTGTTGTGTCATCAGCAAACTTAATGATGGTGTTGGAGTCGTGCCTGGCCATGCAGTCATGAGTGAACAGGAAGAACAGGAGGGGACTGAGCACGCACCCCTGAGGGGTCCCTGTGTTGAGGATCAGCGTGGCGGATGTGTTAACTACCCTTAACACCAGGGTGCGGCCCGTCAGGAAGTCCAGGATGCAGTTGCAGAGAGAGGTGATTAGTCCCAGGGTCCTTAGCTTAGTGATAGCTTAGAGCACATATGTCAGAGTCAAGGCCCGCGGGCCACATCCGGCCCGCAAGAAGGTTTTTTACGGCCCCTGGGATGATCTTGATTTATTATTAGAACCGGCCCGCAGCAAGCCGGCAGCCCGCAGATCTTTTACACGCACCAATACTACATTTCCCACAATGCAAAGGTGACGCACCGAGCAGTAGGCTGCTTCATTTCAATATTTATTGGCACAGCAGTCGTCAGCATCACAGTAAAATTAACTTTCAGATACCCATCAAAAATGGCAAAACGGAAGGTGGATACTGAGAACCGGGGGTTTCAAACAAGGTGGGAGTCGGAGTATATGTTCACGAAGGTAGCTGGAAAACCTGTGTGTCTTCTGTGTGGAGAAAGTGTGGCGGTACTGAAAGAGTATAATCTGAGACGACTTAGCAACTGTCAAGGCCAGTTTTATTTTGATAAATCAGCCCGGCCATTTACGGAGGGGGATTTCATCAAAAACTGCATGATTAAAGTTTGTGACGAAGTTTGCCCAGAAAAAAAGGCAACTCTTTTTAAATGTGAGTCTGAGCAGAAACACCATTGCCGAGAGAGTAGACCAGTTGTCCATCAATCTAAAAGAGCAGCTTGTGAAAAAGGGAAAAGATTTTATTGCATATTCCTTGGCTGTGGATGAGAGCACCGACATTTCTGACATTGCCCAGTTGTCAATTTTCATCCGCGGAGTGGACTCCAACCTAAGCGTGACAGAGGAGTTTTTGGCTTTACGTCCTATGCATGGCACAACTACGGGGCATGATTTGTATGAAGAGGTGTCAAGATGTGTAAATGAGATGGAGCTGCCTTGGGAAAAACTCGTGGGTTTGACAACCGACGGAGCACCTGCGATGTGTGGACACAGGAGCGGACTGGTGGCGAAGATACGGGAAAAGATGCAAGAGGAAAACGCGACAGGTGAGCTGACAGCTTATCATTGTATCATACACCAGGAAGCGTTGTGCGGTAAAGCCTTGAAAATGGAGCATGTAATGAGCATCATCACGCGCACAGTTAACTTTATCAGAGCCAAAGGTTTGAATCACCGCCAGTTCAAGGCATTTCTGACGGAGTTAGAAACGGAGCATGGTGATTTGCCTTATCACACAGAGGTGCGATGGCTAAGCCAGGGAAAGGTGCTTCAAAGATGTTTCGAGCTTCGTGAGGAGATTTGTCTGTTCTTGGACAGCAAAGGGAAAGACACAACACAACTCCGAGACGAAATGTTTCTGTGTGAAATGGCTTTTCTGTGTGACATTACGAGTCATCTGAATGCAATAAACTTGCAGCTGCAGGGTCGGGATCGTGTCATCTCTGATATGTACAGTACAGTGAAGGCATTTAAAACCAAACTGACTCTGTGGGAGACGCAGATGCGGAAAGAAAATTTGAGCCACTTTCCCAGCTGCCAGACCATGAAAGAGAAGCTCTCTACCAGTGCGTTCCCGAGCACACAGTTGGCTGATAAAATAGGTATGCTTGCCGCTGACTTTCGACGCCGATTTGCTGACTTTGAAGCACAAAAAAGCAGGTTGGAACTGCTCGGTAACCCATTTGCTGTTGACGTGGAAAGCTCACCACCAAACCTCCAAATGGAGTTGATTGACCTCCAATGCAATGATGCACTGAGGGCAAAATATGCGGCAGTGGGTGCTGCGGAGTTCGCCCGTTTCCTCCCCGGCACAATGCCCCAGCTGCGCATCCAGGCTGCTCAAACGTTGTCTATGTTTGGCAGCACATACCTGTGTGAACAACTGTTTTCTTTGATGAACCTGAACAAAACATCACACAGAAGTCGACTTACTGCTGAACACCTCCACTCAATTCTGAGGATTTCTTCAGCTCAGAGCCTTACCCCGAACATTGATGAACTTGTGGAAAAGATGGGACACCACCAAGTATCACCCTCAACCTCAAACAAGTGAACATTACTGTGCAATCACATATTTAGAGTTTTTACTCAGTTCAAGTTTAAAAGTTAAAATTTAATATTTGTTTTCACTGCATGTTACTTCTCCTTAAACAAAGTGTTGTTTTTGATTAATAGATTTTTGCACTTTATTTTTTTGTATTTCAATCCAATTATATTTTAAAAATATTTCAGTTGAGTGGATGATAGAAAATTGCTATTATTGTTTTTTCTTTGAAGTAAATTTAGCCCACTTTTGCTAAAATAGAAAATATAGTCTACTGATGGTGCCTTGAATACCGGTTTCTTTCATTTAATGTTCATGTTATGGGGATATTTATATAAAGGAAATTTGTCTTTTGTGTCTGTTGAAAATTAAAGATTACTGACAGAGCCATAAGAAAATATTGCTTTATTTATCTGATCATATTGTAATATATTTGTTAGGTTTTCAGTAGGTTCAATTAGGTTCACTAGACTATATGCGTCATTTAAAAATTTTTCAATGAACATTCGAACAGTCCGGCCCTCGTCTTGTAGCTGATTTTTTTATTTGGCCCTCCGTCCATTTGACTTTGACACCCCTGGCTTAGAGCTTTGAGGGCACTATGTTGTTGAATGCTGAGCTGTAGTCAATGAAAAGCATTCTCACATAGGTGTTCCTTTTGTCCAGGTGGGAAAGGGCAGTGTGAAGTGCAATAGAGATTGCATCATCTGTGGATCTGTTGAGGCGTTATGCAAATTATAGTGGGTCTAGGGTTTCTGGGATAATGGTGTTGTTGTTGTCAGGACCCGGTTACGAATCCGGGTCTCCGGTGTGAGAAACAGTCACTTAGCAAACTGAGCCACGAATAGTCGGCATATCCCAGAAGATGAGGCAGACACAGCAGTACTTGAGACAGTGTTTTAATAAAGTAAAAGGAAAGTTCAGGCAAAAATATAAGTCCACAACGTCAAAAGTAATTCCAAGAGAACAAAGGTAATCCTCCAAGTCAAAAAGGTAAATCCACAAGGTGGTATGTACAGCAGAAAAAAGCCTCAAAAGATAATCAAAAAATAAATAAACAAGAACAAAAACAGAGTACCACAAGAGAGTCCAACTGGAGCAACAAATGTTCACAGCATCGCTGGGGCTGGGTGCTAACATTCAAACACAGAGCAAAGAACTGAGGAAAACTAAGGGTTTAAATACAATCAAGGGAAACGAGGCACAGGTACAAATATTAACTGGGAACCAGGGAAAACAAAAGGGTCAAAAAGCACAATGGGGACATCTAGTGACCAAAACCGGAACAACCCTGGCCAAATCCTGACAGATGTGAGCCATGACCAGCCTTTCAAAGCACTTTGTGGCTACAGACGTGAGTGCTATGGGTCGGTAGTCATTTAGGCAGGTTACCATAGTGTTCTTGGGCACAGAGACTATGGTATTCGGCTTAAAACATGTTGGTATTACAGACTCAGACAGGGAGAGGTTGAAAATGTCAGTGAAGACACTTGTCAGTTCGTCAGCGCATGCTCGCAGGTACACGTCCTGGTAATCCGTCTGGCCCTGCGGCCTTGTGAATGTTGATCTGTTTAAAGGTCTTACTCACATCGGCTGCGGAGAGCGTGATCACACAGTCGTCCGGAACAGCTAGTGCTCTCATGTATGTGTCAGTGTTATTTGCCTCGAAGCGAGCATAGAAGTAGTTTAGCTTGTCACTATAATGTTTACATTGAGACAGTGTGATGATCATTTATTTGCATCTAAGGTGTTCCTGTACGGTGCACATCCTCTTCACACCAAGGTAAATATGAGTGCGTTTTACACAGTGGAGTCTGCTGAGGGGAGGACGTCTCTTAATAATGGCTGGAACGGAGTGAATGAAATGAATGAATGGAAGTGAATGGAAATCATGTGTTTGATGTATTTGACAACATTCCACACTATTCCGCCTCAGCTATTACCACGAGCCCTTTAAGGTGACTCCAGCCTCCTGTGCTTCTACACAGTAAATATGATCCTGTCTGTGTCTGTTGTTCTCCAGGCAGGTGTTTAATGATGCCCAGGGAAGTCTGGACATGAACGGGAAGTTCTCTCCTCTCTATCGCCAGGACAGCAGCAAGATGCTGGCTGACTTCAGGAAGTGAGTCATCAGTAAGACCTATGATGGCTGTGACAGTACACTGTAGGTGGCTTGGCGTGCTGGTTGCGCTATATGTCAGTCGGTATCCTAGTGTCTGTTTGCACTTCAGGCTGGTTTTCTAGTGCTTTGACTGTTTCATGCACGTTCACCCTTTAGGCCAGAGAAGAGCAAGCTGCAGACTATCCCTGGACAACTAAATGTCACCATCGAATGTGTGCCTCCAGACCTCTCAAGTGGGTAGTTTTATTCAGATATGTACACCATCCATATTCAAACATTTGCCTTAACTACTGTTGTTTTAGCCTGTCGTTTACATTAGATTGAATGATAAGTCAAAGTGTTAGTGGTTAATTGAATTAGTTGATTATGGTTGATGACGAGGTATTTGATTAGTTGCACTAATGAACACTTTAATCTTGCCCCCCCCCTTATGTATGCATTTATAAAGCCTTTATAACAGCTACTTAAGACATTCTAACATCGATTGCTCTAATGTCCTCCCTTCTTCCTCAGACACGTTGACCTCGTCCTACATCCCAGTCAAGCCCTTTGAGGAGGAGTATGAGAGGGTCTCTGTGGAGATCGAGGAGTTTCTCCCTGAGGAGGCCAAGTACCCCTTCACTGTCTTCAAGAACCACCTGTATGTCTATCCCCTTTAGCTGAAATACGACAACCAGAAGAGCTTCGCCAAGGGGAGGGAGGGAGGGAGGGAGGGAGGGGGAAAGGGAAAGGAGAGAGAGAGAGAGAGAGAGAGAGAGAGGGAGATGGTTTTAGTCATCAGTGTGGAAATAGCAACACCAAACTGACTTGCAAGCATTGAGGGCAGTTGGTTATTGTGTTTACAGCTCACTACTTCTTGACTGTCCTCCTTCCTGGGGGAGTTATTGTGTTGACTGAAGTGTCTTTTATCATTCCAGGCAAGAAACATAGCGGTGTGTGTGCAGTTCAGAGACTCGGACGAAGAAGGCGCGGCCCCTCTAAAGGTGAGCGTTTGTTTTGGATGAGAGGTGTGTGAGGTTGTGAAAATAACTGGGAGTCCCTAGGAAAGAAGACAAACTGCTGATAAAGTCCAACTCAGTGGAGTGGCAGAGTGGTTGCCAAAAATTAGAGGAGAGAAAAAAACTCTGACCTAAGCCAGTTATTACAGCTGGCAAGGAGAACTAATGAGATCACTTACTCACTCACATTGAGCAACATGTAGAATACGTATAACATTTCTGGGGGGAAACCTCCATCAAACGGCTAAAGAATTGTTTTTTAGATGGAATGATAGCCAATGGTTTAGGAAGCTAGCATTTACAGTACCATACTGTAGACCTAAGTTCTGCCTGTTTTAGTTGTTTGTTGCTGTGCTGGTCTTTTCTGTACTCTCACCCCACTCTGAAGATAAGACTCCATGCTGGAGATTCCAGTCCTTCTAGCCAGGGAAAGGGTCCTCAGCATCACTGTGTAATCACCGCACTTTCACATGTTGTTGCCGCAGGAACAGGGCTTCTAAATGCACAACTTTTTCCATGCTGGTACACAATCCATAATCATGTGATCTGAAACTGTCTCTTCCCTCGACTGAGCTGTTCATTTGAGCTCTGCTCACTCTGTTCATTCAGAGGACCTCCACCGCTCTCATAGGCTGTGTCGCAAATGGCACCCTATTCCCAGGGTAGTGCCTTACTTCTGACACTACTTTTCACCAGAGCTGCTCAAACGCTATGCCCTACTTAGGGAATAGGATGCCATTTGGGACCTAGCCCGAGGCTCTGCCTCTCCTCTCTACAGTAATGAGGAATGACCAAAGTAATCAATGTCCTAATTACCGTTCCAAACGAATCCCCCTCTCCTCCTCACTGTGTCTGCCATATCAGGGTCAATTATCTAGACCTCTGCCTGGACTTCCAAACAGGTTGACTTCAGGGCATGTATTCACAAAGCCACATCACATGCATGGGCTTAGGCAACTCAGCCTGCCCCTCCTCCTTCCCTCCCCTGGTTCTGCTTGGTCTCTCACCCCAGTTTAGCCTGGCGTGAGAGAGTTCTCCTTTCATTAACTCAAATCTCACCTCTAACTGACACTGGTGAACAGCTAGTTTTCACCATTGTTCATAATGATGTTGTTTGCTTGTGTTGCAAGTTCTGCCATGAGAGGCTGGCGTTGTATTTTAGATGTGATTATACAGTTCTTTGAAACCATTTCTGTCTAGTTATTATCAGTGCTCACAGATTGCTGTAGACTTACTCACTGGCATACCCTAACATTGAAGGATGAGCAGTAGATGACTAATAATGTATGTGTGTGTGTTTCAGTGTATCTACGGAAAGCCAGGGGAGACACTCTTCACCACCAGTGCCTGTGCGGCCGTCCTCCACCACAACCAGAACCCTGAGTTCTATGACGAGGTGAGTGAGACCCTTGCTCAATAAACCTGACCTGCCAAGCCCCCCCTCCCATGGTTCACGTCTACAAAACAGTTAAACAGTTGAGTTTGAACAATGCATCATGTCTTGTCAAAGCTTCACTATAGGTGAAGGAGTTGAGAAGTTGGTGTTTTTAAAGCCTATTTAAAACATGGTCGGTCTACAGTACAGTATTCTACTGAAGTCCAGTCCACCAGTTATTTCCGGGTTAATCCTGTAACTCTGCCTCACACTGGGCTAGTCAGACACCCACCAGAGCCCCCTGGCCAGGGAAAAGGGAGGGAGAGGTGAGGACAGGAGACTATCTCAGACCCACGGGAGCGGGGGCATCTTGTGTTTGGTATATGGATTAGACTCCACACACCCTCACCATCCAAGCCCCCCCTTTTCTTTACTCTCCAGTGACCAATTCCTGGACCAATACCCCATGCCTTGCTGAATAGTTAACTAAATGAGTTCCAGTGAGTTATGAGGCTTCAACAAGTGAAAGGACAGCACTATTGATGTTGACACATGATCTAGTCATACTGAGAATTGACGTTAGTTTAATACTATGCCATGGGCTGTCTGTGTTATTTCCTGTGAAGCAGAGCGCACGTGCAGGCAGACTGAACATTATACTACTCACTGTTACTGCCCCCTTGTGGGGAGAGTCGGAAGAATTGAGCTTTTTGACCAATTTTTGTCATTTAGCAGATGCTCTTATCCAGAGCGGCTTACAGTAGTGAGTGCATACATCTTCATACTTTTGATTGGGTTCCTCTGAACATTATCACTAATATTAATGACTGATTGTTTCCCTACCTATACAGGTAAAGATTGAGCTGCCCGTCCATGTTCATGAGAAACACCACATCCTCTTGACCTTCTACCACATCAGCTGTGAGATCAGTACCAAGACTAGCACCAAGAAGAGAGAGGGAGTCCCTGGGTAAGACTAGGAGCGTTTTTTTTTTGAGGGTGTGCGTGTGTCTGTTTAGTGTATTTGTCTTGAGTGTGTGTATCTACCATCTACCTCCATTACCTTAGACATCCATCTCTCTCTGTAACAGTGGGCTACTCCTGGGCCCCTCTGTTGAAAGATGGCAGGATGCAGTCTATAGAGCTGCAGCTGCCTGTGTCTGCCACCCTGCCCCCAGGATACCTGTATGACAAGACCCAGGACGCCATTAAAACGACTGCAGCATCTTTGCACGTTGTAATAAAAGTTTGAATCTTAATTGATGCATTTCAAATTGTCTTTTTGTGAGGCGCAGCCGGGAACTAAACTCAGCAAAAAAAGAAACGGGATGAGCCTGCAGGAAGGGTACCACATGAGGGAGGAGGATGTCTTCCCTGTAACGCACAGCATTGAGATCGCCTGAAATGACAACAAGCTCTGTCCGATGATGCTGTGACACACCGCCCCAGACCATGACGGACCCTCCACCACCAAATCGATCCCGCTCCAGAGTACAGACCTCGGTGTAACGCTCATTCCTTCGACGATAACCCCGAATCCGACTATCACCCCTGGTGAGACTAAACAGTGACTCGTCAGTGAAGAGCACTTTTTGCCAGTCCTGTCTGGTCCAGCGATGGTGGGTTTGTGCCCATAGGCGACGTTGTTGCCGGTGATGTCTGGTGAGGACCTGCCTTACTACAGGCCTACAAGCCCTCAGTCCAGCCTCTCTCAGCCTATTTTGTGCGTTCCTGGTGTAACTCTGGCAGTTGTTGTTGCCATCCTGTACCTGTCCCCCAGGTGTGATGTTCGGATGTACCGATCCTCTGCAGGTGTTGGTACACGTGGTCTGCCACTGCGAGGACGATAAGCTGTCTGTCCTGTCTCCCTGTAGCGCTATCTTCAGTGTCTCACAGTACGGACATTGCAATTTATTGCCCTGGCCACATCTGCAGTCCTCATGCCTCCTTGCAGCATAACTAAGGCACGTTCACGCAGTTGAGCAGGAACCCTGGGCATTTTTCTTTTGATATTTTTCAGAGTCAGTAGAAAGGCCTCTTTAGTGTTCTAAGTTTTCATAACTGTGACCTTAATTGCCTACCGTCTGTAAGCTGTTAGTGTCTTAACGACCGTTCCACAGGTGCATGTTCATTAATTGTTTATGGTTCATTGAACAAGCATGGGAAACAGTGTTTAAACCCTTTACAATGAAGATCCGTGAAGTTATTTGGATTTTTACGAGTTATCTTTGAAAGACAGTGTCCTGAAAAAGGGACGTTTCTTTTAGTTCTGTACAATGTCGAGTGGTGGGGTTGATGAACCAGACTTGGAGGATCCTCCATCATTTAAATCTCCAGATGAGAAACATTTTGTCTTCCCAGTAGATTACTATGGCGATGGACAGAGAGTGGTGGGGTTGATGAACCAGACTTGGAGGATCCTCCATCATTTAAATCTCCAGATGAGAAACATTTTGTCTTCCCAGTAGATTACTATGGCGATGGACAGAGAGTGGTGGGGTTGATGAACCAGACTTGGAGGATCCTCCATCATTTAAATCTCCAGATGAGAAACATTTTGAGTAGATTACTACGGCGATGGACGGAGAGTGGTGGGGTAGATGAACCAGACTTGGAGGATCCTCCATCATTTAAATCTCCAGATGAGAAACATTTTGTCTTCCCAGTAGATTACTACGGCGATGGACAGAGAGTGGTGGGGTTGATGAACCAGACTTGGAGGATCCTCCATCGTTTAAATCTCCAGATGAGAAACATTTTGTCTTCCCAGTAGATTACTACGGCGATGGACAGAGAGTGGTGGATGAAACATTAACAGTATGTTGCTACATTTACACTGACATCACCCCAGTATAACAGAGCAAGATGGAAACGCAAAGAAACAATATCGTCTCCCCCCTGCATTCAAGCAGCCCTTGGCAGCTGATTCTGACCTGGCCATAGAAATTACAGGAGCGATAGGTAGGCTATTTTTTAGTCTGGTTTATAGCCGCAGATATGCACCCGTTCTCTGTGGTTGAGAATAGGGGGTTTCAGCACCTCATGAAAGTGCTCGAGCAACGTTAATAACCTCCTTCTTTTACCCATTTCAGCAAACGGGTAGTACCATCTCTATATAAGCAAACCAATGCAAAAGTTTTTAATTAATTGGCCAATGCACCATTGGGCGCTTACTTCAAGACCCAAATGCAGTGAAAATACATATTTTCCTGTGTTTTATATATATTTACATACTGAGGTTTTGATAATTCTGTGATATTGTGAAAATGATGCTAATGACCTTTTAGTGTAAGAGCTGTTTGAAAAGACCGCCTGAAATGTCAGCCTGTTTTGGTAGGATGGAGTTTTGGCCTCTCTGGTGACATCTGAAGGAGGCAGTGTCATGGTGCATTCGTAACCAAGTGGGAATTAGGAATTTAACTCATACGACTGGGATCTTTATGACCGGTCATCACACTCGGAATTCCAACCTTTTAGAGAGCCGACTTTCCGACCTGAAGATCACAGTCATGATTTGACCTCATTTTTTTCCAGAGTTCCCAGTTGTCTTGAATGCACCATAACATCCCAAGCACCCGCTTTCCCACATGGTGACCTCTGACCTCACCTACTAAGGGAATTGCCTCTATTACAGTATTTTTGGCAGTTTAATGCAACAACAAAACATTATTTATGAAGAGCAATTTATTAATGTTTTTTTTTTAACACTATACTTGTTTACAAGCGTGATAGCTGTACTTTTGGTTCATAGTTGACACAGCTTGTTGGCCATTAGCCTGTCTGCATTTCTCAACAAATTTCAAATTTAGATGAATGCATCCAACTGGTATTTATGACTTCACAACTGCTAAATTCCCACCTCCCACGTGGTTACAAACACAGCATCAGAATGGAATGCCAGGAACATTATGAATGGCATTTATTTTTCCCGCTGTACCGAAACCAAACCCTCACTCCAAAACCGCAATACGTACCGAACCTTGGCTTTGGTGAACCATTGCACACTATGAGTTATTGAAAAATGCAGGATACTGAAATGACACTTTTCAAAGTGAAGACCAATGTAGCTTCAACAATATACCCTGAAGTATGTCTTCTACCTTCCAACATTAAAACAACTTGTTAAAGCTATTGTAACAAACACCATAAGACATCTGTGTTCTGTATTTCTCTGTCTAGGATCTGCACCTCCACAAGTTCTTCCAGCACTGCCAGCTGATAAGGTCCTCCTCAGAGGGCAACCCAGCAGAACTCATCAAGTATCTTAAGGTGAGAGAGACACTTCTGTTGTGAAGCCTTATTTATGCTATCACTTGGTATTGCTGTCTCTCTGACTTCAACCCTCATAAATTTTAACTTAATTTCCTGCAGGTCATGCTCTCTCTCTCTCTCTTTGTCTCTCTCTCTCACTCACAACCCTTTCTCTCTTTCTCGCCATCTCTCTCCCTCCTTCCCTCCCTTCCCTAGTGCCTGCATGCCATGGAGGCTCAGGTGAACATTCAATTCCTCCCCACTGTGCTGATGCAGCTGTTTGAGGTGCTCACCACGGCAACCAAAGAAGCTCAAGAAATCGCTGTCAACTCCACCCGGTGAGTCTTGACCCCTGACCCTATGACGTTATCATGATTTGACCCCATGAAATAGTGACCTAGACATAGTCAGAGTTGTGAATGTGAGTTATAAGTCAATTGATTTGAAAATGCCTTTTTTCTGTTGTCAAATATAACACAACAGTCACTGTACAGGAGTTTGCTAAACGGCACAAACAGATTTTGGACGAGGCTTTTTGAAATGCGTTTTTTGGAAGCGTTAATGGATGTAGGTTGAAAAAAGTAACATTCTAACTCTTCAGTGTGATTATACACGTCGTTTCCCGGTGCCATGAGGAAGGACTGGAAAACTACCTGCGCTCTTTTCTGAAGGTAAAAACGTCAGGCATCATACACACGACAGTCAATCATCATTTTGGGGCTCCCGAATGGCGCTGCGGTCTAAGGCACTGCATCTCAGTGCTAGAGGTGTCACTACAGACACCCAGGTTTGAATCCAGGCTGTATCACAACCGGCTGTGATTTGGAGTCCCATAGGGAGGCGCAAATAAGAATTTGTTCTTAACTGATTTGCCTAGTTAAATAAAGGTTACATTTTAATGAGCAGAATCAATGCCTGATCCTTGCCTTACTGATGAATGTAAAGATGCGTAATGCATTTTCAGTTGAAAGTTACTTCAAGTTCATTCATTTCTCATTTGGGATAATGTTACAGCATGAACAGCAGCATGCACACACTTTTTTACTTGTTACGTTCAAGCAAAACATGTAAATTCCCATACTGACCAGCAGGTATCACTGCAGCACATGCAACTGAACCAGCCACTTGTTCCTTGAAAGGGAAAGTGGATTCCTTACATTCTTCTGTCGCTAATAAGCATGTTTTGACAGCCCACCATGTTTTCGAAACAATTACTTTTGTGCAGTTTTCTATTGTCAGTACACCCAGGATTCTTGCACACGAAGCCGGTATTATAAAGGCCATATTATAGAACCCATTGATGTTTTTTGATGTTGTCAGACTGTTGATATGATCTTTCTTAGGAAGAATGCATCCCTAATGGCATCGCATTCCCTTTATAGTGCACTACTTTTGACAAGGGCATTATGCAGGCCTCTGGCCCAAGGTAGTGCACTATGAAGTAATAGGGTGGCAATCGGGACGCTATCTAAATGTTTCACAATTGAGCAGTAGGACCAACTTTTCTGTCCCTCTTCTTCTTTTCTAGTATTCTTGGTTCTTCTTTTAGACAATGGCCAAATCCATGGCCCAGTACCTCCAGGAGGGCAACAGGATCAAGGTCGGTGCATGTTCTATTCTGAATAGGGGTTTATCTTGTGTCCCACATCGAAAATAGTGCACACACCCACACAAAACAGCCATCCCTGACAAGCCCTCAGGTGGAGGGGAACAGTTAGCATTCTTTCTATGCAAATATTTATCATGTGGCGCTGCAGTGTTACATTTCACACACTCTTTCCTCACTGCAAAAAATGTGGCAATGAACACTTCCTCATTCTACAGATATGCAAAGTTCAGTTGGTGATAAGGATATTCCTGCTTGTACTCCTATCTTGGCAACTGTTTAGAAACAGGCCCAGTAAAATCCAGACTGAAGCCTTTACTGCCTTATTAACTAAGGTTGCATAATATTTACTAGTACATTTGAGGATTTTACAAGTTGTGCACATTTTAGTGAGTCATGTTTCATCTCTTAGGCATCCAGCTATGGTGAAAGAAATCTATTTCTCAATGACCAGAAGAGCACACTTGCTCCTTCCTCCCATCCTATTGGTTAATATAAGATTTGTTTATCTGTAGTTGGGGCGAATCAGAACCACAAATCCACACACTTTATACCCATAGAACATCCATTGAGCTCAATTGGAAAATTGCCTTCCCCCAAGTTATGGTTCAGCCCTTATTGAACTGAATTGTCGCTCGGCCCAGAGGTTCACATGCCCCGGGTCACCATCTTGTCGACATCTATTAATGAGCGTGTTGTGTCCTACCAGATGCCCCGTGCCCAGAGGTTTCCAGACAGTTTCCACCAGGTTCTCCAGTCCTTGCTGTTGTCCATCATGCCTCACATCACCATCCGCCATGTTGAGATCCCAGAGGAGGCCCGCTGTGTCAACCTCAGCCTGGCTGGCTTCATCAAGGTCAGGCCCCCATACATTACCTGAACCATACACTACAAGCCCCCATACATTGCCTGAACTATACACTACAGGCCCCCATACATTAAAGTACCTGAACCATACACTACTTGCCCCCATACATTACAGTACCTGAACCATACGCTAATGGACGGACATAATACAAAATACACTGTTGCTGTTCTGAAAAAGGAATACTGTTGATATTGAGGTCTTCGTTGAAGACCAAACTCCCTTCTGAAACTAGTGATAATGTGTGGTGAATTCAGTGTACGTGTAAGTGAGGTGTTGTATGTGAAAGATGTCCTTGGTGTGCTTAGTTGGTTAGCCCTGGTCTTCTCAATGCCCTGATCTGTGTTTGTCTCCATAGCGCTGTCTGACCTTTATGAACAGAGGCTATGTCTTCAGCCTGGTCAACGACTACATACATGTGTGCCTTCACACTCAAAGACCCCAAGGTACTCGACACCAACAACCGTACCAACCACAGTACCTCTTAAATTGTTGATCATTTTATTATATACACGTGTATTATATAGGTCCTGTACAATAACCCTTCTGCTATTGTTGATCATGTATCATTAATGCAACTTGGGAACTAAAACAGCCTGCTGTACAGGCTTCTATAGACAGTAGATGCACATTGACTGTGGGAAATGTGCCCTACATAGAAAATAAGAGCGTGCTATAAGGGATCATGAATGGTAATAGTATAATTATACAGGCTACACAGCTGACTACCATAACCTAACACAGTATGACCCTGGCAGGTATAATAAAAAGCCTCTAGCAGTCCTTCAACATGCCTACACATTTGATCAACACTATATTATCAGCCTTCCCATATTTGACTAACAAATAAAAATCAACGTGTACATCCATTTTTTTTATTAACCCTCCGATTGCCGGTGGCTCTACAATGTTTTGTCTCTGGGATGATTTTCAATCCCAATCTCAATCATTTGTAGGATGAAAATAAACCATTTGTTTCTGGTCATCTTGAGTTCCAGTACGTGTGTGTTGGTAAAATGATGATTAAATGACTGAACAAATCATTTTAAATGGAACTGTAACTAAGTAAACTTATACTCTGTTTTATTATATCTGATTAACAATATTAGTTCATAAGAAGGGAGTGTGTGACACGGACAAGGAGTAATTAAAGTTAATGAACACCATTCCAACTAGGAAGAAACGAATGGGTTGGGGACTGTGTAAACACATAAGGCCGTTAACCTAGCGTTGAACCTACAGAAACTCCTAGGTTTTCTGTTAATTAGAACTGTCAGCTCAGTGGTGATCGATAATGTTGAGGGGTCAAAAGTTACCTAGGAGTGTGTTAGTAAGTTAGAATGAACTTTTCACCTCACTTTGTCCCGGTCGAGAGGAGGGGATTCTGTTAAAGCAATGAAATGACGTCATGATCTGTATATAAACTGTTGCTCGTGGTTAAGTGTCAGCGCGCTCCGAGATTAAATTCTGTTACCTATTATTGAAAGACTGGTCTGCGTCTATTTTATGCAAACAAGAATATTATAAATTCTCATAAAATAGATTAAGGGTTTTCAATTGATGAAAGCACATTGGCATAATTCAATTACAGTAACTGGGTGCTGTCTTAGGAGTTGTTTTGTAACGCTAGAGCGGTTTGTTGACTGACAGGTCTTGACAGAGATGAAGTTTGACTTCTTGATGACGGTGTGTAACCACGAGCACTACATCCCCCTCAACCTGCCCATGGCCTTCGGCCGCACCAAGCTGCAGAGAGTACAGGGTAAGGGGCTCCTGATCTCACGCCAAGCTTCTCTGTTCTATCAGCCACCATAGAAATAAGTATGAATAGAAAGGGAGTCACCATTCAAGTCAATGATGACATAGTGGGTGGATTGGCATCCATTTTGAGTGTACCCATGCCTAGAAGGCAAGTCAGGAAGTGTACCCGTTAATCTGTGCTGTGATTTGTTGAGTCAACTCAACTGGCATTAGAAAAAATCAATTCCATTGCATGAGACACATCAGTTAGCATCATTTGAATGAACATTCTACATTGCCATGGCAATCCAGCATCCGTTGATAGAACATTCCAAAATACCATGGACATGATTGCATCCCAATACCAGACAGCCATTGTGAGTATACAGTACCAGTCAATTGCCAGGGTTAGAGCTTCCAAGTCCGTTCTGTTCATTCTCATTTCTAGGCGTGCCACACACAACCATCTATTACTGAGGTGCATAACTCAGGCCTTGTTCTGCAGTTTGTGCTGGTTTTCCTTTCTCCCTGGTCACTTAAAGGGAAACTTCACCACTTTTCAACCTTATATTCATCCTCAATATGAGTTTGAAAAGTGGTGAATTTCCCCTTTAATGTATCAATTAATGTAACTGATGGAAAAAATGTACTTGCAGTACAAGGACCCTTGAGGATCAAGTCTAATACAGAGCAGACCATGTGGAGTCTAGCAAAAGGGGGGTTGTTAAATTAATTATATGAATGATATTTACCAAAGCCACAGTATATTCTTGTAATAGTACTGCATGCTATGTTCATTTATTTTACTCATTTGTTTCTCCTCCCTCTTGTTTTGCTTGTGGTTGTCAGATTTTATTTCGTACGCGACAGAGCTTTTTGGCACAGTAGGTGCCATGTTTGCAGTTTGAACGCCAACTGAGTCGGCATGCAACTAACCCACTTCTGCTACCTCCTTCTATCCAGGAAACTCCTAAACTCTTCATGATTGCTAAAATCCGAACCGCCTGCTTGGACCAATGTTTTGTTGTGGCCTGGAGATTGTCACACTTGCTGTCTTTGAACGAGGAAATCTAATTACTTTTCTCTGTTTGATGTTTTGACTGATGATTTCAGACGAGGGGAGAGTATTTATTGCTGCCGCTGCATGAGGGACTGCTACCATACATTCTCTCTCTAGTCCTCTCTTCCATTTTCTCTCTCTCCCTTCCTCTCTTCTCTCTTGTTGGCTGCTTTTCCTTCATTCTAGTCCAACTCATCCCAAACCATCTCAATTGGGTTGAGGTCGGGTGATTTGTGAAGGCCAGGCCATCTGATGCAGAACTCCATCACTCTCCTTCTTGGTCAAATAGCCCTTACACAGCCTGGAGGTGTGTTGGGTCATTGTCCTGTTGAAAAACAAATTATAGTCCCACTAAGCGCAAACCAGTAGGATAATGTATTGCTGCAGAATGCTGTGGTAGCCATGCTGGTTAAGTGTGCCTTGAATTCTAAATAAATCACAGATAGTGTCACCAGCAAAGCAACCCCACACCACCTCCTCCATGCTTCACGGTGGGAACCACACATGCGGAGATCATCCGTTCACCTACTCTGCGTCTCACAAAGAAATGGATATTGGAACCAAAAATCTCACATTTGGACTCAGCAGACCAAAGGACAGATTTCCACCAGTCTAATGTCCATTGCTCGTGTTTCTTGGCCCAAGCAAGTCTCTTCTTATTGGTGTCGTTTAGTAGTGGTTTCTTTGTAGCAATTCGACCATGAAGGCCTGATTCACGCTGTCTCTTCTGAACAGTTGATGTTGAGATGTGTCTGTTACTTGAACTCTGTGAAGCATTTATTTGGGCTGCAATCTGAGTTAACTCTATTGAACTTATCCTCTGCAGCAGAGGTAACTCTGGGTCTTCCTTTCCTAATGTGAGCCAGTTTCATCATAGCGCTTGATGGTTTTTGCAACTGCGCTTGTTCTTGAAATTGTATGGATTGTCTTAAATTAATGATGGACTGTCTTTTGAGTTTGATTTGATTTTTACAGGGACAGTGCACATTAATCAATGTTTCAGTAGAAGTGCCGGTTTTAGCCAGCCGGCTAATTTTCAACCGCAGTCTCTGGGCAGGTTATTAAAAACAATTACAATATAGACAATCATTGAGCAGTGAGCACACGCAGAGCAACATAGGACAAGCAAGACATAGCAGACAGAGCAACATAGAACAAAAAGCAGAAAGACAAAATTCATAAAAGCAACAAAAGCAACACACCTCACAAGCTATAGACAACATGGAAAGCGGCAATACACAGCTAGGGATTATGTTCACAAATCTGATTGACCTTTAGCCATGTCTTCAAGCATTTTGTGAAAGTGTGATATGTGGTGGAGGTATGTGTGTCTGATGGCAGTGTATTCCAGACATGGGAAGCTCTCACAGAGAAAGTGAATTTACTAAATGTGCTTTTCCTTAAGGGAACTATACAGTCACCTCTCATGGCAGACCTTGTGGATCTGCTACCATATGTTTGGGTTTTCTGTTTAACAAAAATACTGAGTGGAGGGGGAGCCAGGCCATTTAGGATCTTGAATACAAGACATGCGTTGGTGTATTGCACAAGATTTTCCCAACTCAGGAGCCTATGCTTTCTGAGGATGTAACAGTGATGATGGCTATTGGGCTTCCTATCAAGCACTTTGAGAGCCTGTTTGTAGACAGACTGAATAGGTTTTAATGTTGTACAGCAAGTTTGGGCCCAACTAGTCAAGCAGTATGTTAAGTGGGGGAGTATCATAGATTTGAAGTACAGTTTTGCTACCTCTGTAGTCAAACAATTTCGTATAAATCGGAAATTAGCTAGGTTGAATTTGGTTATTTTGAATTTGTTTTTTCACATGCTTTTTAAAAGAGAGGTTGGAATCGAGTATGATGCCAAGGTACTTAAAATCAGATACCACCTGAAGCTTCTCCCCTGGCTCAGTAGCATCTGTTGCCCTCTTTGTGAAGAACATGCAAACAGTTTTTTCACATTGAGATGCAAACACGAGTCACTGTCCCACTTTGTAACCTGGACCATTACAGTAGTGCGTTCTCATGCAGCTTGTTGTTTGCTCTTTGCATGCACATATATCACTGTATCATCTGCATACATTTGAACTTCAGACCCAGTACAGACAGAAGGCAGATCATTAACGTACAGGCTGAACAGGAGGGGCCCCAGTATTGACCCTTGGGGCACGCCCACATCATAGCTAAGAGTGAGCGACAGCTCATTGCTCACTCTGACACACTGAGTTCTGCCTTCAAGGTATGATTTCATCCATCTCAAGGCATTGGGGGGAAAAGTTGAACTTGGACAATTTTGTGATGAGAATCTCATGGTTAACAGTATCAAAATGTATCTTTGCTTATTTGAGCTGTTCTTGCCATGATATGGACTTAGCCCTATTTGGTAAAAGACCATCTTCTATATACCACCCCTACCTTGTCACAACACAACTGATTGTCTCAAACGCATTAAGAAGGAATGATATTCCACAAATTAACTCTTAACAAGGCACACCTGTTAAATGCATTCCATTTGACTACCTCATGAAGCTGGTTGACAGAATGCCAATAGTGTCGAAAGCTGTCATCAAGGCAAAGGGTGGCTACTTTTAAGAATATCAAATATATTTTACTACATGATACCATATGTGTTATTTCATAGTTTTGATTTATTCACTATTATTCTACAATGTAGAAAATAGTCAAAATAAAGAAAAACCCTTGAATGAGTAGGTGTGTCCAAACTTTTGACTGGTACTGTACATCAAAACATATTATACAATTACATGTAGAAAGTGTTCATGGTCTCATAGGTGTTTCTCTGCTTTCCCTGGTTAGAAGGTGGTGGTGTTTCCCTGGTTAGAAGGTGGTGGTGTTTCAGATTTGTGAACATAATCCCTTTCTCTGATTTCCCTGGTTAGAAGGTGGTGGTGTTTTGCATTGGAGAAAAATGTTGCAGAGTCCATGTGTTCAACATGTGATGTTGTCGCATTTCTCCCTGTAATTTGTCAGGCATGTCATTCCATGAGTGAAACAGGATATCTACCATGTCACTTGAATGCTACCATTCAGTCGCATGTTAAAGAGATTGGTTGATTGAAATCATAGATGCGCCCCTATATATTAAAGCAGGGCAGACTGCACCTGTTGCTAGTACCCGTGTCTATTTCCTATGTAGTGCATCACATTGGGTATTGGGACGGTGACATATTCTTTGATTTGGCTCTGTACTTCGGATTTGAAATTATACAATTACTATCAGGTTAAAGTGCAGAATGTCAGCTTTAATTTGAGGGAATTTTCATCCATATCAGGTGAACAGTTCAGAAATCACAGCTCTTTTTATACAAAAGTGTAGTGCTTGGTCACATATTCATAGCACGCAGTGACTACATCAAGCTTGTGAATCTACAAATTAGTTGGATGCATTTGCTGTGTGTTTTGGTTGTGTTTCGAATTATTTTGTGGTAAATTAGAAATGAATGGCAAAGAATGTATTGTCATTTTGGGGTAATTTGTTTGTGTAAATAAGAATAGAATATGTTTCTAAACACTTCTGCATTCATGTGTATTCTACCATGATTACAGATAGTCCTGAATGAATTGTGAATAATGATGAATGAGAATGTTACAGACGCACATAGATCATACCCCCAAGACATTCTAACCTCATCATTTCAATAACAGGGGAGGTTATCTTTGGGGGGGGTATGATAGTTATACCTGTAACTTTCTCACTCATCATTATTGACAGTTTATTCAGGATTATCCGTAATCGTGGTAGCATCCACAATAATGTAGATGTGTTTAGAAACATATTATATTGTTATTTACAATAAAAATTGCTCCAAAATGACACACTACTTTATTTTCTATTGACTACAAAATAATGTGAAACACAACCAAAACAAACTAAATCCAACTAGTTTCTAGGTGTGGGGCGGCAGGGTAGCCTAGTGGTTGGAGCGTTGGACTAGTAACCGGAAGGTTGCAAGTTCAAACCCCTGAGCTGACAAGGTACAAATCTGTCGTTCTGCCCCTGAACAAGGCAGTTAACCCACTAGGCCGTCATTGAAAATAAGAATTTGTTCTTAACTGACTTGCCTAGTTAAATAAAGGTAAAATAAAAATCATTGTGTGCTATGAATATTGGACCAAATACTACAAGCTTTACTACTTTAATACACATGAATTTGTTCTAATATTTTTTGTTCCCTAAATGGAGGGACTGTGTACAAAATGTGCTGTAATTTCTAAACAGTTCATGGATATGGATGAAAGTCTGCGCTTTAAGTTAAGTTGACAGTCTGCACCTTAACTTTATAGTCATTGTATAAAATCCAAAGTTCTGGAGTACTGAGCCAAAACAACAAAACATGTGTCACTATCCCAATACTTTTGGAGCTCACTGTAGTGCACTGCTTTTGGCCAGGAAATAGGCTGTGATTAAGGACATGACCTAACCATGTTGACCATTGACCCCAGACCATAGCCTGGAGTCTGCGCTGACGGAGGAGTACTGTAAGAACCACTTCCTGGTGGGTCTGCTGCTTAGGGAGGTGGCCGAGGCCCTGCAGAGGTCAGACAGCTAGCAGTGGCCGTGCTGAAGAACCTGCTTATCAAACACGCCATGGATGACCGTTACACCCAGAACAAGGTGAGGAGGAAGTGGAGACAGACAGACAAACAGCTACACCCAGAATGAGGTGAGGGGGTGACGGCAGACCTGCCAACCTGCACGCATTTTGCGTACCATACATGCAATTTGACGTCAAAGCACGCCTGTACGAAAAACAATTACGCAACAGTAGGATTTTTTGACTCATCCATCTGAAGTTGGAGTTGAGCCAATAAAACAACTTGGGCAAGGAGAAATATCTCTAGCTTTCCGCTCCAGCCTGCCCCCCCCTGTAGTCGTACTATTTTCCTCCCTCGAGCTGGATGGTAGCTCTCCACTTCGTCCATTAATAAACTGATGTATAAGGAAAAAGGGCATAGAAAAAAAGGGGAATGAACTGTTTTCCAAATACATTTTCCTCAATTGTATGTGTTAGTCAAACACATTGCCACTATTATTTTCTAGTTATGCCACTATTATTTTCTAGTTATGCCACTATTATTTTGTAGTTAGCTCCTGGAGTGAGGAGTGTTCACTGTCTCTCCTGAATCAAGATAAGAAAGTTGTCTGTTATGCAAATCCATACTGTATCAGCCTTGTAGATGCAAATAGTCACTGGTAGCCAAGCTTTGCGATAAAGGCCAGCTTTCGAATAGTGTACCTCTCATCGTACAGTAGATGCGTTTTGGTTGACATGGGCTGTGATAGTGTCAGATGGTAGTGTTGACCAGTATGTTATGTGTAGTGCTGAGCGATTTGTGCTTATTGAGGTCAGTTCGATTTCGGTTTAGATTATTTGGGTTGAAGGCTGTAACAGCACAAAATAAAACAATGAATAAAAGTCCCATGATGGTAGTGACTGTCCATTACTGCTTATCACTTATTAACCATCATTTATTCACTTTACTTTACTTTAGTAAAATACTTCAGTTGTTGTGTATATTACATTTTGTTTTATTGATGACTTTATTATTTCATTCCAAGTCATTGTCTCATCTCTATAGAGCTGCTGCCTTATGCTGTCTGACAAAAACACTATTTTGTAGTTCTTCAAAGTAAATAATGCATACTTTTATCACTGCTGAATACCACCTATCAATCAACTTTGATCATGTATATTGGCCTGTTGGAATCTACAGCGCCCTACTAAGTTGCACAGTTCATGTGTTAGTCAAGCACATTGCCACTTATTTTGTAGTTAGCTCCTTAGCTTAGGCATCATTACGACAAAGGTAGTTAGCTACAGTGTTTATCCGACGTCTGCATGGGCCGTGCGGCGTTTACGGGTATACGGCCTCTGCAGAACCCATGGGATTTATGCAATTAATGACAGCTATAACTTGAGATTGTTGGAAAACCTGTCAAATTATAATAACTTAATTATTAACTTGATGTTACTTCATTCATCCCCCCTTCTGCATGTCAGAACCAGCAGGCCCGGATCTGTCTGCTGTACCTTCCACTGCTTGAGCTGCTCTACCAGAACCTCAAGCAGCTGTCTGCCCAGCGACACACCTCCAGCCCTGGCCTGGGCTTCACCGTGAGTCCCTCCACCCCTGGAGGTCCTGACTTACTCTAGCTAGTCTCATGATATATCAATCATATATTGATGTTTTGGAGTTTTAACTGAAAATG
The DNA here is from genome assembly GCF_045791955.1 of Oncorhynchus clarkii lewisi. NCBI lineage: Eukaryota > Metazoa > Chordata > Actinopteri > Salmoniformes > Salmonidae > Oncorhynchus > Oncorhynchus clarkii. The sequence continues at coordinate 20,644,691 of NC_092155.1, forward strand.
TTAATTGTATTTCAGTTAGTTTCCTGAATTTACTGAAATGAAATTGATCCCAACCCTATGGTTGTCCCTTGCTTTTGCAGGGTTCCAGAGATGACTTGAGATCAACCAGCTCGATGGACAGCCGCAGGACCAGCACGGCCGTCGATAAAGACCACGGTCAGTGGGACATCTGTCCTCAATGTGTTAACCCCTCATCGCTGTGTGTTTGTCTGTACGGTAGAGCAGGTGAGCAGACCCATTAGAACGGCATCATGTCCCATCAAAATGTTGCTCTGATGTTTTTGAACCAAAACATCAGAGCAATAATACATCATTGTCCATTTGGTTAGAACAGAAATTCTCCTTCTGCTTTTTTCCCCAAACCCACACACCACAGGAGGCTGGTGAGGGGAGGACGTGTGGAATGGAGTAAGTAAATGGAACAGTATTAAATACATGGAAACCAGAGGATCTCTTGAAACCATCTGTTTCATACAATTCCATCCAACCCGTCCTCCCCAATTAAGGTGCCACACACATCAAGAAGCACAGGGTCAACCACAGTGCAGCGCCTATATTTTTAAATGGCTTGCTCGAGGGCAGAATAGTAGTGTTAGTAATGACACAAGAGGCCCATTCAATCTCCACTTCTTCTGTATCACCTGGCCTGGGGCTTGAACCAGCAACCTTTCTAACCAGTCCACCTCTATAACCTCTGGGCTACCTGCCGCCCACAAAATGTATTTGAGATGCTATGTAAACATGTTTCTTTGTTCTCCCCAGGTCCAGGAAATCAGAATGGCCACCCGGTGAGGAGGGAGGACTCCAGAGGATCTCTGTTCATAGACTCTGGCACTCCAGACAGCTTTGAGGTACGAGACAGAGGGAGGGTGGTGGATTGGCCAATACAAATGAAACAGAAACAGAGGTGGTGTCCTAAATGGCACCCTATTCCCTATATAGTGCACTACTTTTGACCAGGGCCCATAGGGTAGTGCACTATAACGGGACTAGGATGCCATACGGGACACAACCAGAGAGAATGCCCTGGGCATTGTTCAGTAGGGAACATCGTAGCAACAGTCAAATATTGAATTTGATGTTTCACATCCTGCTCTTTTTAAAAATAAACATGGTTCTTATACCATGTTTTCTCACTCTGTGGTCAGACAGAGAGAGAGAGAGAGACACAGAGAGACAGCAGCCTCATCTCTGTTGTTGTTTTTCCAGTCACATATTGACGCTTGGGTCTTTCTCAAACACTTGAAGGCCGTTATATACTATAACTGTTGGTTCACATAGTTAAAAAGATACTATCCAGTGTCTTGGCTCTGTGTCAGCGTTCTAGAAACATGTTGGATTGAGATCAGATGAAGGAAACCAGTCATGTAAGAAGACAAGAGCAGATGTCACTCTGCTTTCAATCATCCTTTTTCTTACTCACGGTACGACTGAGTGCCACACTCAGCTTCTAATGATTATATTTCTTACTATGCGGTATGAATTAAAGCCACTTGTTCTCAATTGTGTTTTTTCTTCCTCTGTGGTGTTTTTCACTCAGCTTCACAGAAGGGGCACTGAGGTGAGACAAACAGACAGAGAGAGCCTGATCTCATGTTTTTTCCCCCCCGACAGATATTGTCCGATTTTGTTTTCGAAATGTAACGTATGATTTTATTTGAAAGTTTACATTTAGGATTGTATTTAAGAGAGAGGAGGGTTGATACTGCCATGTTTTCTTCCTCTGTGGTGTATTGTCCTCCAGCTTCCCCGGCGGGGCTCCACTATGAGCAGCAGTACTACTCTCCCTCCCATAGGCAGACTGGGCCACTATGAAATCAAAGGACTGCTGCTGTGTTTTCTTCACATCATCAGGACCATCTCGGAAGGTCAGCCAACACAACATTACATACGCCTATAGCACTGTATTATACTATAGGATTATCCAGAGATCCTATGAGTTGTATATGTAATTCTATGGTAATGTATGTATCTCTATGGACAGCAACACAGTTGCTTTTTTTAGAACTGTGTAGATCTGTACCTAAAATGGTTTTAAGATACATACCTAGATACTGTATGAATACTTTATATTATATGTTGTTTTTTTCCCTATATTATACAGGCATAATAACAGAATATGTATCTACACATTTTCATTGGCTCCCTCATTTGTAGAATTTCTGACTTATGTTGTTTTAGCGGACATGGGTAACATTCCAAATGACACTGGCCTGGTCATTGTGTAATTGTTTCCTGTTAGACACTGAGTCACCAAGCAGGCCATCTCTCTCCTGTTGTGTCTCTGTCTCTAGACACACTGCTGGCCTACTGGAACAAGGTCAACCCTCAGGGCATCATCAACTTCCTCAGTCTACTGGAGTGAGTACACACAACCTCTGAGTGGATGCAGGATTACAATAGATTATATTCTACAGTGCCTTCGGAAAGTATTCAGACCCCTTGACTTTCCACATTTACCTTACACACTTATCTTACAGCCTAAAATGGATGAAATAAAACATTTTCCTCAATCTACACAAAATAACCCATAGTGTCAAAGCGAAAACAGTTTTGTTTTCACATTTATGAAAAATGAAAAATAAATAAATATACAAGGTGGTGACCAAGAATCCGATGGTCACTCTCCTCTGTGGAGATGGGAGAACCTTCCAGAAGGACAACCATCTCTGCAGCACTCCACCAATCAGGCCCTATGGTAGAGTGGCCAGACAGAAGCCACTTCTCAGTAAAAGGCACATGACAGCCTGCTTGGAGTTTGCCAAAAGGCACCTAAAGACTCTCAGACCATGCAAAACAAAATTATTTGGCCTGAATGCCAAACGTCACGTCTGGAGGAAACCTAGCTCCATCCCTACGGTAAAGCAAGCATGGTAGTGGCAGCATGGTAGTGGCAGCATCATGCTGTGTGGATGTTTTCCAGAGGCAGGAACTGGGAGACTAGTCAGGATCGAGGGAAAGCTGAACAGAACAAAGTACAGAGATCCTTGATGAAAACCTGCTCAGGACCTCGGACTGGGGCGAAAGTTCACCTTCCAACAGGACAACGACCTTAAGCACACAGCCAAGACAACGCAAGAGTGACTTTGGGACAAGTCCCTGAATGTCCTTGAGTGCCCCAGTCAGAGCCTGAACTTGAACCCAATCAAACATCTCTGGAGAGACCTGAAAATAGCTGTGCGGCAACACTCCCCATCCAACCTGAATGGAAGAAACTCCCCAAATACAGGTGTGCCAAGCTTGTAGCGTCATTCCAAAGAAAACCTGTTTAAAAACCTATTGCTTTTTTATTATTAACCAGAGTGTCGATTGACGAGGGGGAAAAAACTATTTATTTTTAGAGTAAGTTTGTAACTAAACAAAAAAAGTCAAAGGGGTCTGATTTACTTTCCGAATGCAATGTATTGAGGGTGTGTTCATAAATTCACTCTGGAGTTCGAGTGCGCTCAGAGCGTGCTCTCGTCGTTCGTAAATTCATTGTTCTCAGATTGTGCAGTCGTAAATTCAGTTTTAGTCGGATTGTTCGTTCGTGAATTCAAAGCGTTTCGATCTTGGAGCGTTCAGAGCGCACACTGGACACTGGCCAAGGAGTCGGGTTGATCCAAGCGTTCTGACCTCACAACAGCAGTCAAGCATTTCGCTACACCCGCAATAGCATCTGCTAAACACGTGTATGTGACCAATCTGATTTGATTTGCAGCACCCAAGCTAACTGGCTAAAGTTGGCTAGCTTGCTAGCTACTTCCAGACACAAATGAGAGAATACCTCACTCTGACCATTTTACTCACCCTAGCACCCTGGCTGGTTAGGCTGTTTTCATGTTAGCATTGGTGACTGTGTTATGTCAACCATTTCATTCAGTGTTTTGGCCGATGTTTACTTTCACCTGTCATAACAACCGAGTTTAAGGCGTTTTGTAAATTCCTAAAATATTCTGCACTCTGCCACTCTCAAACCAGAGTGCAATGAAATTGGAGTAGATAGCCAGAGTGAATTAGTCACCCTTAGTCTACTGGAGTGAGTACAGCACAGGAGGTTGGTGGCACCTTAATTGGGGAGGATGGGTTCGTGGTAATGGCTGGAGCGGAATAAATGGAATGGTATCAAATACATCAAACACATGGTTTCCATGTCATTCCATTCACCCCGTTCCAAACATTAGGAGCCCTCCCCTCAGAAGCCTCCACTGGAGTACAGAAAACATCCGTGTGGATGCAAGACTAGAATAGAATAGGTTCTCCTCTCCTGTGTGAATGTAGGATTAGAGTCAGTACATTTTCCTGATTACACACCCTGAGCTGTAGTTACAGTGAAGCCCTAAAACTTGTCAATTGTCACATTAAAAAGTCTGTGTTTGTGAACAGGCAGCCATTTGTCAACAAAGACATGTTATTCATTGCAAATTAGATAGAATTACAGCCTTAGGACATACAGTCGAAGTCGGAAGTTTACATACACCAGCAAAATATTTAAACTCAGTTTTTCATAATTCCTGACATGTAATCCTAGTAGCCTTCTACAAGGTTCCCAAAATAAGTTGGATGAATTTTGGCCCATTCCTCCTGACAGAGCTGGTGTAACTGAGTCAGGTTTGTAGGCCTCCTTGCTTGCACACGCTTTTTCAGTTCTGCCCACAGATTTACTAAAGGATTGAGGTCAGGGTTTTGTGATGGCCACTCCAATACCTTGACTTTGTTGTCCTTAAGCCAATTTGGCCACAACTTTGGAAGTATGCTTGGGGTCAATGTCCATTTGGAAGACCCATTTGCGACTAAGCTTTAACTTCCTGACTGATGTCTTGAGATGTTGCTTCAATATATCCACATAATTTTCCATCCTCATGATGCCATCTATTTTGTGAAGTGCACCATTCCCTCCTTCAGTAAAGCACCCCCACAACATGATGCTGCCACCCCTGTGCATCACGGTTGGGATGGTGTTCCCCCTTTTTCTTCCTCATTATGACCAAACCGTTCTATTTTTGTTTCATCAGACCAGAGGACATTTGAAAAAAGTACGATCTTTGTCCCCATGTGCAGTTGCAAACGGTAGTCTGGCTTTTTTATGGTGGTTTTGGAGCAGTGGCTTCTTCTTTGCTGAGCAGCCTTCCAGGTTACATCGATATAGGACTCGTTTTACTGTGGATATAGATACTTTCGTACCTGTTTCCTCCAGCATCTTCACAAGGTCCTTTGCTGTTGTTCTGGGATTGATTTGCACTTTTCGCATCAAAGTACGTTCATCTCTAGGAGACAGAATGTGTCTCCTTCCTGAGCGGTATGACTGCTACGTGGTGCCATGGTGTTTATACTTGCATACTATTGTTTGTTCAGATGAACGTGGTACCTTCAGGTGTTTGGAAATGTATCCCAAGGATGAACCAGACTTGTGGAGGTCTATACATTTTTTTCTGAGGTCTTGGCTGATTTCTTTTGATTTCCCCATGATGTCAAGCAAAGAGACACCTAGTTGGAAGGTAGGCCTTGAAGTACATCCACAGGTACACCTCAAATTGACTCAAATAATGTCAATTAGCCATTTTCTGGAATTTTCCAAGCTGTTTAAAGTCACAGTCAACTTAGTGTATGTAAACCTCTGACCCACTGGAATTGTGATCCAGTGAATTGTATGTGAAATAATCTGCCTGTAAACAATTGTTGGAAAATCTACTTGTGTCATGCACAAAGTAGATGTCCTAACCGACTTGTCAATCCTATAGTTTGTTAACAAGAAATTTGTGGAGTGGTTGAAAAACGAGTTTTAATGACTCCAACCTAAGTATATGTAAACTTCCGACTTCAACTGTATTTGTCCGTCTGAGGAACCCTCTGAACTTAAAATGTTATGTTGGGTTGATGATTGACACTTTATAGCTGAGGGTTTTTGTTCTCAAGTTTTTTTTCTCTGTCATACAGTAGGCTAACCTATAACTGTCACTTATCAAGAGAGTTGTCCTATTTGCACACCACTAAGTCAACTATGTAATTTTTTAAAATTTTATTTAACTAAGCAAGTCAGTGAAGAACCCATTCTTATTTTCAATGACGGCCTAGGAACAGTGGGTTATCTGCCTGTTCAGGGGCAGAATGACAGATTTGTACCTTGTCAGCTCGGGGGTTTGAACTTGCAACCTTCCGGGTACTAGTCGAACACTCTAACCACTAGGCTACCCTGCCGCCCAATGAACAAGACTAGTAATGAACAAGACTATTATTAATAACATTATACCACCCCTCTTAAAATCTCTTTCAGGACGTGCCTGGTGCAGTTCTGCTATGTTGGAAAGAGGAACATTGGGAGGTAGGATGATGTTTGGATTCTGTACTGCACTAATAGGTAGGGCTACTAATTCTGTCCTAAACAGGTACATGGTACATGTGTCTCTGTGTGTTCTTTGCTAGTCAAATAAATTATATAATGGTCATTGTCCCACACCCATCTTGAGACTTGGAGGTCAAAGCTTGTTATTCCTTTTTCATATTTGTTCCTTGTTCCTTGCTAATATATTATGTCATTGTTTATGTGCCTACTCTTGTCTTTAGGTATGTCTCTAAGTCTGGCTTATCAAGTTTTAATAAGTTTTAATGTGTACAAGTACAATGAAATGCCTTTCTTGCAAGCTCCAAACCCAACAATGCAGTAATCACTATCAATGTTAGTTGAAAACAACATAAAGTAGAAGAAAAACACACAAACAGTAAGAACTAAGAAGAGCATGAGAAAGTAAAAAGATACAGAGCCTTCAGAAAGTATTCACACCCCTTGACTTTTTCCACATTTTGTTGTGTTACAGCCTGAATTTAAAATTGATCTAATTTAGACTTTTTTTTCACTGGCCTACACACAATACCCCTTAATGTCAAAGTGTAATTATGTTTTTCAAAATTGTAACAAAATAATGAATTCATGAAAAGCTTAAATGTCTTGATTCAATAACTATTCAATCCCTTTTGTTATGTCAAGCCTAAGTAGGTTCAGGAGTACAAATGTGCTTAACAAGTCACATAATAAGTTCAATGGACTCATTCAGTGTGCAATAGTGTTTAACATGATTTTTGACTACCTGTCACGAGAATTAGGTTCTCAATGTTTATACCCCTATTCAATTTAATGACTCTGTCTGCAACCAGGATTTGTAAGATACTGGTTGGAATGAAAACAGACAGAGGCCCAGTCCACAATAGTCAAATGTTTATTCACGGGAACGTTCTGGCGTGCACAGTACAAAGACCTTCATTTTATAGTGACACACATACTTCCACACAAAACATTAGTTATCATACGCCCACACTGTCCTGCTACCCAGCCGACGTAGGGAGAGACCCTGGGAAGTCCTCAGTGCCGAGACCCTGGGAAGTTCTCAGTGCCCCAGCCAAGGTCGGCCCCGAATCTTGCTCAGACAGTCCGTTATCTTATCAAGACACTAGATATATTGTCAACAAACATTATTTCTGACTACGAACTACACTCTCAGATATAATTCTACTGACTAAATCACACACAGCATTAAAATAGTCTAATGATGCTAATCAATTTCATACTATCATAAGGTTTCAGAGTTATGGTCTCTGAGGGTAATATTCTAAACATTCTAACACTACCTCATCTCTGTACCCCACACATACAATTATCTGTAAGGTCCCTCAGTCAAGCAGTGAATTTTAAACACAGATTCAACCACAAAGACCAGGGAGGTTTTCCAATTCTTCACAAAGATGGTCACCTATTGGTAGATTTTTAAAAAAAGCAGACATTGAACATCCCGTTGAGCATGGTGATGTTATTAATTACTCTTTGGATGTTGGGTCAATACACCCCAGTCACTACAAAGGTCCAGCTGTGCTTCCAAACTCAATCTCGTCATTCGCATGCAGAAAAGACAGAGATACAGGGGACGCAGATCCGGGCAATCACTGGAGAATAAACTGTATGACGTCTGTTTAAGACAATCTTACCAACGGGACATTAAAAACTGTAAAATCTTACGTTTCACCGAGTCGTGGATGATCGACGACACAGATAATATACAGTTGGCTGGGTTTTCCGTGATTCGGCAGGACAGAACAGCTACATCCGGTAAGTTGAGGGTGGTGGTGTGTGTCTATTTGTCAATAACAGCTGGTACGCAATGTCTACATTATCTACCAAGAGAGTTTTCATCGATATTTTTCATGGCCGTCTATTTACCACCACAAACCGATGCTGGCACTTAGACTGCACTCAATGAGCTGTATAAGGCCATAAGCTAACAAACCTCCAGACGAGCTTCAATGCCATACAACACTCCTTCCGTGGCCTCCAACTGCTTTTAAATGCAAGTAAAACTAAGTGCATGCTCTTCAACTGATTGCTGCCCGCACCCGCCCGCCCGACTAGCATCACTACTCTGTACGGTTCTGACCTAGAATATGTGGACAACTACAAATACCTAGGTGTCTGTTTAGACTGTAAACTTTCCTTCCAGACTCACATTAAGCATCTCCAATACAAATTAAATCTAGAATCGTCTTTATATTTCGCAACAAAGCCTCCTTCACTCATGCTGCCAAAGATATTATCGTAAAACTGACTATCCTACGATCCTTCGGCGATGTCATTTACAAAATAGCCTCAAACTCTACTCAGCAAATTGGATTTAGTCTATCACAGTGCCATCCGTTTTGTCACCAAAGCCCCATATACTACGCACCACTGCGACCTGTATGATCTCGTTGGCTGGTCCTTGCTTCATACTCGTCGCCAAACCCACTGGCACCAGGCCATCTAAGTCTATGCTAGGTAAAGCCCCGCCTTATCTCAGATCACTGGTCACCATAGCAACACCCACCCGTAGCACGAGCTCCAGCAGGTATATTTCACTGGTCATCCCCAAAGCCAACACTTCCTTTCGCCGCCTTTCCTTCCAGTTGTCTGGTGCCAATGACTGGAGCGAATTGCAAATATCGCTGGAGTCTTATATCTCCCTCTCTAACTTTAAGCATTAGCTGTCCGAGCAGTTCACCGATCACCGTACCTGTACTGAGCCAATCTGTAAATAGCACACCTAACTACTTCATCCCCATATTGTTACTTGTCCTCTTACTCTTTTGCACCCTAGTATCTCTACTTGCACATCATCATCTGCACATCTATCACTCCAGTGTTAATGCTAAACTGGAATTATTTCGCATCCATGGCCTATTTATTGCCTTACCTCCCTACTCTTCTACATTTGCACACACTGTACATATATTTATGTCTTGTGCTATTGACTGTACATTTGTTTGTAACTCTGTTGTTTTGTCAAACTGCTTTTCTTTATCTTGGCCAGGTCTCAGTTGTAAATGAGAACTTGTTCTCAACTGGCCTACCTGGTTAAATAAAGGTGAATTAAGCAAACAAGAAAATTATCATCCTGAAGTGGCGTTCCTAGTAACCAGGGACTTTAATGCAGGCAAACTTAAATTTGTTTTACCAAATTTCTACCAGCAGGTCACGTGCATTCAGAGGGTAAAAAATTCTAGACCACCTTTACTCCACACACGGAGATGTGTACAAAGCTCTCCCTCACCCTCCATTTGGCAAATCGGACCATAATTCAATCATCCTGATTCCTGCGTACAAGAGAGAACTAAAGAAATACCAGTGATTCAATCAATACGGAAGTAGCCAGATGACGCTGATGCTATGCTACAGGACTGTTTTTCTAGCACAGACAGGAATATGTTCCAGGTATCATCCAATAGCATTGAGGAGTATACCACCTCAGTCACCTGCTTCATCAATAAATGCATCGACGACATCGTCCCAACAGTGACCGTAGGTACATTTACCAAACAGAATCCATTATAGGCAACATCCGAGCTAAAGGCTAGAGCTGCCGCTTTCAAGGAGCGGGACACTAATCCGGATGCTTATAAGAAATCCCGCTATGCCCTCAGACGAACCATCAAACAGGCAACACATCAATACAGGACAACGATGGAATGCTACTACACTGGCTGGGAGGCTCGTCAGATGTGGCAGGGCTTGCAATCTATTACAGACTACAAAGGGAAACCCACCCGCGAGCTGCACAGTGACGCGAGCCTACCAGACGGGCAACAAAAAAAAATGTTGCACACTGATCCTCAACACGGGTCCCCTCAGGGGGTGCATGCTTTAGTCCCATCCTGTACTCCCTGTTTACCCACGACTGCGTGGCCAAGCACGACTCAAACACCATCATTAAGTTTGCTGATGACACACCAGTGGTAGGCCTGATCACCGACAGGGAGTAGGTCAGAGACCTGGCAGTGTGGTGCCAGGACAACAACCTCAATGTGAGCAAGACAAAGGAGCTAACCGTGGACTACAAGAAAAGGAGGGCCTAACGTGCCTCCATTCACATCGACAGGACTGTAGTGGAGCGGTCGTGAGTTCCTTGGTGTCCACATCCCCAACAAGCTATCATGGTCCAAACACACCAAGACAGTCTTGAAGAGGGCACTACGGCTTTTCCCCCTCAGGAGACTGAAAAGATATGGCATGGGTCCCCAGATCCTCAAGAAGTTCTACAGCTGCACCATTGAGACCATCCTGACCGGTTGCATCACCGCCTGGTATGGCAACTGGTCGGCATCTGATGGTAAAGCACCACAGATGTTAGTGCATATGGCCCATTACATCACTGGGGCAATGCTTTCTGCCATCCAGGACCTATATACTAGGCGGTGTCAGAGGAAGGCCCAGAAAATTGTCAAAGACTCCAGTCACCCATGTCATAGACTGTGCTGTCTGCTACCACACGGAAATTGGTACCGGAGCACCAATTCTAGTTCCAAAAGGCTTCTTAATAGCTTCTACCCCAACCTATAAGACTGCTGAACAATTAATCAAATGGCCATCTGGACTATTTGCATTGATACACCCCCCCCCCCTTGTTTTTACACTGCTGCTGCTCACTGTTTATTATCTATGCATAGTATCTTTACTCTTACCTATATGTACAAATTACCTTGACCCACCTGTACACATTGACTCTGTACTGGTACCCCCTGTATATAGCCTCGATATTGTTATTTGTGTTCCTTGAATTCTTTTAACTTGTTTTAGTAAATATTTTCTTAACTGCGTTGTTGGTTAAGGGCTTGTAAGTAAGCATCTCACCATAATAATAATTCACCACCTGTTGTATTCGGGGCATGTGACATATAAAATGTGATTTAATTATATGACTGCTTCACCAGTGGAGTCGCGGCGACTTTTAGAAGCTGTGAAAATGTTCAAATTGCTCAATAATTTGATTTGTCAGAGAGGAAGGAAACCGCACAGGCATTTCACCATGAGGCCAATGGTGACATTTAAACAGAGTTTAATGGCTGTGATATGAGAAAGCTGAGGATGGATCAACATTGTAGTTACTCCACAAAACTAACCTAACTGACAGAGTGAAAAGACGGAGGCCTGTACAGACTAAAAAATATTACAAAACATGCTTCCTGTTTGCATGTTATGGGTATGCTTGTAAATGTTAAGGACTGGGGAGTTTCTCAGGATAGAAAAATAAATGGAATGGAGCTAAGCACAGACATAATGCTAGAGCAAAACCTGGTTGAGTCTGCTTTCCACCAGACACTGGAAGATTAATTTACCTTTCAGCAGGACAATAACCTACAGGGCCAAACACAAGGCCAAATCTACATTGGTCGCTCACCCAGAAGACATTGAAAGTTCCAGAAGTGGCCGAGTTACATTTTTTTTCAACTTAAATCTGCTTGAAAATCTATGGCACGACTTAAATGGCTGTCTAGAAATGATCAACAACCAATTTGACAGAGCTTGAAGAATTTTGAAAATAATAATGAGCAAATGTTGCACAATCCAGGGGTGGGAAACTCTTAAAAACTCTTAGAAACTAAAGACTCACAGCTGTAATAACTGCCAAAGGTGATTCTAACATGTATTGACTCATGGGGTTGAATACTTATCTAATCACTATATTGGTGTTTTAAAAATGTATTTGTTTGTACAAATGGTTATCATTTAAAAGTAGAAGACACATTCAGAGTATTTTGTGTAGATCATTGTCAAAAAATGACATTTAAATCCATTTGAATCCCACTTTGTACCACATCACAATTTGGAGAAAGCCAAGGGGAATACTTTCTGATGGCACTGTATATACAGTAGAGGGTCAGTTCCAATACCATATTTACAATGTGCAGGGATACTGGAGTTAGAGGTAAAAACTGTACCACCTGGTGTCAGTTGCAGAGGGAGGTGTTCAGTCACAGTGTCTTAAGCTTGGAAGGGGCAATGGTGTTGAACGCTGAGCTCTAGTGAATGAACAGCATTCTCACATCGAGTTTTGATTTCCTGCTACTCCATTAAGGGCCGTGTGACTCTGTGTGCGGCTCTGTGCAATGAGGTTCTGAAGTGCTGTGTGTCTAAGATGGGTCTGCTGCGGGCCGAGGCCTCCGCTCTACTCTACCTGCTGATGAGGAACAACTATGATTACACCAAGAGGAAGACCTTCCTACGCACTCACCTGCAGGTCAGCTATTGTAACATGGATGGGCGGGTGGGTGGGTTGGATAGATGAATACATAAATGAACACACCAAGAGGATAACCTTCCTATGCACTCACCTACAGGTCATATACAACATCCCCGTGAACGGCAAGGAACTGCCAGCTGTCACTGATTTGTTTATTTAACTGCACAATGCAATACTGATTCTGTTATTGCATCATCAGCAGTCCATCACTGGTGTGCCTATGAACATCTAACTAAGTTTCAAAGCACTTCATGTTATGTCAAAGTAACACTATACCCAACCCATGAGTCCTCTCTGTGCGGTCTCAACCATTTAGCATGCACAAACTCCCCTCACACAAATATATTTAACGTGCATAAACAATGAACAGTCACTAAGAATGGCTATGAACCAGTTGGAAACTCATTTGAAGTCCAAGCAGATTTAACATCACAGCACTGACAGCACTGAAAAGTTCAAATACAGACCAGCTGTTTAGTTTCCCAAACTCCTCTAACAATCGGCTATGTGTCAGAAACCATTCTCAATGCTTCCATAAGCCGTCAAGGGACATATTCATTAATTTCATTATCCATGGTGAAAATGGGCTCCAATTTCCATCTCATAACTCTGCGCTGTGTGTGTGTGTGTGTGTTTGTGGTTATTGTATTTAGGGTTGGAACAGTCCCACTCCTTTTTGTATTTTTATTGGACATGACAGTGGGAAAGGAAGGAGCAAATAGAGAGTGCAAGTGCAGTCGGTCGGATTTGATTTCATAGTTTCATGTGATTCAGAAGCAGCAGCTTAGAGCGCTGGACCACCCCAAGCCAGGGTGTGTTGTGTTAACATCGGGTCCTCCTTCATCTCGCTTTCTGCCTTCTCCCACATTTAAAAAAATACTAGTATACTAGGGCTGTGACCATACCAGTATCGCAATATTGTTTCCATGGCAAAAATGAAAACTCAAAGCAGACCAAACTCTTTGGTCCTTTAAAAACCTGATGTATGTAAAATAATGTGTGCTATAGCATGGAAAATAAATACATGTGACTCTAGATGACGACATAATGATGTTTGTTTCCAATACTAGGACTGTTTTCCTAAAGAAGTTAAATCCACTTTGTGTGTTGTTTCCTTGCCATGAGACTAACGAGATACTGTTATCGTTCCGAAACTTTAGTATACAATGGTATAAATACTATAGTATTCACTGTAGTGTTTCTGCAGACTTTACTGTAGTATACTGTAGCGTTTACACTTAACTATAGTATAAATACTGTGGTAAAAGAACTGTATTATATACTAAAGTAATTAATGTAGTGATTTTGCGGATTGTAGTATACTACAGTATTTACTGTTGTTTTTTTGCAGACATTACTATAGTATTTACTATAGTTTTTTGTTGTATTATCATTGACATTGAAGTGGAGGCTTTCTCCTTGAGGAAACCTACTGGAGAAAAGAGAACATTTTCCATAACCTGTAGGGAGGACTGGGTTCTGAATGGATAGTTCAGAGCTTCTGCTCTTTTCTATAACCTGTAGGGAAAAACAATATTTGGCACAATGTGTGGCACAAACTGGAATATGTGAGAGGGGAATGGGCAGGGTATATGCAACTTTACACTTTTATAACTAAAGTAAATACAAAAGTTTTTGTGGACTGTGGTGTTTTTGCAGACATTACTGTAGTGTTTACTACTGTTTTTTGTGAATAATACTGTAGTATTTAATATAATATCCTACAGTATACTACACATGATCGAGGGATACTACCGTGTGTAGTATAGTATTCTACAGTATACGTCAGTTTACTACAGAATTCAATAGAAAGTACTGTAGTATTCTATAGTAAACTGTAATCTCTTTTCATGTGGGCTGGTGTAGATCATCATCGCAGTGAGCCAGCTGATCTCAGATGTGGCGCTGACCGGTAGCTCCCGCTTCCAGGAGTCCCTCTCCATCATCAACAACTTTGCCAACAGCGACAAAGCCATGAAGGTAATGCATATTTGCTGTAGGGGGTTATGAATTAGTTCCCAGGGTTACGTAATTGCTAGGCTTTATCTTGTAAGGCTAACACTGTCTTGAGTCTCCATCGTCAACAACTTTGACAACAGCGACAAAACCAAGGTAACCCTCCACTCTTAGAAAAAAGGGGGTCTAAACCCCTCCTTGTGCAACTGCGTCCTGGACGTACTGAACGGTCGACCCCAAGTGGTGAAGGTAGGCAACAACACCTCCGCCACAGAGGCGCATGCTCAGCCCCGTTCTGTACTCCCTGTTCACCCATGACTGCGTGGCCATGCACGTCTCCAACTCAATCATCAAATTTGCTGACGACAACAGTGGAAGTCCTGATTACCAACACTGAGTCCTGGCAGAGTGGTACCAGGAAAATAACCTCTCCCTCATCTTCAACAAAAATAAGGAGCTGATTGTGGACTACAGGAGACAGCAGACAGAGAACGCCCCCCATTCACATTGACAGAGCCGCAGCGGAGAGAGTCTAAAGCTTCAAGTTTCACGACGTGCACATCACTGACGACCTGAAATGGTCCCGACACTCAGAAAGTGTGGTGAAGAGGGTGCAACAGGACCTCTTCAACCTCAGGAGGCTGAAGAAATGTGTCTTGGCCCCTAACACCCTCACAAACTTCTACAGATGCACCATTGAGAGCATCCTGACAGGCTGTATCACCGCCTGGTACAGCAATTGCACCGTCCACAACCGCAGGGCTCTCCAGAGGTGGTCAGCCCAACGCATCACCGGGGGCACACAGCCTGCCCTCCAGGACATCTACAACACCCGATGTCACAGGAAGGCCAAAAAGATAATCAAGGTCCTCAGCCACCCGAGCCACAGCCTGTTCACCCCGTTACCATCTAGAAGGAGCAAGACAGTACAGGTGCATTAAAGCTGGAACTGAGAGACTGACAAACCGCTTCTATCAGATTGTTAAACAGTCACCACTAGCCAGGCTCCACCCAGTACCCTACCCTGAACTTTAGTCACTGTTACTAGCCGACTACCACCTGGTACTCTGTTCTGCACCTTAGAGACTGCTTTGCCCTATGTACAGTACATAGTCGTTGAACACTGGTCACGTTAATAATGTTTACATACTGTTTTAACCACTTTATATCTATATAACTACTGCTGTACACACCTTTTCTATTCAAATACTATCTATGTCTATAGACACCATTATTATATATTTATATTCCGGACTCGCTCTGATATTTCTTCATTTCTTTCTTTTGACTTGTTGGATTATGTGCGTATTGATTTGTATTGCTAGGTATCATTACTGCAATAGAAACACAATAATTCTGCTGCACCTGCGATAACATTGGAAATCTGTGGACATGACCAATATGCTTTGATTTGAAACAGTCCTGCTGTAATGAGTTCAACAAGAGTGTCAAAGGGACATGCAGTGCATTCGGAAAGTATTCAGAGCCCTTGACTTTTTCCATATTTTGTTAAGTTACATTTGGGGAGTTTCTCCCATTCTTCTATGCAGACCCTCTAAAGCTCTGTCAGGTTGGCTTGTGAGCGTCGCTGCACAGCTATTTTCAGGTCTCTCCAGAGATGTTCAAAAGGGTTCAAGTCCGGGCTCTGGCTGGGCTACAAAAGGACATTCAGAGACTTGTCCCAAAGCCACTTCTGCCTTGTCTTGGCTGTGTGCTTAGGGTCATTGTCCTTCGTTGTCCTTCGACCCAGTCTGAGATCTTGAGCGCTCTGGAGCAGGTTTTCATCAAGGATCCACCACCATGCTTCACCGTAGGGATGGTGACAGGTTTCCTCCATACATGACCCTTGGCTTTCAGGCCAAAGAGTTCAATCTTGGTTTCATCAGACCAGAGAATCTTGTTTCTCATGGTCTGAGAGTCCTTTAGGTGCCTTTTGGCAAACTTCAAGCGGGCTGTCATGTGCCTTTTACTGAGGAGTGGTTTCGACCTGGCCTCTCTACCATAAAGGCCTGGTTGGGTGAGTGCTGCAGAGATGGTTCTCCTTCTGGAAGGTTCTCCCATCTCTACAGTGGAACTCTGAAGCTCTGTCAGAGTGATCATCGGTTCCTGGTCACCTCCCTGACCAAGGTCTTTCTTCCCTGATTGCTCAGTTTGGCCGGGCAGCCAGCTCTCAGATGAGTCTTGGCACTTCCAAACTTCTTCCATTTAAGAATGATGCAGGCCACTATGTTCTTGAGGACCTTCAATGCTGCAGAAATATTTTTGTACCCTTTCCCAGATCTGTGCCTCGACACAATCCTGTCTTGGTGCTCTACAGACAATTCCTTTGACCTCATGGCTTGGATTTTGCACTGACATGCACATCAACTGTGGGACCTTATATAGACAGGTGTGTGGCTTTCCAAGTCATGTCCAACCATTTTAATTTACCACAGGTGGACTCCAATCAAGTTGTAGAAACGTCTGATGATCAATGGATACAGGATGAACCTGAGCTCAATTTTGAGTGTCATGGCAAAGGGTCTGAAAACTTATGTAAATAAGGTATTTCTGTTTTTATTTTTAATACATTTGTAGAACATTGACAAAAAATTGTTCTCGCTTTGTCATTATGGGGTAATCCATTTTAGTATAAGGCTGTAAATGAACCAAATGTGGAAAAAGTCAAAGGGTCTGAGTACTTTCTGAATGCACTGTATATACTGCCTTGGCTGTGCTCTTTTAATGAGTGATACAGTTGTTTGTTCCTCGGTCAGATATTCACCATACTGTTATCTTGGAGTAGGATATGCGGCTTGGAAAGGGAGATTTTTTCATAAGACGTGTAAAGTATCATGGAGCACCATTCTGTAATCGCTTGAAATGTAAATATGTCTGAGGTGGTTAAGACGCGTGTTAGCGCCCAGAGCTAGCCTAATGCCGAGGCTTTAGCTCACTGGGCTAACACAGTCTTGAGTCGAGCAGATGACCAGGATGCTTTCTGACTTTGCATGTGAATACACTTAAGTCTTACTAGATATGAGTACCTGCTATATTACTCAGATGCAGATCCACTGTGAAGGATGGGAAATGTGTTCTGCTAATGTTTTGTAAATTACCATCTGTCTGTGCTGTTCCAGTTATGTTTATCTGAGGATGAATAAATTAGCACACTCCCTAGTACAGAATGGCTACCAGTAACCCTCAGGCTGTGCTGTGCTTTGTGTGTGTGTGTGTGTAGTCGACAGCGTTCCCTGGGGAGGTGAAGGGACTGACCAAGCGTATCCGGACGGTGCTGATGGCCACGGCCCAACTGAGGGAGCATGAAAAGTCCCCAGAGATGCTGCTGGAACTGCAGTACAGCCTGGCTTGCTCCTAAGCCTCCACCCCTGAGGTGCGACGGACCTGGCTGGATAGCATGGCCCGGGCACACATCAAGAACGGAGACCTCTGAGGTACAGTCAATTATGTACAGAAACATGTACAGTACCTGTCAAAAGTTTTGACACACCTACTCATTATGTTTTTTCTTGTTTTTTACTATTTTCTACATTGTAGAATAATAGTGAACACATCAAAACTTTGAAATAACACATATGGAATCCTGTAGTAAATAGAAAAGTGTTCAATAAATAAACAATTATTTTGAGATTCTTCAAAGCAACCACCCTTTGCCTTGATGACAGCTTTGCACACTCTTGGCATTCTCTCAGCCAGCTTCATGAGGTAGTCAAATGGAATGCATTTCAGTTAAACTGTGTGCCTTGTTAAATGTTAATTTGTAGAATTTATTTCCTTCTTAATGCATTTCAGCCAATCAGTTGTGTTGCGACAAGGTAGGAGTGGTATACAGAAGTTAGCCTTATTTGGTAAAAGACCAAGTCCATATTATGGCATGAACAGCTCAAATAAGCAAAGAGAAACGACAGTCCATCATTACTATAAGACATGAAGGTCAGTCAATCTGGAACATTTCAAGTCGCAAAAACCATCAAGCACTATGATGTAACTGGCTCTCATGAGGACCGCCACAGGAAAGGAAGACCCAGCGTTATAATTTCATTAGAGGATAATTTCATTAGAGTTAACTGCACCTCAGATTGCAGACCAAGTAAATGCTTCACCGAGTTCAAGTAGCAGACACATCTCAACATCAACTGTTCAGAGGAGACTGTGTGAATCAGGCCTTCATGGTCAAATTGCTGCAAAGAAACCTCTACTAAAGGACATCAATATGAAGAAGAGGCTTGCTTGGGACAAGAAACATGAGAAGTGGCCATTGGACCGGTGGAAATCTGTCCTTTGGTCTGATGAGTCCAAATTTGAGATTTTTGGTTCCAACCGCTGTGTCTTTGTGAGACGCAGAGTAGGTGAACGGATGATCTCCGCATGTGTGGTTCCCACTGTGAAGCATGGAGGAGGAGGTGGGATGGTGTGGGAGTGCTTTGCTGGTGATACTGTCAGGGATTTATTTATAATTCAAGGCACACTTAACCAGCATGGTGCCAGACGTGATGCTTGGCATTCAGGCCAATAAGTTCAATCTTGGTTTCATCAGACCAGAACATATTGTTTCCTCATGGTATCAGAGTCCTTTAGGTGCCTTTTGGCAAACTCCACGCAGGCTGTCATGTGCCTTTTACTGAGGAGTGGCTTCCATCTGGCCACTCTACCATAAATGCCTGATTGGAGTGCTGCAGAGATGGTTGTCCTTCTGGAAGATTCTCCTAAGAGGAACTCTGGAGCTCTGTCAGAGTGACCATCAGCTTCTTGCTCACCTCCCTGACCAAGGCCCTTCTCACCTGATTGCTCAGTTTTGCCGGACGGCCAGTTCTAGGAAGAGTCTTGGTGGTAAAATATTTCTTCCATTTAAGAATGATGGAGGCCACTGTGTTCTTGGGGACCTTCAACTGCTGCAGAAATGTCTTCTACCCTTCCCCAGATCTGTGCCTCGACACAATCCTGTCTCGGAGCTCTACGGACAATTCCTTCATCCTCATGGCTTGGTTTTTGCTCTGATGTGCACTGTCAACTGCAGGCCCATATATGGACAGGTGTGTGCCTTTCAAAATCATGTCCAATCAATTGAATTTACCACAGGTGGACTCCAATCAAGTTGTAGAAACATCTCAAGGATGACTAATGGAAACAGGATGCACCTGAGCTAATTTTCATGTCTCATAGCAAAGGGCCTGAATACGTACATTTATGTAAATCTTATATAAATTGGCAAAAATTCTAAAAACCTGTTTTTGCTTTGTCATTATCGGGTATTGTGTGTAGATTGTTATTTCATCCATTTCATAAGAAGGCTGTAAGTACCAAAATGTGTAAAAAGGGAAATGGTCTGAATACTTTCCCGAATGCACTGTGGGGATGACGTCGTCGATGCACTTATTAATGAAGCCCGTGACTGATGTGATTAACTACTTAATGCCATCGGATGAATCCCAGAGCATATTCCAGTCTGCTAGTGAAAGTCCTGTAGAGTAGCATCTGCTTCATCGGACCACTTCTGTTGTGAGCGCGTCACTGGTACTTCCTGTTTGAGTTTTTCCTTGCAAGCAGGAATCAGGTGTATAGAGTTATGGTCAAATCTGCGAAATGGAGGACGAGAGAGAGCTTTGTATGGTTTTTCTGTGTTTGGAGTAAGATTTTTTTCCACCTTTTAGTTGACATGCTAGTAGAAATTAGGTAATATGAATTTCAGTTTTCCTGCATTAAAATCACCGGCCACTAAGAGCTCCATGTTTGGATGAGCATTTTCTTGTTGGCTTATGATCCTATGCAGCTCGTTGAGTGCGGTCTTACTGCCAGCATCGGTATGTGATGGCAACTTATCATGAGGTATTCTAACTCACGCGAGAAGAACCTAGAGACTTCCTGAATATTAGAGATTGCGCACCAGCTGTTGTTAACAAAGAGAGACACACCTCCCCCTTGAGCTTATCCGATGCTGCTGTTCTGTCAATGCATAGAAAAACCTTGTACTTGTTCAGCCACGACTCTGAGAAACATTGACTATTACAGTTCTTCAGGGTCCCTTTATAGGATAGTCTCGAACAGAGCTCGTCCAGTTTGTTCTCCAGTGATTGTACGTTTACCAATAGAATAGATGGTACAGACGGTTTATAGTCACCGACGTAGTTTCATCAGGGTGCCCGCACATCGCCCTCTCTAATGGCGCCTCAGGGTCCGGTGTGAGCAGTACAGTATGTGCTACGCCTCTGACTTGTTGAGGTAAAGATCTTCATCCAAATCAAAGTTAGTTATTTTTGGTCATAGGATACGATGGTGGAAACATTATGTACAAACAAAATTAAGATCAGCATGAAAAAAATAGGTCAGGAGCCTGTAAAACAGCAGCTATCCATTGCTGCGGCATTCTTTCATGTCTGTCTCTGTCCGTCTGTCTGGGGTCATGTAACTGGTCTGGGCTTCTTAATACACTGCTTAAACACACAGGCTGTGTATCAAGTGGGTACCTTATTCCCTATAGAGTGTACAACTTTTGACCGGAGCCCATAGGGAGTAGGGTGCCATTTCAGAAACAGTCATAGAGTTGGTCTGGGCTTCCTCATACACTGTCAACTAAACAGTAACTGTAAACACAGACTTATAGTTCTTAGTCCTAGAACTTCATTGTGACCTCACGCAAACCTCTTTTTTTGTATATTTTCTTTAATGCCTGCTTCCCAGATGTCAGACCAGGGTCAAAGTTAGTGCACTATATAGGGAATAGGGTGCCTTTTTGGACACAAACCAATATGTTTTCCCAGTGACCTAGATGTGAAAGTTGCGCTATAAAGGAATCTTCTATATCTGGAAATGTGTACAGTTCTGAACTTGCACTGTAGAGGAATCTGATATGTATGTAAATATGTTCAGTTCTGAGCATGCACTGAAGAGGAATCTTGACATTTATGGAAATGTGTACAGTTCTGAACACACTCTCTAGTTCAGGGCTCTCCAACAATGTTCCTGGAGACCTACCGTCCTGTAGGTTTTCACTCCAACCCTAATCTAACTCACCTGATTCTAATAATTAGTTGGTTGATAAGCAGAATCATTTAAGTTACAACTGGGGATGGAGTGAAAACCTACAGGAGGGTAGTTCTTTAGGAAAGCCCTGTGTTGGAGAGCCCTGCTATAGAGGAATCTAATACCATACCGTATGTAAATATGTGTAACCGAGACTTCCAGCTACTGACCTTTTTAGAGATATGTATTCAAATGGCCTGGGAATGTAGCCAGGTCCAGATCTGTGTGTGCTCCAGCCAACTCCTCTTACATGTTGTCATGTTCGGGCCAGGCAACCCTGGGAAACTGATTAGTCAGGGAGGAATGTCGGAAACACTGGGAGAAAGGGGGTTGGAGTAAACAGGAATTCTCCCAAATAACCGTCAGTCTTGGAGGGAACACACACACACTAGTCATAGACGGTTCTCTCTGCTACCGCACGGCAAGCAGTACCGGAGCGCCAAGTCTAGGTCCATGCTCTGGGTACACGTCCTGGTAATCCGTCCGGCCCTGCGGCCTTGTGACTGTTGACCTGTTTAAAGGTCTTACTCACATCGGCTGCGGAGAGCGTGATCACACAGTCGTCTGGAACAGCTGATGCTCTCATGCATGTTTCAGTGTTACTTGCCTCGAAGCAAGTGTAGAAGTTATTTAGCTCGTCTGGTAGGCTCGTGTCACTGGGCTGCTCTCAGCTGTGCTTCCCTTTGTAGTCTGTAATAGTTTGCAAGCCCTGCCACACCCGACGAGCCTCGGAGCCGGTGTACAATTCGATCTTAGTCCTGTATTGACGCTTTGCCTTTTTGATGGTTTGTCGGAGGACTTTGCAGGATTTCTTATAAGCTTTTGGGTTAGAGTCCCGCTTCTTGAAAGCGGCAGCTCTACCCTTTAGGTTAGAGCGAATGTTACCTGGAATCATGGCTTCTGGTTTGGGTATGTACGTACTGTCACTGTGGGGACGACGTCCTCAATGCACTTATTGATAAAGCCAGTGACTGATGTGGTGTACTCCTCAATGCCATCGGAAGAATCCCGGAACATATTCCAGTCTGTGTTGGCAAAACAGTCATGTAACTTAGCATCTGCTTCATCTGACCACTTTTTTTTATAGACCGAGTCACTGGTGCTTCCTACTTAAATTTTTGCTTGTAAGCAGGAATCAGGAGGATAGAGTTATTGGTCAGATTTGCCAAATGGAGGGCGAGGGAGAGCTTCTATGTGTGTGTAGTAAAGGTGGTCTAGAATTGTTTTTCCTCTGGTTGCACGTTTAACATACTGATAGAAATTAGGCTTATCATAAGATACTCTACCTCAGAGCAAAACCTTGGGACTTCCTAAGATATTATGCACCAGCTATTGTTTACAAATATGCATAGGACCCTGCCCTGTGTCTTACCAGAGGCTGCTGTTCTGTCCTGCCGATAGAGTCTATAACCCGCCAGTTGTATGTTCATAATGTCGTCTTTCAGCCACGACTCTGAAACATAAGATATTACAGTTTTGAATGTCCTGTTGGTAGGATATACATGCTTTCAGTTTGTCCCATTTCTTTTTCCAGCGATTGAACATTAGCTAGCAGGGTGGCAGGCAATGGCAGATTAGCCACTCGTCGCCTGATCCTCACAAGGCACCCTGATTTCTTTCCTCAAAACCTGTTTCCTTTTCCAGCGAATCACTTAAGTCCCCACGAAGATAGAAAAACAAAACGTGTGCGTGTGTTTGTGTGTGTGTGTGGCAAGCACACATGCACAATACACATACTGTATGGGTTTTGACTGTGGTGGTTGAGTGTTTGCTAACCCTCCCAGCATTGACCAATACTGTGTTGTTTTCCCACAGGCTGCTATGTGTTACATCCACATTGCTGCACTGGTGGCAGAATATCTCCACAGGAAAAGTAAGACCGTCTTTCCCCATTTATTCATTCACCGTCACTTACAGTACTTTGAAGTATTGTTACATTATTTTTACCTTTACATTATTGGCACCCCGCATTATCGTTTTACATTATTGTTAGAAGAAGTATTACATTTATTGTTAGAACTTTATCATATATATTTTTTTATAGAACAGCACACTGGCATTCTGTTTGCCCCACAATGGACTAAAGCCAGACTGTATTATCTTACTGTAAGGTCTTTATTTTGTCCAGCCAGGATGCTTTATACACTGCTCAAAAAAAGGGAACACTTAAACAACACAATGTAACTCCAAGTCAATCACACTTCTGTGAAATCAAACTGTCCACTTAGGAAGCAACACTGATTGAGAATAAATTTCACATGCTGTTGTGCAAATGGAATAGACAACAGGTGGAAATTATAGGCAATTAGCAAGACACCCCCAATAAAGGAGAGATGGTGACCACAGACCACTTCTCAGTTCCTATGCTTCCTGGCTGTTGTTTTGGTCACTTTTGAATGCTGGCGGTGCTTTCACTCTAGGGGTGGCATGAGACGGAGTCTACAACCCACACAAGTAGCTCAGGTAGTGCAGCTCATCCAGGATGGCACATCAAGGCGAGCTGTGGCAAGAAGGTTTGCTGTGTCTGTCAGTGTAGTGTCCAGAGCATGGAGGCGCTACCAGGAGACAGGCCAGTACATCAGGAGACGTGGAGGAGGCCGTAGGAGGGCAACCCAGCAGCAGGACCGCTACCTCCGCCTTTGTGCAAGGAGGAGCACTGCCAGAGCCCTGCAAAATGACCTCCAACAGGCCACAAATGTGCATGTGTCTGCTCAAACGGTCAGAAACAGACTCCATGAGGGTGGTATGAGGGCCCGATGTCCACAGGTGGGGGTTGTGTTTACAGCCCAACACCGTGCAGGACGTTTGGCATTTGCCAGAGAACACCAAGATTGGCAAATTCGCCACTGGCGCCCTGTGCTCTTCACAGATGAAAGCAGGTTCACACTGAGTACATGTGACAGTCTGGAGACGCCGTGGAGAACGTTCTGCTGCCTGCAACATCCTCCAGCATGACCGGTTTGGCGGTGGGTCAGTCATGGTGTGGGGTGGCATTTCTTTGGGGGGCCGCACAGCCCTCCATGTGCTCGCCAGAGGTAGCCTGACTGCCATTAGGTACCGAGATGAGATCCTCAGACCCCTTGTGAGACCATATGCTGGTGCGGTTGGCCCTGGGTTCCTCCTAATGCAAGACAATGCTAGACCTCATGTGGCTGGAGTGTGTCAGCAGTTCCTGCAAGAGGAAGGCATTGATGCTATGGACTGGCCCGCCCGTTCCCCAGACCTGAATCCAATTGAGAACATCTGGGACATCATGTCTCGCTCCATCCACCAACGCCACGTTGCACCACTGACTGTCCATTTTACCGAAATTGTATCTAAATCCAAACTCTTTTTCTAGCAAGGTACTAAGAGATGCCCATCCTTTGTTTAAGAGGGAGCTCTTTGCTTTTTTGCAGATTAAAAATCGTACATTTTTGGTGGATTAAAAATGTATCTTTGTTTTTTTTTAACTCTGTTTATTAAGTTTTACACAGACAGACAGACCAGACCAGACAGACCAGACATACCAAACAGACAACACAAAGCAATATAAATAATATACTCAACTAGAAAAAATGCAAATAATACATTTAAAAAAAAATTGCTTTAAAGATGCCATACTTTAGACAAGTTAAACACACCAGGCAGAAGGCTACAAAGGTTAGAGGGCAATCTATAGTACAGGGACAGAGCAAACACCTCACCATTGTTGCTGTAAACAGTCAAGGGATAGGGGTGGAGAAATGCAACCACTCACAAACAGTCACGGCCACAGACCGACCATCCACTGGACCAAAAATAAAAACTTTACAATGCTTTAAAATTAAAATTAAAATAATAATTTTATGTAGGCGTGAACAAAATGTAAAAATAAAAATAACTGGGAGAAACAAGCTCACACTTCAGTCTCTGCCCGGGCAAGATGAACAATCAATCAATAAGCACATCAACCTTAATGCCCCCCCAGACAAAACACAAAGAAAAGCTCATCCAACCCTTAAGTCACAGGGGGGTCAAATACAGACGTATTTTGGTTTTAATAGGAGTGCCATCAGAGAATGGACTGTTTGAAGTAAGACCGGAATGGAGCCCAAGCCTCATTAAACAATTTGGGGTTCTCCCGTGAATTGATTTTTTTTTAGTTTCAGAGAGCACAAAACATCTCTCACCCAATATTTATAAGATGGGGGAGCTGCCATCTTCCAGATCTGTAGTATTAGCCGTTTAGCTAAAAGAGTTGTATAAGCAACAGTGTCCGACTGGATTCTTGACAGGGCAGTACTCCAAAAAGGGCTGTAAGGGGAGACGGATCTATAACAGTGTCATATACAGTGGGGCAAAAAAGTATTTAGTCAGCCACCAATTGTGCAAGTTCTCCCACTTAAAAAGATGAGAGGCCTGTAATTTTCATCATAGGTGCACTTCAACTATGACGGACAAAATGAGAAGGAAAAAAATCCAGAAAATCACATTGTAGGATTTTTATGAATTTATTTACAAATTACGGTGGAAAATAAGTATTACAGGCCTCTCATCTTTTTAAGTGGGAGATCTTGCACAATTGGTGGCTGACTAAATACTTTTTTGCCCCACTGTATATCACAGAAACATTTAAATATTAATTCCCAGAAACCTGACAGTTTATGACAGCCTCAAAACATATGCAACAGTGTGGCTGGTTCCATTTTACATCTGACACAGGTAGGATCAAAAAAAGGATCTAGTGCTAAAAGAGGACGAGTAACCTTTCGGTTACTGGCCCAACACCACTAGACTACCTGCCGCCCTTCCTTTTTAAACAAAGTCATGGGTACAATGTCAATTTCAACCTCCAAAAAAGGCAGGTCTAATATTACAGCAAATAATATGGCTAAACTCCAATGTACTGATAGAGAAAATACATTTTCTTGGAAAAAGATATACAAGAAGGGTATAGTATTTATGAAGGACATTGTAAACAAGGATTGTCAAATGATGTCCCACAAGCAACTAACAGTGTATGGAGGTCTAATGCTCAATACAAAATGATAACCAACTCATCGCGGCTCTGCCACAAAATTGGAAGAGACAATTACTTATAGAAGAAATTAAATAATGATTCTGTCTGCCACCCATTCAAAATCATAAATGGCTTAAAAGTATTAGTATACATCGAAAAATGAATCCGTTTCACTTAACGACACAAGGCAATGCCGTATAAAATTCAAGTTGGTTGGGAACATTGGGTCTATGAACTATATATATATATATACTGTAAAACAACAATTGACACATCAATACTTGCTATAAAAAAGAATGCTCAATATATGGGGCATTGAACAGTCAGCCTTTTGCAGACTCTGCCACTAGGAATCAGAATCAATAGAGCATATTTTATGGTCGTGTCCATCGGTGCTCCCTTTCGGAGTCAGGTCCAGGAATGGTTAATATGTCATGATATCGGGATTTAGATGGACCTGCAAACTGTACTGTTAAGGGATCTGAAAAACCACTATCAGTCAAAGGGAAATATCAATATACTGGGAAAGATGGGTTAATCTGTGGACATCGGAGGGTTGGAGTTAAAATCACAATGAATGGCCCAGCACTTGCAGGAAGAGGAAATTAGGAAAATACAGTTCCTGCAGAAAGTATTCACACCCCTGGACTTTTTCCACATGTTGTTGTTAAATTTAGGGCTGGGCAATATAACAAATTCATTCCAAAAGCCTGTATTGCAAGAATCTGTCATTTTTTGTATTTATGAGCGTTTAGTCCGCTTGTTCTCATGTTATATTTCTGGTCTTGTCTCCTTCACTCCTCTGTGCTGTGTGCATCTTCCCATTTACACCAGAGATCTGTATATAATATATAAAGACTCCACCCTGACAATGGGATTCATTGTCCCAAAGGCAGGAGGCAAACTTTGGTGCAAAATAAGCCCATTGAAACGCATTGGACATATTTTGGACATATTTTGGTGAGAGCGAAATCTCTGGCTTTGCCTCTTCCTTTATGGTTTACACACACCAAGCCCCTCCCCCTGCCTCTCATTCCAATAAAGTTGAGAGTTCACATCCTGATAACCAGGACGAGACCGCCTGCTAGCTAGTGTCCGATGAGCTAATTTAGCTTGGCTAGTGGGCTGACAAAAAGCATTCTCAACTTTTTGAATAAAAAATTCATATGAAAGTAATTGGTTAAACATTTTAACATAATTTGGTGAATAAATAAACATAATCCTTAAACTTTACAAAATGATTCCTTATTCCTCTGAAAATTCTCTCCCAGCCGTGGACTTAAGTCCGCCATTAATTCAGCAGTTTTGGGAATGTTCACTACTTCGCAAGCTGTTATAAGATAGCCTCCCCACGAAGGGAACAAAAAGTATGCTCCCATGCATGCTTTGTTTTCCAGACCTCCCAAGTTCGCTTATAGAACTTCCGGAAAACTTAGTACATACTTGCCATTTCGCGTTCTTATGTTTGGAATCACACTTGAAAATGACAGGTGACTTCTGTTCTCGCTATACGCTCTAGATAGAATACAAGTATGCGTATTGGAACACCCTTACATAAAATGTATGCACGCATGACTATAGGTCTCTTTGGATAAAAGCATCTGCTAAATGGCATATATTATAGTCTAACTCTCAACATTAAGTTAATACCTCGACTGAGTTCCAAAAAACATGTCCGCAACCCACAAATTACAACTAACCCAAACAGGTTTATAATATACAAAAATTCCAAATATGTTACAACATCCCCCAGTCTCCCCTTACTAAACGGAGGTTTTTACTCCGCTGGTCTCGGGAAGAAATTACCAGTCCTCATTGTCCAAAACCGAGTCAAGACCGAGTAAAAATGTATCCGACACCTAGACAAGACCCTGACATGCAATATGTGGTCTATAGACCGGACTCGAGTACTACAACACTGACAACATCCACTGACTGGTTTAACAATAACAGAGCGCGCCACTTGGAACAGCAACAGCTTTACAAAGTCTGAGAATGCATCATCCAAGATGTGCTGGACCTCGTTTTATGTTGTCTGAAGTGCTGGTCTACTCTCCTCCACCCAATAGTGGTGAAAGAATGAAGTAGCATAGAGACTGCCTCTGTATTTTGTTGTTATTGTTGTTCTTTCAGAGATGTTCCCCAGTGGCCTGGCTGCATTCAAGAGGATCACTCTGAACATTGAAGAGGAGGCCGCCATGAAGGATGACACAGGCATGCAGGATGTCTACTACACTGAGGTGTGTGTGTGCATTTATGCAGGCTTGTGTACAGTTGTGATCCTATAATGACAATGATTTCATCTTGTCATATTTGCTTTTAATAATAGACACCACTATTTTTCATCTTCTATAAATCATATCGCAGTTAATTAACTGCCAATAGAACTGGTTAATATTTCACATGGATTCATCTCGCAATGTTGATAAGTCTTTGATGTGATTGATAGCAGCTTGACCTGTTTTTCCTGAACTGGTGCCATCTTGCCAAGTCCTATGGCCAAGGTGTTAGAATAATAGCAGAGAGAGAGAGAGACTTTGTCCTTTCTTCAAACAATCATCTTTATTCAATATCGATGAATTATTGCAATAAGGAGGCTGATCAACCCCACACCCTTGAGTGTTGGACCGAGTAACCTAACCTTTACACAAATGCAGAGTACTATACAGTTGAAGTCAGAAGTTTACATACACTAAGGTTAGAGTCATTAAAACTTGTTTTTCAACCACTCCACACATTTCTTGTTAACAAACTATTCTGGCAAGTCGGTTAGGACATCTACTTTGTGCATGACACAAGTCATTTTTCCAACAATTTTTTACAGACACAGTGATTTGTAAATGAAATAATCTATCACAATTCCAGTGGGTCAGAGGTTTACATACACTAAGTTGACTGTGCCTTTAAACAGCTTGGAAAATTCCAGAAAATTATGTCATGGCTTTAGAAGCTTCTTTTTGATATCATTTGAGTCAATTGGAGGTGTACCTGTGGATTTATTTCAAGGCCTACCTTCAGACTCAGGGCCTCTTTGCCTGACATCATTGGAAAATCAAAAGAAATCAGCCAAGACTTCAGAAAAAAAATTGTAGACCTCCACAAGTCTGGTTCATCCTTGGGAGCAATTTCCAAACGCCTGAAGATACCACGTTCATCTGCAGGTCCTAGTGGAGGTCCTAGTGGAACACCTGGAGCTGTGTGTGGAGGGGCTGAGGAAAGCAGAGTGATACGAACTGATCACACACATCGCCAAGCTCGTCATCCCTGTCTACGAGAAACGCCATGACTTTGAGGTACGAGCCAAACACATGAATGCACACACACACGCACACACACAAACAAGACTGAAATGTAAATTGAATCCTTGTGAGCAATATTTACACAGCATCTTGTTTACAAAGAACCACCCATGTACAGATGTGGCTATATTCGTTTTTAAAATACCCAAAACCATTCTAGGATTGACTGTAGGAAAATAACTTCTGTGTGAATCCCACAATGAGTATTTGATTGTAAGGTTGAGACAATGCCATTCAACATTCCAGACTATATTAACTATGTCCTGCTTGTCTGTGTATTGCGCTGTCCCCTGTGTTTATAAAGCAGAAATAAGCAAGGCTAATTCAGTCCTTCCTCAGCTTATGAAATAAGGTCTCACACGTAAATACTGTCCATGAGAAGTTTACCCTAAGAATGTCCCACTCTCCATCTTCTCATGCTGAGACTCTCTTCTCTTCTTAGCTTGAATAGAAGCTTTGGCTCTGGCTTTAAAAAGCTCTTTGGCCGAGTCTCAAATGGCACCTTATTCCCTATATAGTGCCCTACTAAGGACCCTGGTCAAAAGTAGTGCATTACATAGGGAATAGGGTGCCATTTGGAACACAGTCTCTGTGTTGTCTTTTGGCAGTGGCATGTTCCTATAGCCTCTCTCAGTTCTCTCTCTGACAATATCTCACAAGATTGGCCACCATTAATTGCATATTTGAGAATGTAAAATCAAAGTTAACTATACATGAGAAGTATGAGTGGTTTAGGTTCATTTCCCATCCTATGTGGGCTCTGCCTGTCAAGCAGCAGAAGGGCACATTTGCCGATGTACTGTTAGCTGATCATGTTTACTTTTTAAAGCTACCAGTAGAAACTTTGTACAGTTGGCTTAACATAGTGGTAAGTAGACCTAATGTACTTGTTTCTCCATCCAACGTAGGCCTACCTAGTGAAGTTGGATAACATTATCCCCTTTTCAACATTGTTTTTAAGTGTCACAATTGCTGCTGACAGACATAATAGCTAGGCTACATTGATTGTTGGACCATGTCAAATTGGCTAGCTAGCTAATAACAGATCACATCAATAATGGCCAATTAACAAGCTAACTTTCAGGGGATAAACTAGATGGCTATATCCAAATATTGTTTGAGTTGCTTGCCATCTATAGTGGTGATGACAGAAGTACGAGTGACAACTTTCCCAGGACGAGGACTTGCCAATGTCAGGATCTTTCCAAAAGCCTAATCTCTGATGAAGCAAGTTAAATGACATGTTTGCTCAGATAGCTAGCTAGTTACATGCCAAATGGATAGGCTACCCTCACTTCTGAAATTACATGATCAATTGATGTTTACTGAACATGAAAGCATGCAGTCACATGCTGTATAACTGATGATAGAGCTAAATGTGGAATAATCAGAAATGTGTCATTCTGACTATACTCTTCAAGAGGTGATGATATTAAAACCAAATAGTTTATTTAACAATCCCTTGAAGACGGCACATATTTGTCAGCACGTATGGTTTTAGCAGAGCTGGGGTCTCCTTGCCCCCCAGAAGCCAAACCGAACTCTCTGTACCATATTGTGACATTTAATTGATAACAACCTATATGCAGTGCAGTGTAGTTGTTCTCAAAAATATCACACACATACACAGAGTTAGACACACAATAGCGTGCACAATCATAAGCGAATACACACAAACACACACACACACACACCAAATACCCAGGGGTGTGGGGTTTTTCTTTCTTCAGAAACTGAGCCGTCTGTATGACACGCTGTACAGAGCTTACAATAAGATCCTGGAGGTGATGCATACAGGCCGGAGACTGCTGGGGACCTACTTCAGAGTGGCCTTCTATGGACAGGTGGGTGGATATGGAATAAAACATACAAGATCACCTTCTATTTGCCTCCCAGTCTTTTTTTATTTGATTTTATGCCCTTTGAGACAGCATACCTGTGAAGCGCTGCACCCACAGACTCAGATAGACACTGGGGAGGAACTGTAGTCAATGGCTCCTTTCCAATATCCCCACTAGCATACCACTTACAAGGTAACAATGGATGGGGCATGTATTCGAAGCGCTATGCTAGTATGTTTAGCTAATCATTGTTTAGTATGCTGGCTCAACCAATTGTACTTCTCTGTCAAGGATGGAGAGCCCATTACTTACGCCATCCTTATTTTTAGATGTTACCCTGCTAGTTCCGGAGGGCCGGAACTGATTGAATCGGCCTGGAATCAAAATGAATGAATGCCCAGTGTCGGCCCAAGTACATCAGGCCGTTTCCATCTACCGCAATTCAGGTCGACTTTGCCGGCATCTTACCAGAATCCCCCCAGAAGCGGCCCAAATGCAAATTTAAATAAATGTCTACAACATTACCAGATTTAGTCATTTTACTATTTTATACATAAAAATTATACCCATCCACAAAAAAATACATTTGTCAGAGGAAACATCATACACCTGGTGACCGTGTCAGCGTGCATGCGCCTGGCCCGCCACAGGAGTCGCTACAGCGCGATGGGACAAGGACATCCCGATCTGCCAAACCCTCCCCTAACTCGGACGACGCTGGGACAATTGTGGGTCCCCTGGTCTCCTGGTTGCTGCCGGCACGGGTCTTGAACCACGTCTGTAGCAACGCAGTTTACACTGCGACACCGTGTCTTAGACCGCTGCGGTATTGGGGAGGCTCCATCCACAATTTTTTAAATGCTTATCAACTGCCTTGCACAAAGTATGAAAATACTACGCAGAATTCTTAAAAATTTTCATTTAAATGTTTTAAAAAAAATTTTATCACAGAAACATTGAGAAAATATTGAAAATAAATAATGAAATGTTAACTATTTAAAGCAGCCCATGTAATCATCTGCCAAAGAGTAGCCCCAATCGGCCCGATCCCCAAGTAATACATTTGGGCCAGATAACTCACACCAGAATTGGCTCGAGCTCAATCCCCACATCCTAGCCACAAGTAATACTGCCGAAGGGTATCTTCCTGTCCGTCTTGCATTTGTTTGGGGTGAAAATAAACTTGTCTCTCTCTGTTAATTACTATAGAAAAATAACAACAGTGCTCATCTGTCATAGTCTAGCTAATGTAGCGTCATTGAGGTACTTGTGGTTGTATCGTGTAAGCTTACTTTAACCACATCTGATATCAGTATCTATCAACCATCTGTGATATGGTGTTCTTTCTTGGTTACTTCCCTAACTGAGAGAGATATTAGATTAAAGTGAAATTACACCAATCCCGTAGACTAGTGGCCTCTGAGGAAGATAGATGTGAGAGGGCTAAAAATGCTACAACACCAAGGCTTAGCTTAAGTTTCACTTCTCTCTTCAGATAGATAAGGGATGATTTGTATCTCTGTCTGTGTGATACAGTGCCTTCAGAATGTATTCACAACCCGTGACTTTTAACACATTTTGTTGTGTTAAAGCCTGAATTTCAAATAGATTACATTTAGATTTTTTGTCACTGGCCGCCTACACACACACACAATACCCCAATTATGTTAAAGTGGAATTATGTTTTCTTTTCAACTTATTTTACAAATTCATTAAAATTGAAAATCTGAAATGTATTGAGTCAATAAGTATTTCACCCTTTTGTTAAGGCAAGCCAAAATAGGTTCAGGAGTAAATATTTGCTTCACAAGTCAGATAATAAGTTGCACACTGTGTGTGTAATAATAGTTTTAACATGATTTTTTAATGACTACCTCATTACTGTAACCCACACAGACAATTATCTGTAAGGTCCCTCAGTCAAGCAGTGAATTTCAAACACAGATTCCACGACAAAGACCAGGAAGGTTTTCCAATGCCTCGCAAAGATGGGCCGCTGTTGGTAGATGGGTAAAAAAAAACATTGAATATCCCTTTGAGCATGAAGTTATTAATTACACTCTGGATGGTGTATCAATACACCCTGTCACTACAAAGATACAGGCGTCCTTCTTAACTCAGTTGCCGGAGCGGAAGGAAACTGCTCAGGGATTTCACCATGGGGCCAAAGTTTACTTGTTACAGATTTTAATGGCTGTGATAGGAAAAAACTGAGGATGGATCAACAAACAACATTGTAGTTACTCCACAATACTAACCTAATTGACAGAGTGAAAAGAAGGAAGCCTATACAGAATACAAATATTACAAAACATGCATCCTGTTTGCAAAAAGGCACTAAAGTAACACTGTAAAAAATGTGGCAAAGCAATTAACATTGTCCTGAATACAAAGTGTTATGTTTGGGTCAAATCCAATTTAACACATCACCGAGTACCACTCTCCATATTTTCAAGCATACTGGTGGCTGCATGTTATGGGTATGCTTGTAATGATTAAGTATTAGGGAGTTTTTCAGGATAAAAAAAGAAACGTAATGAAGCTAATCAAAGGCAAAATCCTAGAGGGAAACCTGTTTCAATCTGCCTTCCACCAGACACTGGGCGATGAATTCACCATTCAGCAGGCCAATAACCTAAAACACAAGGCCAAATCTACACTGGAGTTGTTTACCAAGAAGACAGTGAATGTTACAGTTTTGACTTAAATCTGCATGAAAATCTATGGCAAGACCTGAAAATGGTTGACTAGTAATGATCAACAACCAATTTGGCAGAGCTTGAAGAATTTTGAAAAGAATAGTGGGCAAATGTTACACAATCCAGGTGTGGAAAGCTCTTAGGGACTTACCCAGAAAGACTCACAGCTGTAAATTGCTGCCAAAGGTGATTCTAACATGTATTGACTCATGTAAATACCTATCCAGTGGCGATTTTATCATGTAAATCTTGGTGGGACAAAAAAATAAATGTTTTAGATGCATGCCAGCAAAGCCACAATACTAAACAATACATTAATTCCACTTTAACAGTGAAAAGCAGTGCGCACAATCTGTTAGGGCCTACATAAAGCTGAACCAACATCAGACTTTCTTTTCCGCACCATGCCTGTTTTACATATTTTGTCATCAAACTTGTCATTCTCTGAGCTAGGCTGAAACACCTGCATTTTGGAGCTGCCTTACTCAAGAAAGGCAAAAAGAGGCCATGTTTGTATGCGGCTTAATTAATGCAATGTTTATTTTTTACATTCTTTGCAAACTGATATGTGACGCGTATTAATGCCAAAATAACATGCAAAACAGGTAGGGCTCAAAACAGGTGGGGGTCTTCCCCACCTGCCCTGAATGACGGGTCGGCACTGTACTTATCTAGTCAAGATACACTGAACAAATATATATAACGCAACATGCAATCATTTCTAAGATTTTACTGGGAATACAGATATCCATCTGTCGGGGACAGATACCTTAAAAAAAAGGTAGGGGCATGGATCAGAAAACCAGTCAGTATGTAGTGTGACCACCAGTTATCTCATGCAGCTCGACACATCTCCTTCGCATAGAGTTGATCATGCTGTTGATTGTGGCCTGTTGAATGTTGTCCCACTCCTTTTCAATGGCTGTGCGAAGTTGCTGGATATTGTCGGCAACTGGAACACGCTGTCGTACACGTCAATCCAGAGCATCCCAACCTTGCTCAATGGGTGACATGTCTGGTTAGAAAGCTGGCCATGGAATGCAGGCCATTTTCTGCTTCCAGGAGTTGTCTACAGATCCTTGTGACATGGGGCTGCTGTGCATTATCATGCTGAAACATGAGGTGAGGACGGGGGATGAATGGCACAACAATGGGCCTCAGGATCTCATCATGGTATCTCTCTGCATTCAAATTGCCATCGATAAAATGCAATTGTGTTCGTTGTCCGTAGTTTATTCCTGTTCATACCATAACCCCACCGCAACCACGGGGCACTCTGTTCACAACGTTGACAGCAGCAAACCGCTCGCCCACACGATGCCATACACGCTGTCTGCAGTCTGCCCGGTACAGTTGAAACCAGGATTAATCCGTGAAGAGCAGACTTCTCCAGCGTGCCAGTGGTCATCAAAGGTGAGCATTTGCACACAAGTTGGTTACGACGCAGAACTCCCTGGGGGGAGGACAAGCACGCAGATGAGTCGGTTTCTGACCGTTTGTGCCGAAATTCTTTGGTTGTGTAAACCCAGAGTTTCATCAACAATCCTGGTGGCTGGTCTCAGATGATCCCACAGGTGAAGAAGCCGGATGTGGCGGTCCTGGGCTGATGTGGTTATACGTGGTCTGCAGTTTTGAGGCCGGTTAGACGTACTCCAAAAATGTCTCCAATGTTGTTTTAGAGAATAACATTAAATTCTCTGGCAACAGCTCTGGTGGACATTCATGCAGTCAGTGTGCCAATTGCATGCTCCCTCAATACTTGAGACATCTGTGGCATTCTGTTGTGTGACAAAACTGCACATTTTAGAGTGCCTTTTTATTGTCCCCCAGCACAAGGTGCACCTGTGTGATGATCATGCTGTTTAAGCAGCTTCTTTCAGCTCATGAAACATGGGAGCAACACTTTACATGTTGCATTTATATTTTTGTTCAGTGTGTTTTACAAATGTTTACATTTGTCTTCCACTTTGACATTACAGAGTATTTTGTGTAGATTGTTGACAAAAAATGACAATTAAATCCATTTTAATCCGACTTTGTAACACAACAAAATATGGAAAAGTTCAAGGGGTGTGAATACTTTCTGGAGGCAGTGTATTTTATATTTTGAGATGAAAGATGACAACCTTGTTTTATATAGATGGATTGTTAGAATATTATTAATTCATGTTTCATTATGTCATGTTTTTTTATGCTTGCATACATTCAAAAATCCCAATCCCAAATATCTGACAAAGAACTTTATTTCACATTTGAGAGTTAGTCTAATTGATTTATGACTGAATATTTTCCTCCTGAGTCTGCACCTGTTTTGCAGCATGAACATCCGCACCACCATTGGCCAGTTGGAATTTGGAACACTCTCAGTTTTCTAAGATTGCTAATATGTCTTGTTGACAGGGCTACTTTGAGGAGGAGGATGGGAAGGAATATGTTTACAAGGAGCCCAAACGCACAGGTCTGTCGGAGATCTCTCAGCGCCTTCTATGGCTCTACGGGTACAAATTTGGAGCTGAAAACGTCAAAATCATCCAGGACTCCAGCAAGGTAATAACTATAGTTGCGTCCCAAATGGCATCATATTCCCTATGCAGTGCACTACTTTTGAGTCTACGAGATCCTAGAATAAGGAAATAGGCTGCTTCCTTTATTGGAGTTGGAAACTCTCTGCAGTAGTTTCAAATGAATTTAATTTTCAGCCAGAAATAAAAACATGCATTTTCTTGTTTCCTGAGAAGAGAGGATGGTCCAAATATGAACCATCTAGAAATTCCTGTAGTACTATACATACTGAAGGACTCCAGGACAAGGTTTGGTCACCCACTGATATAAATGATGCTATACCAAAAGCCAGGAGCTCTTCCTGACCATGTGACCTGATCAGGAGAAACTATTGGCCTTAGTTCCGTTCATGTGGATTTTGCCTAGAAGGGATACAGTTTTTGTCAAAATTTACTTTTTGTAACAGGTTTAGGAGAACTTATGCAGCAGGTTAGGAGAATTAGGTTAAGGTTAGGAAAAGGGTTAGGGTTATCTACTATTGAAGTCAAATTTGACTAAATCTGTATCCCATCTAGACGTGGCCTTTTTACAGGAATGTGTCTTGCATTCAAGAGCACTGATTCAAAGACGACTTAAATAATTTACCTTTTCTAGGTAATGCATCATCTAGGTTCTACCTAACACCCCTCCTGTCTCCAACAGGTCAACCCCAAAGACCTGGACATCAAGTTTGCTTACATCCAGGTCACCTTCGTCAAGGCTTACTTTGATGAGAAGGACTGTCCGGAGAAGAAGACAGAGTTCGAGAAGTGCCACAACATCAACCGCTTCATGTTCGAGACGCCGTACACACTGATGGGGAAGAAACATAGTGGTGTGGAGGAGCAGTGCAAGAGGAGGACAGTGCTAAAAAGTTAGCTTCATGACCTCATTACAACCTCTTTAAAACCACTAGTTAGCTTTACATTTTTGTTACAAACATTCACACACTTTACACCAGTTATTTAGCTTAACAACCTCTTTTTTACAACCTATAGGTGCACAATCTTAGTTTGACCCCACGTCTCACAGCAGGAAAATAATATAACCAGAAATGTGTGGGGGGGATGTATTCTACTAAGCTATATGGAATTGTTTTAAGGTCATACTAAAGATAATTTAGCTATATTGATTTTACATTTTAAGACCCCTTGAAGTATCCCAAAAATTTGTAAAACATATGAAAATGTATATTTGGCCTTACTACTATTAGCCCATACGAACGCATTGAAAACAGATTCACGACCTGGATGTCACGGATCCCTCCGGAACTATGTCATTACGCACACCTGGTCCCCATTCCCACTGATTTGTAATTGCTTAAATATGTCCTTTGATTTCCATTGGGCTGTCAATTATTGTTCCAATGTCCGTTGGTCGTGTGAGTACCTGTGTTGTTTTGGCTTTCGTGCCACTTGTATTGCGTAGATGATTACGGGTCTCGTCCCGTGTGGAATCATTGTGTGAGTGTATGTTACTGGTTTAGCCCCGGTGTATTTATTTGAGATACTCCTCGCTCTTTTGGTTGGGTTTCAACCCTGTGTTTTGCATACCTGTTTGTTTTTACATGGCACGCTGTAATTTGGGTAAATAAAAAAATAACTATTACGCATTCCTGCGCCTGTCTCCCGATCCCTTTAGTCCAATGTGACAATGGAACAACAGATTCAGGTATTTAGCCCCTTATTTTTGGCACTAAACAGTTTCCATATATACAGTACCAGTCAAAAGTTTGGACAAACCTACTCATTGTTGGGTTTTTCTTTATTTTTATTTTTTTCTACATTGTAGAATATTCGTGAAGACATCAAAACTATGAAATGAATCATGTAGGAACCAGAAAAGTGTTAAATAAATAAATTGTAGATTCTTCAAAGTAGCCACATTTTGCCTTGATGAAAGCTTTGCACACTCTAGGAATTCTCTCAACCAGCTTCACCTGGAATGCTTTTCCAACTGTCTTGGAGTTCCCACATATGCTGAGCACTTGTTGGCTGCTTTTCCTTTACTCTGCTGTCCAACTCATCCCGTACCATCTCAATTTATTTGAGTTCGGGTGATTTGTGGAGGCCAGGTCACCTGATGCAGCACTCCATCACTCTCCTTCATTGTCAAATAGCCCTTACACAGTCTGGAGGTGTGTTTTGGGTCATTGTCCTGTTGAAAAACAAATGATAGTCCCACTAAGCACAAACCAGATGGGATGGCGTATCACTGCAGACTGCTGTGGTAGCCATGCTGGTTAAGTGTGCCTTGAATTCAAAGCACCCCTACACCATCACACCTTGTCCTCCATGCTTCACAGTGGGAAACACATGCGGAGATCAAAGACAGAGCGGTTGGAACCAAAAATCTCAACTTTGGACTCAACTTTGGATTTCCACCGGTCTAAAGTCCATTGCCTGTGTTGCCCCAAGCAAATCTCTTATTGGTGCCCTTTAGTAGTGGTTTCATTGCATCAATTCGACCCCAAAGGCCTGATTCACGCAGTCTCCTCTGAACAGTTGATGTTGAGATATGTCTGTTACTTGAACTCTGAAGCATTTATTTGGGCTGCAATCTGAGGTGCAGTTAACTCTAATGAACTTATCCTCTGCAGCAGAGGTAACTCTGGGTCTTCTTTTCCTGTGGTGGTCCTCATGAGAGCCAGTTCCATCATAGCAGCCACAGGTACACCTCCAATTTGACTCAAATGATATCAATTAGCCTCAGAAGCTTCTAAAGCCATGACATTTTCTGGAATTGCACAAGCTGTTTAAAGGCACAGTCAACTTAGTTAATGTAGGTATTATTGGGGGCGCTAGAGAGCGTGCTATGGAGTAGACGTGCTTTGCTAGAGCTCCGCTCCATTTTGAAACAAATTAGTATTTATCTTAACCTCTCACGACCTATATCTTCAAAGAAGTATGACAAAGGGAAAAGGCACCAGAAAAGGGAGCGAGAATTTGAATGAGATAGACAACGAACCAATTTCAACGTCGCCAACCCACGAGGAGTTAGCTGAAGAGGCTAGCTTCCAAGAGTCCCCCACAGAGCCTACGCAAAGTGACATACTGGCTGCCATAAACCCACTAAGCAAGAAGGTGGACACAAGGTTGGCTGATATCTCAAAGAGTATTGGGACTTTGGCCGAAACTGAAGGCAACTCAGAGAAGGGTGCATGAGGTTGAGCAGACGACAGTCGATCACGAGGCCAGGCTACAGGACATAGAGAAACAGTGCGCAACGTTCAAAAATGACAACAAAACCCTGAAAGCCCGACTGGAAATGCTTGAGTCGCATTCAAGATGCCAGAACATCAGAATATGTGGCATCCAGGAGGACACTGAGAAAGGGAAACCCACTGAATTTGTCTCGGAGCTGATACCGGCCCTGCTGGGGAGTGAACACTTCAAAACGGCCATCCTGATCGACCACGCACACAGATCTCAGGCAACGAAGCCGGCCAAGGGCGGTCCACCAAGGCCATTCATTGTACGGCTGCACTATCCCCAGACCAGGGATCTCATCCTCAAGCTGGCTAGTCAAAAGTTCACCCTTAACTTCAACGGAGCCAGGGTGTCTTTCTACCCAGATCTTACCTTGGAGGTGAGGAACCAACGGAAAGAGTTTGATGAGGTACGCAACAAATGCAGGGCGGCCAACATCCGATATGGATTCCTCTTCCCAGCCCGGTTTAAGGTGACAGTCGAAGGATCAACACGTACGTTTGACAACCCAAAAGAGGCCGATCTGTTCTTGACAAGCAAGCTCCCTGGCTGAGGATACAGAACGGCTGTGTCAGCCGGCTAAATGACCAAATACAGGCCAGGAATGTGTTTGGATTTCCGGACTATGTCTTTTTGATTAGAAGATCAGAATTTGGGACTTATGATTGGTGAGATGTTGTGGCTAATATAGCATTGTTTGGCACATCATGTTTTAGCGCCACTCACCCCCTAACGTGAGAGTTAAGTGTTAAGTGTTATTTAATATTAGCGTATATGCGGAGCATCTATAGACGACGAGTTAGTTCAAGCTGTATGTCTAGACACCCTAAAGTTTGTGTGTTAGCCAAGGAGTGCTTCGTTTGGGGAAGTCACTCAGTAAAGGGACGGGAGGGGGGATGGGGTATGTGTTTTATGTTCACGTTTATTATTAGTACAGGTGGCATGACAAGCTCCTGCACGGCGGGACGTTTTTCTTCTGAGTTTTGTATGACAGCAACAATTTGATCTAAAATAAGAAATGCCACATAGTGACAGAGCACAGAGTAGACCAGGTGGAATGAAGATAGTCAGCTGGAACTGTAATGGCTTGGGGCATGTGGTGAAACGAGCTAAGGTTTTCTCTCATCTTAAATCACTGGGTGCTGACATAGTGTTTCTTCAAGAAACTCATATTAAACGCTCCGCTCAGGCCAAGCTACGAGTCGGCTGGATCGGTCAGATATACCAGTCTAACTTTGATGCAAAAGCGAGAGGGGTAGCAATCCTGATAAGGAAAAACATTCCATTTGTTTACTCATCCTCGATTTCAGATCCTAATGGTCGGTATATTATTGTGGCTGGTACACTGAATTCGAAACCAGTAACCTTGGTCAATTTATATGGACCCAACTTCGATGATCCATTATTTTTTCAAAGGGTATTTAAGGACATACCAAATATCTTGGATACAAGTGTTATTGTTGGAGCGGACTTTAACTGTACGCTAGATCCTCTTTTAGATAAACGGCTATCAAGGTCACTTCAACAATCAAATGCCAGTGTCTGTCTAAATACATTGATGACAAACCTTAACATTGTCGATATTTGGAGACTGACGCACCCAACAGACAGGGATTACTTTCTTTTCATCAGTTCATAAATCATATTCCAGAATTGACTATTTTTTGTTGGACTCCAAACTAATCTCAGCGGCTGAGTCGGTTACCTATCACCCTATTCTAATTACGGACCACTCTCCTGTGTCCATGGTGCTGAAACTCGACAATATGTCGACAGGTCGGCGACCGTGGCGCTTAGACGCATACCTGCTGAAAGATGAGGCTTTTTGTCAGTATTTGAAGGAGCAGATTGCCTTTTTCCTCGGAACTAACGACACTGGGGATGTTGACGACTCCACCCTTTGGGGATCTCTAAAGGCTGTGATTAGAGGTTACATTATTTCTTATACATCAGAGAGGAAGAAACGCGCCAATACTAGGCTAAGAGAAATTGAAAGAGAGTTAGGGGAACAGGAGAACGTTTTTAGGACAAATTCCTCGTATACAGTCCTTGAGAAGATCACAAAGTTAAAATATGAATACAATACCAACCTTTCGAAACGGGTGGGCTCTTTACTTGCTAGAACGCAACAAAGTTATTTTGAACTGGGTGACAAACCACATAAATTATTAGCAAGACAGCTAAGGCATGTACAGGCATCTAGAGCTATTCACAAAATAAAAGACAAGAAGGGTAAAATAGTAACAGATCTGCAGGATATTAATAAATGCTTTGCACAGTTTTACTCAGAGCTATACCAATCAAAATGCGATGCCACTGATCCACAAACTATGGAACACTTTCTCGCTGAATGTGAACTTCCTAAACTAGACAGGGGGGCAGCTTCTGCACTTGATGCAGGGATAACTTTGGAGGAAATTAACACAGCGATAGCACAATTTCCAAACAGCAAGGCCCCTGGGCCCGATGGATATGTAATAGAATTCTATAAGAAGTACTGCGCCAGTCTATCTCCACTTATGTTGCGAATGTTTAAACAATCCAAAGACAATGCCAAACTCCCGCAAACACTGTATGAGGCTACAATAGCACTGATCTTGAAAAAAGATAGGGATTCCATGGAGATGCCCCGTGTCGTTACTCCCCATAGAAAACAAGGTGTTGACAAAGATATTGGCAAACCGATTGAAAACATATATTTCCGACATCATACACCCTGACCAGACAGGTTTTATCCCGGGCCGTCATATACACTACAATTTGAGACGTCTTTTCAACGTAATGTATCACGATCATAAGGTTGAGGCAGTGGTAATAGCTCTTGATGCAGAGAAGGCGTTTGACCGGATTGAGTGGAAATATATGATGTCGGTTCTGGAGCACTTCGGATTCGGAAAGGAATTTATTAATTGGATAAGAATTATTTATGCACACCCAATGGCGTCCGTGGTAACCAATCAAGAAATGTCGCAGTCATTCCGCTTGTTCAAGGGGTGCCGACAGGGGTGCCCTATTTCGCCTGCTCTCTTCGCTATAGCCATGGAACCCCTTGCTACTCGCATTCGGGCATGTGCCGATATAGCTTCTGTTAAAATAAAGGACACACAGCACAAAATTTCCCTATATGCAGACAAAGTTATTTTGTTTTTGTCCAAGCCTAAAACTTCTATTCCACCCCTACTTAACTTGATAAACACATTTGGCTCCTTCTCTGGCTACAAGATAAACTGGCAAAAAAGTGAGTTGATGCCAATATCACGGCCTGTGGATATGCAATTTCTGCAATCTACCCCGTTTAGAACAGTGATGGACAAGTTCACAAGCCTTGGCATTGTAGTGACAAGAGACCTTGACCAGCTATCTAAAGTGAATTGGGACATGAAAATATATCAGCTTAAACAAAATATAGATTTTTAGAAAACTCTGCCTATCTCCTTGGTTGGTCGTATAAACGCTATTAAAATGGTTGTCCTACCCAGGTTTCTCTACCTCTTCCAATGTCTACCCAATTTAATACCACAAAGCTATTTTAAGAAACTGGATTCAATAGTAACTCCATTTTTATGGGATAACAAGGCAGCCAGAATTTCAAAGAAGCATTTATGCAAGTACAAAATAGAGGGGGGCTTTGGCCTTCCTCACTTTAAACTGTATTATTGGGCTGCTAATCTGAACATTGTGTCTTTCTGGAGGGAAAGCTTACCTGCGATGAGACAGAAGGATATGCCTGCATGGCTTTTGATTGAGCAGGCCTCCTGTCAACGTTCCTCACTCCCTGCACTTGTTAATAGCCCATAATATGTGAAAAAATCCACTTATGACTCTAACCCAGTCATTTGT
The DNA here is from genome assembly GCF_045791955.1 of Oncorhynchus clarkii lewisi. NCBI lineage: Eukaryota > Metazoa > Chordata > Actinopteri > Salmoniformes > Salmonidae > Oncorhynchus > Oncorhynchus clarkii. The sequence continues at coordinate 20,688,595 of NC_092155.1, forward strand.
CATACGCTTAGGATCTGGAAACAGATGAGGTATTTTCTTAACATACCCACTGTATACATTGACAGCCCGATTTGCCTGAATCATGCTTTCCACCCCGCATTGGATGATGTGGTGTTTTCACAGTGGAGGGAGAAGGGGCTCACAACAATTGGTAATCTATACATAGATGGTCAGTTAGCTTCATTTCAACAATTACAGGGAAAGTTCAACATACCAACAACACATTTTTTCAGATACCTCCAAATCAGGAATTTCGTAAGGACACATATCCCACAGTATGGCATGAAGCCAAATAGTCCTACATTAGATAGCTTGATCCTTGTCAAATCCCATTCAAAAGGGTCGGTCTCTAGACTGTATGATGTGCTACAAGCCCACATGGAGGTATCCACAGACACCATTAAAAGGGCTTGGGAACAAGAACTTGGCTCAGAAATCTCAGATGAGGACTGGGTAGAAGCTCTCAGGAATATAAACCACAGTTCAGTGAATGCCAGACACAACCTTGTACAGTTTAAGGTGATACACAGGTTACATTACTCAAAAGTAAAACTGCATAAAATATTCCCGGACACCTCACCACTGTGTGAGAGGTGCAAGCAGGATGAGGGGACGTTGACCCACTTATTCTGGACATGTCCAAAGTTACATGTTTACTGGGCTCTCATTTTTGATTATTTATCTAGAGCCTTTGATAGAGTTCTAGCCCCAGACCCATTAATCGCTCTGTTTGGTACAGTTGATGGGAATAATCACGAAGGGAAAGCTGTCTCTCTTTGTATTCTATTAGCCAAAAGGCTCATATTGCAATTTTGGAAACTGGAGACTGAACCTACCTTTGAAATGTGGTTACGGGATTTAGGAAATGTAATGCATATGGAAAAGATTCGATACAATACCTCCAATAGAAGTCCAATGTTTTACAAAATATGGCAGCCGATACTGGATAAATGGTCTAGTCCCGCTTCATAACTGGGTTGACGATCTGCTGCTACTCTGTGCTGTACTCCACTCAATATTTATTTTTGGCTGAACTACACTGCTTGTAGTGACTATATGCTGTCTTCCTATACATATACCACCTAATAGGATTTTGTTTTATTTTGGGTATGTGTGAGTTAAGTTTAGTTTTGTCCTCTAAATTGGCCATCCCATTCAACAGTACAATGAATGTCATTGTTAGTATTGCTGTCTTTTTTATTTGATTTTTTTATTGTAAAATAATAAACATATTATTTTAAAAAAATTAGAAACTTAGTTAATGTAAACTTCTGACCCACTGGAATTGTGATAAGGTGAAATAATCTGTCTGTAAACAATTGTTGGAAAACTTACTAGTGTCATGCACAAAGTAGATGTCCTAACCGACTTGCAAAAACTATAGTTTGTTAACAAGACATTTGTGGAGTGGTTGAAAAACGAGTATTAATGACTCCAACCTAAGTGTATGTAAACTTCTGAATTCAACTGTATATATAAGTTGCCCATCCCTGCTATAAACCAATACAAGAGTTTTGTTATGTGTGGCTTGTTTGTTCAGGGATGTTTACTTTTTGTTGTTGCAATAAAATTGTTGCACGACATGACCTGTGCGTATATTTGACCAAGGACTACCAGTTAGATCAGTGTTACATTAGCTTCAGCATTTCAATTGTCTGCTTCTCAGAAAGGCTGTTTCAGAATGATAATTTAAGAACAATGGAAGGAGACAGAAGGTTCTGTGAGAAATTACTCCAAGACCAATACCAGACAATGCTGTTATAATTTGTTACAATGTTATAAAATGTTGTTAGGGTGTAGTGATTTGGTCTATGGAGTGTATAATTGTCTGAGACCTGACTGTGTGCTGTATCTCTCCTGTCCAGCAGCCAACACATTTCCGTATGTGAAGAAGCGTGTGGAGGTGTTGGGGGAGAAGCAGGTAGAGCTGAAGCCTGTGGACGTGGCCATCGACGAGATGCAGGCGCGCACTGCCGAACTGACCAAGCTCTGCTCCTCCCAGGAGGTGGACATGATCCAGCTGCAGCTCAAATTGCAGGGCTGTGTCTCTGTACAGGTAGACTAGACCTTACTGTAGCTACATCACTTTGTGCATGCAGCTAGTGCATGCAGCTAACACCACAGACTAACATTAGACCTTAACACAGTGGTATTCAACATTTGCCAGCGGGGACCTCATTTTTCCCACCAAAGTTCCATGACTCCACCCAAAATCTAATGACATAACCTTAAAGGATTAGTGTGTTTTTTTACAACCAAATGTCCATTTTTTTATGACATGTTATAGAAGGGTCCAGACACCTTTTTGTGTGTTTTTCCTATTTTCATTTTTTACTTGCCCCAAACAGCAAATCACTTCCTCATCCTCGTTGTGTAATATGGGGGCCACAAAAAAAAACAGGAATAAAGGCTCCAAAAACACCCAAATAGGTCATTTTAGAAACGGCAAAGCTCTCAGTATAGTAATGCAGGTCTATAGATGTTGTACACGTGAAATTGGTTAATTCCGAACTTGATCATCCATTTTTGTTGCGACTCGAGCGATAACTTTCCATCCATTCTATAGGTAACTTCCAAAATAAACAAATGAGGGATACAAAGTATATTGAAAGCACACAGGAAGTTCCAGACATTTGTAGAATCTACGCCAAGGCGCATTGAAGCTGTTCTGGCAGCTCGTGGTGGCCCAACACCCTCTTAAGAAAGGGAAAGGGGGATACCTAGTCAGTTGTCCAACTGAAATGTTTCTTCCGCATTTAACCCCATCCCCTCTGAATCAGAGAGATGCGGGGGGGCTGCCTTTATTTTTTTTATTTTACCAGGCAAGTCGGCTAAGAACAAATTCTTATTTTCAATGCCTGTTCAGGGGCAGAACGACAGATTTGTACCTTGTCAGCTCAGGTCAGACGCATATTTCGCATCAACAGTTCAATCCTGCTGATAAGAAGCAACATGTCTGGTCAGATGCATACTTCGCATCAACAGCTCAATCCAAAATACCCCCCCCCCCCCTTTGAACTGAAAGAGAGGCTTCTTTTGTAGGGGAAGTCCCTCCCATCAGAACATAACAAACACAAATTAATTAAGCAATTACCATCATCAAAGCCTATATTTTCCACGCCGCTAAACATCATGAATTATATACATTTCACCTTTGCAATCCGTTTCTCATGATACGATATAACACATTTACAAAATATCATCCCTACTGACATGGTGTCTTCCAATATGCCCGTTCACGTCAACGAGCCATTCGGGACAGACACAACAAAGCCAGACCGAAGCCATAGCTTTGCTCCTTATCCCACCCGGAAGCTACCGATCTAAGAGAGGAACAGAACCAAACAGCGCGCTCATCCATAACATTGAGTACAATAAACGTTGCTTAAATTAAACATGAACGCTTGTCTGTATATTATTTTTACCATAACAAACTGTTACTGGTGGGAGGTAAGAATAAAGTGTGCAATGTATGTACTAAAATAGCGAAGTTAACTTGTGCGTCGACCCACATTGATAACGTGTAGCTGATAACGGCGTAGGGAGGGGGCGATGAGTGTGTGAGTACCAAACTCTGCCCGCGGCCAGTGACAAACTTCTCCGACACACACAAACACACTACCCTGCCCTATCCCAAGCAACAGTATGCATCACCACTCCTTGTGCAAGACCTGTCAAACATTCCTAACATGTGCCGCATCTACTGTATTTCCTACTCTGCGTTTACTCTGCAGTCCGTAACGTATTGTGAAGCTCTACATTGTTAAAACAACCTTTTATATTTTGGCTTATGATGTGGTACTAAGCTCATGAGGCATCTGTAGGTTATATTCTTGAAGGATCATTGGCTGCCATATATATCATCAATTCAAAAGTCCAACAATGGATGTACAAATCAGACTAACTTTAAGCGGAGTATATAATGGTGCTCTTTGACCAAGGTCGATTAGTATGTACTGAATTTATTGTTCTCTCACAATAGCTTTCACTTTCTACTGACTGTTGCCAGCACATTGTGTTATTCTGTCTTTTACTTTCCTTTTGTGTCTAACGATAACTGTACCCTTCTGTCTATGCTGTCTCTTGCTGCGCCTTAGATTTAAGGAGTGCCAGGTAATTTGATCTCCCGTTTATCATGGTCAGTGAGAGAAGCAGTCAGTGGGTTGATATACTGTTTGTGGCAACGAATCAAATCAAATCAAATTTTATTTGTCACATACACATGGTTAGCAGATGTTAATGCGAGTGTAGCGAAATGCTTGTTCTTCTAGTTCCGACAATGCAGTAATAACAAGTAATCTAACTAACAATTCCAAAACTACTGTCTTGTACACAGTGTAAGGGGATAAAGAATATGTACATAAGGATATATGAATGAGTGATGGTACAGAGCAGCATAGGCAAGATACAGTAGATGGTATCGAGTACAGTATGTACAAATGAGATGAGTATGTAAACAAAGTGGCATAGTTTAAAGTGGCTAGTGATACATGTATTACATAAGGATACAGTCGATGATATAGAGTACAGTATATACGTATGCATATGAGATGAATAATATAGGGTAAGTAACATTATATAAGGTAGCATTGTTTAAAGTGGCTAGTGATATATTTACATCATTTCCCATGAATTCCCATTATTAAAGTGGCTGGAGTTGAGTCAGTGTCAGTGTGTTGGCAGCAGCCATTCAGTGTTAGTGGTGGCTGTTTAACAGTCTGATGGCCTTGAGATAGAAGCTGTTTTTCAGTCTCTCGGGCCCAGCTTTGATGCACCTGTACTGACCTCGCCTTCTGGATGATAGCGGGGTGAACAGGCAGTGGCTCGGGTGGTTGATGTCCTTGATGATCTTTATGGCCTTCCTGTGACATCGGGTGGTGTAGGTGTCCTGGAGGGCAGGTAGTTTGCCCCCGGTGATGCGTTGTGCAGACCTCACTACCCTCTGGAGAGCCTTACGGTTGAGGGCGATGCAGTTGCCATACCAGGCGGTGATACAGCCCGCCAGGATGCTCTCGATTGTGCATCTGTAGAAGTTTGTGAGTGCTTTTGGTGACAAGCCGAATTTCTTCAAATGAATCAAATGAAATGCTTATTTACAAGCCCTTAACCAACAATGCAGTTTTAAGAAAAATAATTCAACAAGTATAAAATAAACTGAAGTAAAATAGAAAAATAACTAATTAAAAGGCCACAAAATAACAATAGCGAGACAATATACAGGGGGTATCGGTGGCAAAATTCCCTTGGATCCATGTTACTTAAGCAACTGTATTGCTCACAATACTTGATTTATTGTAGAGGGAAACAATGGCCTCTATTTTAATAAACTCCATTATATGTGGGTGCGTGCATGGTGTGTGTAGATAGTTGAGGAAATTGTTTTATTTATTTTAGAATAAGACTAATGTAACAATATGTGGGAAAAGTCAAGGGGTCTGAATGCTTTCCGAAGGCACTGTACGTGTCTGTGGCGGTTTGACCAATGATGGTAACGATGTATGTTGTTGTCTACTCTTGTCACCATAGATCTTCCAGGAGGATATGATGCAGTCACTGCTCCAGAACTCCTAACATGTATTCCGTGCTATCAGTGGGACGACTACAGACCTGGGCTAAAGTCGACAGACCACACATTTTTCACAGAGTATAGCTATTTCTCACACACACACACACATACATACATTCTCCGTCAGCTGAACCCAAACCGGCTCTGTCAGCTTCCTGGTAATGGCTGTCTTTTGTTATGATCAATGCAAAGCTGTTGTTGCCTTGCACACTGCATCAAATGGCTTTGTTGCTTGAGAGAAGTGGAAACACAATATTACACTTAAGTGCTGAAGTCTATTCTGCTATGCTCAAAGGTAGCTAATGTTACTTATGTTATAGGAAGAAAGAAAAAAACAGTAACCAACCCATCTGTTGTCTGTACACTCTTAGAAAAAAAGGGTTCCAATAGAGTTCCATGTGGAAACAGTTCTACCTGGAAAAGGGTTCTACCTGGAACCAAATGGTGTTATTCAAAGGGTTCTCCAATGGGGACTGCCGACGAACCCTTTTATGTTCTAGATATAGATGGGTTGGCTGACAACATCACGCCATCGACGTGACCGGAAGGCATGCGTTGATATGATTCTGAACAGTCAGATAGCTAGCAACAATGACAAGAAGCTGCTGTGCGGGGAATCGTAGGTGGCTCGTTTCAGCTCGTATCTTGTTATTGATACCATGTATTTGAGAGACAAGTGCTCATTGTGCAAATGTATTTATGTTTTCAAAAAACATTTAGAGACTAAATAGAGTTTACATGTTATCAACAGTCTAAGCCCACCCTGTCTGTTTAGTCCCATAGTTGCGCACGAGTCGGTTTTGTCGCTAAACAACCAGCCCATCTATTAGATGTAAGGAAAACGTACAGTAAGGAAAGGAGATTTAATGAAGTATACTCTGTCAAATTGTCAGTCACTCTGTAATAACCCAATGCTCAGACAGTTACTTTAGTTGTTGAGCTGTGTTGTATTTCTGATATGGGGCCCCTGCTCTTTGACCAGAAGACTGATTAGCCTGGTCCCAGATCTCTTAGTGTTGTCTTGAGAACTCATAGGCTGCGTTGACACAGACAGCCCAATTTTGAACTTTTGACCAATTATGGGCAAAAGATCTGATCTGATAGGTCAAAAGACCAATCATTGTGGGACCAGGCTAATGGTTGTGATTTTATGCCTCTATCACAGGGGTATTCAAATCCTACCTTACAAGGTCCGGAATACTGCTGTTTTTCTCTTCTACCTGATAATTAGTTGCATCCATCTGGTGTCCCAGATCTAAATCAGTCCCTGATTTTAAAGGGCAAGATTTCCAAAAGTCTTTGAGGTCCAGGTTTGAATTTGAGGGCTCTATCAACTAGCTGGTTCTAGTGATCTAGTAGTGCCTACATCTCTCCTCAGAAAAGTCTCCTGTCCTATTTCAAGTAATAATAAAACTCCCAACACATACTGATTGTACAGTATTTCACAAGTGGCACACTGAAATTAGTAGACTGCTGATAATAATTTGTGGATGTATATAATATGTTATGCCATAAAGAAGAAAAATGTGTATGTATTTATATTTGTACTGTTTTTGGAAAAATGCATGGTTGCATCAGGTCTGGGAGAGAGGTGTTATTTCTCTGATTGTGTCTGACTTATTTGCCATTTTTAATTACACTATATATGTAAGTACAGGTACTTCTTCAACATATTGTATGTTTGTAAAGCCATTTTTCAATAAAAACATTTGGGTTGTATTGTGGGTTGTATTGACCTCATTGTTTTGTATTTATTTGAATGTTTATGTATTAACGTGGATGGATTTAACTTTTATTATGGTGCTTAAATTATACACGGGGCTCATAGCCTAAGCAGGGGTGGTGTATTAGGGGTTAGGGTGACTTTTTTCTTGTCAGCGCTTTTTACAAACAGCTTTTATCCAATGAAGAAAACGAATGACTGACACACTGTCAAATTGACGACATATCCTTCTGTCCTGTACTCTAGTAGGCCTAACATTGAGCTACAGTATTGGCTATTTCCCTCAAACTCAACTCTGGAACTCGAAGCCAGCTCACACTGCTTATGTTTGTTTCCTTTAATTAGGGATTGATTTTGACCCGGCACACCAGGTTTGTGCAATTAATTATCAGGTAGAAATAGAAAACCAGCAGACTCCGGACCTCGTTAGGGTAAGAGTTTAATACTCCATGCATGCAAACTCCGCCCAATTTGCCAGTCCGATGGAAAATAGAAGCACACTGTCACACGACATGGAATAATAACTCGCTCGCTGGAGTAAATCCTGTGTTTGTTTTAGGTTTATCTGAACGGAAGGCACGTGTATTATTTTCTCAGTTAGGGAGACAACTGCTCGACAATTCTAGTAAACTTACCTTTGGAATTCAGTGCGAGTTTTGGGGAGGCGCGCTCCATCAGAATTACGCAAGGGACAACATGATTTTGAAACATATGGAATTTCTCTTCGTTTTACAATACTTTATTCCTCTGATCACTCCAGAGGTTGCAGTTGAGAAGGGTATGTATTCGTTTACTTTTCCCGATCTTTAGTCATGTGTGTAACCAGTTTGGTCATTTTCGGTAGGCAAGCCTAACCTTGTTTCGAAAGCTAGAATTCCATGTTCATTTCCTGAAACCGATGACAGCGACTGTGAAGTTCGTTTTTTAATTTTGTTTTAATGACAATACATGGATCCCATGTACATTCTGCATCCATTAAAATATATTTTGTTCATTTGACACGGACAAAGCCAGTGGTGTAAAGTACTTAAGTAAAAATACTTGAAAGTACTCCTTACGTAGTTTTTTGGGGGGTATCTGTACTTTATCATTTATTATTTACAACTTTTACTTCACTACATTCCTAAAGAAAATAATGTACTTTTTACTCTACATTTCCCTGTCACCCAAAGGTACTCATTACATTTTGAATGCTAAGCAGGACAGGAAAATGGTCCACTTCAAGCACTTATCACTGAACAGGAATGCATCATTTCAAATCAAATATTTGATTAGTCACAGGTGTAGACCTTACAGTGCTATGCTTACTTACGAACCCCTAACCCACAATGCAGTTAAAATAAAGATATATGTGTGTGTGTGTGTGTGTGTGTGTATATATATATATATATATATATATATATATACACATTACATTACATTACATTACAGTTGAAGTTTACATACACTTTAGGTTGGAGTCATTAAAACTCGTTCTTCAACCACTCCACACATTTGTTAATTTGTTAGTTGTGTCATGCACAAAGTAGATGACCTAGGTAATTCTTCCAACAATTGTTTACAGACTATTAACTTATAATTCACTATCACAGTTCCAGTGGTCAGAAGTTTACAAACACTAAGTTGACTGTGCCTTTTAAACGGTTTGGAAAATTCCAGAAAATGAAATCATGGCTTTAGAAGCTTCTGATAGGCTAGTTGACATAATTTGAGTCAGTTGGAGGTGTACCTGTGGATGTATTTCAAGGCCTACCTTCAAACTCAGTGCCTCTTTGCTTGACATCATGGGAAAATCAAAAGAAATCAGCCAACACCTCAGAAAAAAATTCTAGACCTCAGTCTGGTTCATCATTGGGAGCAATTTCCAAACACCTGAAGGTACCACGATCATCTGTACAAACAATAGTACGCAAGTATAAACACCATGGGACCACGCAGCTGTCATACCGCTCAGGAAGGAGACACGTTCTGTCTCCTAGAGATGAACGTACTTTGATGCGAAAAGTGCAAATCAATCCCAGAGTAACAGCAAAGGACCTTGTGAAGATGCTGGAGGAAACGGGTACGAAAGTATCTATATCCACAGTAAAACAAGTCCTATATCGACATAACCTGAAAGGCCGCTAAGCAAGGAAGAAGCCACGGCTACAAAACCGCCATAAAATAGCCAGACTACGCTTTGCAACTGCACATGAGGAGAAAGATGACACTTTTTGGAGAAATGTTCTCTGGTCTGACGAAACAAAAATCGAACTGTTTGGCCATAATGACCATTGTTATGTTTGGAGGAAAAAGGGTGAGGCTTGCAAGCCGAGGAACACCATCCCAACTGTGAAGCATGGGGGTTATAGCATCATATTGAGGGATTACAGTAGGGGACTGAGCACTCACCCAAGGGGCGCTTGTGTTGAGTATCAGCGTGGCGGATATGTTGTTACCTACCTTTACCATCTGGGGGCTGCCCATCAGGAAGTACAGGATCCAGTTGCAGTGGAAGGTGTTTGATCCCATGGTCCTTAGCTTATTTATGAGCTTTGAGGGCACTATGGTGTTGAACGCTGAGCTGTAGTCAATGAATAGCATTCTCACGTACGTGTTCCTTTTGTCCAGGTGGGACAGGGCAGTGTGGAGTGCAATAGAGACTGCATCATCTGTTGGGGCGGTATGCAAATTGGAGTGGGTCTAGGTTTTCTGGGGTAATGTTGATGTGAGCCATGACCAGCCTTTCAAAGCACTTCATGGCTACAGAGTGCTACGGGTCGGTAGTCATTTAGGCAGGTTATCTTAGTGTTCTTGGGCGCAGGCAGTGTGGCGGTCTGCTTAGAACATGTTGGTATTACCGACTCAGACAGAGGGAGGTTGAAAATGCCAGTGAAGACACTTGCCAGTTGGTCAGTGCACGCTCGCAGTACACGTCCTGGTAATCTGTCTGGCCTTGTGAATGTTGACCTGTTTAAAAGTCTTACTCACATCAACTGTGGAAAAAGTGATCACACCGTCTCCCTGAATAGTTGGTGCTCTCATGCATGTTTCGTAGTTATTTGCCTCAAAACAAGCATAGAAGTAGTTTAGCTCGTGTCACTGGGCAGCCCTCGGCTGTGCTTCCCTTTTGTATTGACGCTTTTCCTGTTTGATGGTTCGTCGGAGGGCATAGCGGGATTTCTTATAAGCTTCCAGGTTAAAGTCCCGCCTGTTTGAAAGCAGCAGCTCTAGCCTTTAGCTCACTGCGGATGTTGCCTGCATTTGTAAATTATGTCTGAGTATTGGAGTCTACCCTTGGCTATCCATCCTTTTTTTTAAAACTTCTTATGGGCAGGTGGGCACGAAATTCAAACTACAGTATTATAAATATTTAACTTTCATAAAATCACAAGTGTAATACATCAAAATAAAGCTTAACGTCTTGTTAATCCAGCCGCTGTGTCAGATTTCAATAAGGCTTTACGGTGAAAGCACACCATGCAATTATCTGAGGACAGAAACTTTTTTTTAGAAACTTTTTAGAGTTTTCTATACAAATCTACAAATTAAATGCATATCCTGAGTAGCTTCTGGGCCTGAGTAACAGGCAGTTTACTTTGGGCACGCTTTTCATCCGGACGTCAAAATACTGCCCCCTACCCAAGAGAGGTTAAACAAGAAAATCGTGCCATCTGCTTTGCTTAATATAAGGAATTTGAAATTATTTATACTTTTGATACTTAAATTACATTTAATTTTGATACTTAAATATATTTAGAACCAAATACTTTGACTTTTACTCAAGTACTATTTTACTGGGTGACTTTTACTTGAGTAAATATCAATTAAGGTGTGTGTGTATACTGTTGCTCAAGTATCACAGTTCGATACTTTTCCCCACCGCTGGACATAGCCTAATATGATTAGGTATGTTAATTTTAGGGCTGTCGGAGAGAATCAGTTAAGTAGAGTTCACTTTTTGCCCAAAACATTTTTATCGTAACTATTTCGGTGTCTGAAAGCGTTCAAAATACACAGAAAACCTCCCAAATACATAATCTATAGCTACAGCTAAAAACAATTTAAACTAAAAACAAGTTGACATTGAGGTTAGTGTGCTTTTTCAATTTACCAAATTTTGCTTACTTTAGACAAGACTTCAATATTATTGCAATGTTTTTTGTATAAAAAAAAGTTAAATTACATCGTAAAATGACGGCCAAACCTGGACGACGCTGGGCCAATTGTGTGCTGACCTTTGGGCCTCCCAATCACTACCGGATGTGATACAGCCTGAATTTGGGCAAATTCAGAAGCAAATCCTGCGATTAACGATTGATGATTAATCTTAATCATTTGACAGACCTAATTATTTTTTGATGTAGCCTAATTTATAAAGCATAATAATTGTGCATAGCCACGGGAAGTGGGGGTGCTGAGGGTGCTGCAGCACCCCCTGATAAATCACAATTAAAGGTGCGCTATGCAGAAATCGCTCCATGTTTTCCTGGATGCTAAATTTCTAATATAAACTGAAATTAGGTGAATTTAGGTGAACTATGTCAAAACAAGCAAAGTAGTCTAGAAAATCATTGTACCATCAAACCGCTGTGAAATATATTTTCCATAACAAAACATATTATTGTGGTGCAAACAAACCCCATAAACTGCAGAGAGAACCATAAGCAAACCTGTCCACATCTATCGCTAAACCCACAGGTAGGTAACAATCACTGTGGGGTGAATTCTAACTTAGTTTTCACTTCTCCTGTGGAAATTAGGATTTGCCCCTTGATGAAATGGGATTAGTAAACTCCTCTGAACTTCATTCAGCAGTCGATAAGGACACAGTCTACAATACAAACAATGTGCTGCTATTAATCTTGTTTTACGAGTTTCAAATGGACATTTGAGTATAGAAATGATTAATGTTTGAAGGAATAATCAGGACAACATTCAGATCCTCGTCAGTCTTTGTCAGATTCTATTTTTGTAGTCTAGACTCATGGCAATGTTTTGTTTCGTTCTCTCAGAGTTGAAGAACTTCCAGTGTTCCCTCTACTCCTCTAAGGCCATGAACTGCAGCTGGCTTCCAGCCAATCAGACTGCAGATGACCTCCAGCTCTACTACTGGTGAGAACTATTTTACTTCAAATTCCTAATCACTCCCTACTCAAAGCAACGGACTGACAGTAAAGGTGTGTGGGTTAAATTACTGGGGAAGCCAGAAAAAAAAAAATTCAACTTGTGTTGAGATAATTGTGTTCTCTATAACCTGTTAGTTCAAATGCCGTGCGACCATTTACAGTGGGGCAAAAAAGTATTTAGTCAGCCACCAATTGTGCAAGTTCTCCCACTTAAAATGATGAGAGAGGCCTGTCATTTTTATCATAGGTACACTTCAACTATGACAGACAAAATTAGAAAAAATCCAGAAAATCACATTGTAGGATTTTGTATGAATTTATTTGCAAATTATGATGTAAAATAAGTATTTGGTCAGTAACTAAAGTTTATCTCAGTACTTTGTTATATACCCTTTGTTGGCAATGAAGTCTGTAAGTCTTCAAGGTTTTCACACACTGTTGCTGGTATTTTGGCCCATTCCTCCATGCAGATCTCCTCTAGAGCAGTGATGTTTTGGGGCTGTTGCTGGGCAACACGGACTTTCAAAGATTTTCTATGGGGTTGAGATCTGGAGACTGGCTAGGCCTCTCCAGGACCTTGAAATGCTTCTTACGAAGCCACTCCTTCGTTGCCCGGGCGGTGTGTTTGGGATCATTGTCATGCTGAAAGACCCTGCCACGTTTCATCTTCATTGCCCTTGCTGATGGAAGGAGGTTTTCACTCAAAATCTCACGATACATGGCCTCATTCATTCTTTCCTTTACACGGATCAGTCGTCCTGGTCCCTTTGCAGAAAAACAGCCCCAAAGCATGATATTTCCACCCCCATGCTTCACAGTAGGTATGGTGTTCTTTGGATGCAGCTAAGCATTCTTTGTCCTCCAAACACGACGAGTTGAGTTTTTACCAAAAAGTTCTATTTTGGTGTCATATGGTCAGATGAAATTCTCCCAATCTTCTTCTGGATCATCCAAATGCTCTCTAGCTAACTTCAGACGGGCCTGGACATGTACTGGCTTAATTAAGCAGGGGGACACGTCTGGCACTGCAGGATTTGAGTCCCTAGCGGCATAGTGTGTTACTGATGGTAGGCTTTGTTACTTTGGTCCCAGCTCTCTGCAGGTCATTCACTAGGTCCCCCCGTGTGGTTCTGGGATTTTTGCTCACCGTTCTTGTGATCATTTTGACCCCACGGGGTGAGATCTTACGTGGAGCCCCAGATCGAGGGAGATTATCAGTGGTCTTGTATGTCTTCCATTTCCTAATAATTGCTCGCACAGTTGATTTCTTCAAACCAAGCTGCTGTTGAGGACATGGCAGATTTACGCCCCCTTTGGAGAAATTGGGTACCCCTAGAAAACTGAAAAAAAAATTGTAAAAAATTGCTAATATATGCATATAATAATTATTATTGGATAGAAAACACTCTAAAGCTTCTAAAACCGTTGGAATTATGTCTGTAAGTATAGCAGAACTCACAGGGCATGCATTCTTCCAAACTAGTTTTGTGGTCATGAAAGTTGGAGCAACTTTGACGTCATCGCCCCCACCCTTCCCAACCACTTATGGATCTGGGGACACTTTCCATCTCTTCCACTAGATGTCCTCATTCTGTAGAGCGTTTAATCATTCAAATCGCGCGAGAATTGACCCTATGGGAGTGATTTGAGTAAGTGCCGCGAGAAAAAACCTGTGCGTTAGGGCGCGAATTGGTCACAGCCATTCCTTTGTTCCAGCACTCCTGGGAAGAGCAAACGATGCCCGGTTGAATTGAAATTTGTTTTGTGTGTTAAAAACATCATAAAGCTTGCTTCTGCACTTAGTTTGACCTGTTTAGTCGACATATAATATGTAATTTTGAAGTTTTGATGCGCAACTTTTCCGGACCAGAGGACATTTTGGGTGCATTTCAGCTGATGTTATTAGCAGTAGCTAATACAAAGACGCAAGACTTGAAACCAAACGATGTATTGGGTAAGTATGAACCCTTCCAGAACATTCTGAACGAAGACCATCGAAGGTAAGGGAATATTTATGCTTAAATCTGTGTTTCTGTTGACTCCAACATTACGGAGAAATGTAGCTTATATCTGAGCGCCGTCTCAGCATATTGAATAGTGTGCGATTTCTGTAACGTTAAAAAGAAATGTAACAAAGCGGTTGCATAAAGAAGCAGTGTATCTTTCTAACTATATGTAGAACATGTATATTTAGCCAAAGTTTATGATGTCTATTTACGTTATCTTGCCGCGCTACCTAGATTTCCTGCGGACATTTTTGAGTAATTTCTGAACATGAGCTCATTGTAAATGGACATTTATGGATATATATGGCATATTATTGAAAAAAAAAATGTACTGTGTAACATGTCCTATTACTGTCATCTGATGAAGATTTTCAAAAGGTTAGTGAATGATTTATTTTTTAATCCTGCTTTTATAATTTTATATTTTCTGGGACAAAATGGCTGCCTCTTGTCTTGATTTCGGTGGTGGTCTAATATAAATATGTGGTGTGTTTTCGCCGTAAAACATTTAACAAATCTGACATGCTGGGTAGATGAATAAGGTGTTTATCTTTCATTTGAGCTATTGGACTTGTTAATGTGTGGAGGTTAAATATTTCTAAGAATATTTTTGCGTTCCATGCGCCACGGGTTGAGCTGAACGGGGGGGGGTGGCGTTCCTCTAGAGGAACTCCTGGCATCAACAGGGTTACCTATTGCAGATTCAGTCTTCCCAGCCTGGTGCAGGTCTACAATTTTGTTTCTGGTGTCCTTTGACGGCTCTTTGGTCTTGGCCATAGTGGAGTTTGGAGTGTGACTGTTTGAGGTTGTGGACAGGTGTCTTTTATACTGATAACAAGTTCAAACAGGTGCCATTAATGCAGGTAACGAGTGGAGGACAGAGGAGCCTCCTAAAGAAGTTGCAGGTCTGTGAGAGCCTGAAATCTTGCTTGTTTGTAGGTGACTAAATACATATTTTCCACCGTAATTTGCAAATAAATTCATAAAAAATCCTACAATGTGATTTTCTGGATTTTTTTTAATTTTCATTTTTCATGTACCTATGATGAAAATTACAGGCCTCATCTTTTTAATTGGGAGAACTTGCACAATTGGTGGCTGACTAAATACTTTTTTGCCCCACTATATATAAACTTGGCAAAAAAAGAAACGGCCTCTCACTGTCAACTGCGTTTTATTTTCGGCAAACTTAACATGTGTAAATATTTGTATGAACATAGCAAGATTCAACAACTGAGACATAAACTGAACAAAGGGAAACCTTTGCGAATCCGACCATCAACCGACCATCAAGCTACGACTCGTAGGTGAAGAGCACTTTTTGCCAGTCCTTTCTGGTCCAGGGACGGAGGGTTTGTGCCCATAGACGACGTTATTGCTGGTGATGTAAGGCAGGTCCTCAACAGACAACAGGCCTCCCAGCCCTCAGTCCAGCCTCTGTCTATTGCGGACAGTCTGAGCACTGATGGAGGGATTGTGCGTTCCTGGTTTAACTCGGGCAATGGTTGTTGCCATCCTGTACCTGTCCCACAGGTATGATGTTCGGATGTATCGGTCCAGTGCAGGTATTGTTACACGTGGTCTGCCACTGCGAGGACCATCAGCTGTCCTTCCTGTAGCGCTGTCTTAGGCGTCTCACAGTCCGGACATTACAATTTATTGCCCTAGACACATCTGCAGTCCTCATGCTTACTTGCAGCATGCCTAAGGCATGTTCACGCAGATGAGCAGGGACCCTGGGCATCTTTCTTTTGTTGTTTTTCAGAGTCAGTAGAAAGGCCTCTCTAGTGTCCTAAGTTTTCATAACTGTGACCTTAATTGCCTACCGTCTGTAAGCTGTTAGTGTCTGTCGTGGTAATTTCCTGTATTACTAAACATTGAGAGAGCAAAACACAAGTCAGAGTTATACAGTGCCTTGCGAAAGTATTCGGCCCCCTTGAACTTTGCGACCTTTTGCCACATTTCAGGCTTCAAACATAAAGATATAAAACTGTATTTTTTTGTGAAGAATCAACAACAAGTGGGACACAATCATGAAGTGGAACGACATTTATTGGATATTTCAAACTTTTTTAACAAATCAAAAACTGAAAAATTGGGTGTGCAAAATTATTCAGCCCTTTTACTTTCAGTGCAGCAAACTCTCTCCAGAAGTTCAGTGAGGATCTCTGAATGATCCAATGTTGACCTAAATGACTAATGATGATAAATACAATCCACCTGTGTGTAATCAAGTCTCCGTATAAATGCACCTGCACTGTGATAGTCTCAGAGGTCCGTTAAAAGCGCAGAGAGCATCATGAAGAACAAGGAACACACCAGGCAGGTCCGAGATACTGTTGTGAAGAAGTTTAAAGCCGGATTTGGATACAGAAAGATTTCCCAAGCTTTAAACATCCCAAGGAGCACTGTGAAAGCGATAATATTGAAATGGAAGGAGTATCAGACCACTGCAAATCTACCAAGACCTGGCCGTCCCTCTAAACTTTCAGCTCATACAAGGAGAAGACTGATCAGAGATGCAGCCAAGAGGCCCATGATCACTCTGGATGAACTGCAGAGATCTACAGCTGAGGTGGGAGACTCTGTCCATAGGACAACAATCAGTCAGTCGTATATTGCACAAATCTGGCCTTTATGGAAGAGTGGCAAGAAGAAAGCCATTTCTTAAAGATATCCATAAAAAGTGTAATTTAAAGTTTGCCACAAGCCACCTGGGAGACACACCAAACATGTGGAAGAAGGTGCTCTGGTCAGATGAAACCAAAATTTAACTTTTTGGCAACAATGCAAAACGTTATGTTTGGCGTAAAAGCAACACAGCTCATCACCCTGAACACATCATCCCCACTGTCAAACATGGTGGTGGCAGCATCATGGTTTGGGCCTGCTTTTCTTCAGCAGGGACAGGGAAGATGGTTAAAATTGATGGGAAGATGGATGGAGCCAAATACAGGACCATTCTGGAAGAAAACCTGATGGAGTCTGCAAAAGACCTGAGACTGGGACGGAGATTTGTCTTCCAACAAGACAATGATCCAAAACATAAAGCAAAATCTACAATGGGATGATTCAAAAATAAACATATCCAGGTGTTAGAATGGCCAAGTCAAAGTCCAGACCAGAACTGAAAACTGCTGTTCACAAATGCTCTCCATCCAACCTCACTGAGCTCGAGCTGTTTTGCAAGATGTGCAAAACTGATAGAGACATACCCCAAGCGACTTACAGCTGTAATCGCAGCAAAAGGTGGCGCTACAAAGTATTAACTTAAGGGGGCTGAATAATTTTGCACGCCCAATTTTTCAGTTTTTGATTTGTTAAAAAAGTTTTAAATATCCAATAAATGTCGTTCCACATCATGACTGTGTCCCACTTGTTGTTGATTCTTCACAAAAAAATACAGTTTTATATCTTTATGTTTGAAGCCTGAAATGTGGCAAAAGGTCGCAAAGTTCAGGGGGGCCGAATACTTTCGCAAGGCACTGTATTATAAAGTCCATCTTTAATTATGACCTTCACCAAAGCCCTGTGACTCTCAGATCAATTCAGTGTCTATAAATTAATTATCTGAGTGCTTACAAAACAATTCTTAGTATCAAGACACACCCATCTCAACTCGCATGACGAAACACAGATCTTAGGAGCATTAGAAAGGAAGACTTTACTTGAGAGAGGAGTATCCCATAGCCAGACAGCATTAGCTATAAATTATCGTTCAGTTTGTTCTCTTAGACAAGGTTCTACTTCTCGATCTTGGTACTTCATATTACCAAACCATTACCTCATCCAATGGCATATCAGTTGTCAATTCTAGATACCCCCATCTCAAATACAATCCGTCCTGGACAAGCTCACTGAGACAGTGAGCCTCTTAGGTCATATACTAGATCAAGGTAAGGGCAACCTCAGAGGGGACATACAATAGTTAGACACATTCCCATAAGAAGACAAGCCTCCATTCTGTCCTCCCCTTCTGATATTCTTCATAGCATCACATGGTTTAACAGATACATTGACATATGAAGACAAGTCCGACCTCTCCCCTCTCTGGGCCCCTAGTGATTAAGCCCTGGAGGAGAGAGGAAAATGCAACTGCCAACAGTATTATCCAAAATAAGACATCCTAATGACAAATATCTCACATAAGATGTTTTATTTATATAATAATGCTTATCAATGTTACCTAACTAATTCTGATTCAGCCACGACATGTCTTAACGACCGTTCCACAGGTGCATGTTTATGGGTCATTGAACAAGCAAGGGAAATAGTGTTTAAACCCTTTACAATGAAGATCTGTGGTTATTTGGATTTTTACGAATTATCTATGAATGACAGGGTCAAGAAAAAGGGATGTTGCTATTTTGCTGAGATATATATGCGGAGGCGCAACTTTAGTTTTATCCAGTCGGATAAACACTCCATACAGCCCACCCAACCACTCGGAGATGTCCGCATGGTGCTAAAGCACATTGTTGCCTCGTTTTGTTACACATTCCAATGACAACTGGGGGGGGACAATGAAAGTTGCCCCCTATATAGAGTTGAAGTCGGACGTTTACATACACTTAGGTTGGTGTCATTAAAACTAGTTTTTCAACCACTCTACAAATATCTTGTTAACAAACTATAGTTTTGGCAAGTTGGTTAGGACATCTACTTGGTGCATTACACAAGTAGTTTATCCAACAATTGTTTACAGACAGATTATTTCACAATTCCAGTGGGTCAGAAGTTTACATACATTAAGTTGACTGTGCCTTTTAAACAGCTTGGAAAATTCCAGAAAATGATGTAATGGCTTTAGAAGCTTCTGATAGGCCTTGAAATACATCCACAGGTACTCAAATGATGTCAATTAGCCTATCTTCAAACTCCGTGCCTCTTTCTGCTTGTGTGGGAACAAAACTCATGCCAATGATTACATTTCCATTATTTGCAGTATCTAGACTGTCCACTTTGAAATGCTGAGACAGAATGGACATGGACAGGATGGACAGGAATAGAACACATATGATCAGGGCCCCGCCACCATTATAACTTAGACAGCTGTCAGATGTGGGCGTTAACAAGCAAGAACTGAGACGGCAAGATAATGGTGGAGAAAGGTCAAAGGGAGTTATTTTCATATAGAGGGAGGGGAGTCTATGCGTATAAATTAAATGTATTGGAGTGGCCATCACAAAGCTCTGAACTCAATCCTATAGAAAATTTGTGTGCAGAACTGAAAAAGCGTGTGCGAGCAAGGAGGCTTACTAAACTGACTGTTACACCAGCTCTGTCAGGTGGAATGGGCCAAAATTCAACATTAGCCTTCTACATCTAGATACATTTTGAACTTCCATTGTCTGATCCAATTTATGGTTGGATCAGAATCGCCATTATAATCATTGAGAATTAAGTAAAAACACAAGTCCAAATCTCCATCCATGGATAATTTAGGGACGAGACCATTTTAGCTAGCTAGCCACCGAAGGAAAACACAATGAGAAGCAACAATTCAAGTTTCTGTCAATGACGTATGCTCTCAATGTGACTTGATAGGAGTGATGCCAAATCAAAACTGGTTTCCCTTGTCACCTGTGTTTTGGTGTGCCAGGACCATTCACAGTTGAGCTCACTCAGTTTTGCTCAAGGCTGATTGGCTATTATTTGATATTTTTATCAAGGGAGGCCAAATGCTCGCTGGCTTCCCTTGCGTTAAATGCTACAGGCAGTAACAATGTCATTCTCTTTTGGACCAGTCAGCATCAGATAGATGGCCTTAACTTACAGTGACATAGAGGTGCTATTTTGCTCGCTTTCTGCCTGGTGAGGTACACAAAAGTATGTGGACACCCCTTAAAATTAGTGACTTCGGCTATTTCAGCCACAGCCGTTGTTGACAGGTGTATAAAATGGAGCAGACAGCCATGCGATCACCATAGACAAATACTGGAAGTAGAATAGCCTTGCTGAAGAGCTCAGTGATTTTCAACGTGGCACCATCATAGGATGCCACCTTTCCAACAAGACAGTTCATCAAATTTCTGCCCTGCTAGAGCTGCCCCGGTCAACTATAAGTGATGTTATTGAGAAGTGGAACCGTCTAGGAGCAACAATGGCTCAACCGTTAAGTGGTAGGCCACACAAGCTCACAGAACGGGACCACCGATTGCTAAAGCGTGTAGCGCGTAAAAATTGTCTGTCCTCGCTTGCAACACTTACTACTGAGTTCCAAACTGCCTCTGGAAGCAACGTCAGCACAATAACTTTTCATCTGGAGCTTCATGAAACGGGTTTCCGTGGAGCCGCACACTAAGTTCACCATGCGCAAATGCCAAGCGTCGGCTGGAGTGGTGTAAAGCTCACCGCAATTGGACTCTGGAGCAGTGGAAACGCGTTCTCTGGAGTGATAAATCACGCTTCACCATCTGGCAGTCCGGCGAACTAATCTGTGTTTGGCGGAGAACACTACTTGCCCGAATGCATAGTGCCAACTGTAAAGTTTGGTGGAAGAGAAATAAAGGTCTGGGGCTGTTTTTCATGGTTTGGGCCATCCCCTTCGTTCCAGTGAAGGGAAATCTTAACTCTACATTCAATGACGTTCTAGATGATTCTGTGCTTCCAACTTTGTGGGAACAGTTTGGAGAAGGCCCTTTCCTGTTTCAGCATGACAATTTTTTTTTTATTTTACCTTTATTTAACTAGGCAAGTCAGTTAAGAACAAATTCTTATTTTCAATTACGGCCTAGGAACAGTGGGTTAACTGCCAGTTCAGGGGCAGAACGACAGGTCCTTGTCAGCTCGGGGGTTTGAACTTGCAACCTTCCGGTTACTAGTCCAACGCTCTAACCACTAGGCTACCCTGCCGCCCCAGGGTAGCCTAGCCTTGTGCCCCCGTGCACAAGGAAATGGTTTGTTGAGATAGGTGAAGATCTTGACTGGCCTGCACAAAGCCCTGACCTTAACCCCATCAAACAACTTTTGGATTACTAATTGCCAAGCAAGGTCTAATTGCCAAACATCAGTGCCCTACCTCCACTAATGTTCTTGTGGCTGAATAGGAGCAAGTCCCCGCAGCAATGTTCCAACATCTAGTGGAAAGCCTTCCCAGAACTCCATATTAATGCACATGATTTTGAAATTAGAGGTTTGACGAGAAGGCGTACACATACTTTTGGTCATGTAGTGTACATTCAACCTCTTGTGAATTGAAGGACAATTATGAAACCCAAAGAGATGGGGGGAAAAAAATGTATTGGTACATTTGGCATCCATTAGTACATGCCACTGCAGACTGAACTGGTAAAATAACTCCTGGCACACTGAATATTTGCAAGTGAAACATGAATTGCCAATGGTCACATAGGCCTAGAGACCTTTGCCAAGGCTTCTTCTACCAATTCACTTCATATTTTGTTTCTCCTACATATCGTACCCATCTTAGATGTCATTAAGCTTCAGGAGTGCAAAGGTTCACCTATCAATTCAACTGACAAGCAATGGCACTGATCCCAACCTAGATGTGTCAGCTGAGCAGTGACACGTTCTCATCCCTAAATGTTTCAGGTACCCTGGTGAATCCCACAAAACAGCATGCAGTGACTACAAGCCCAGAGCTGGTGAGAAGATAGGATGTCGCCTGAGAGGAGACTTCCTTGAACATGACGTCTACTTCCTCTTCAATGGGACTCTCAATGGTTTGTCTGTACAGAAAACCTTCCGGGTGTGTCCTGTACATTATGGTAAGAATAACTACTTTTTTTAACAGTTAGAAATGCATGTTTACCAACTAATCAGTAATTACATGATACTACCCAACTCTCAAGTAATATTCAATATTGTTGATATTGCCAATACTCTCATTTATCTAATAGTCTACTTTATGTCCGATTCTCTTCAGTCAAGCCCCCGGCCCCTAGGGTTAAGATCACAGAGGAAGGGAAGGATCTCCTTCTGAGCTGGGACCCTCCGGACTTAGCCGCTCATCACTGCTGGGTTTACATCTTAAACTACAGCATGTGTCGAGAGTCTCTGGTAAGCCATGGATGTGTGGATATATCTCATATAACCTTTTTATTTATCCAAGCTAGTTCTGAACAAATTTGAATTTACAATGACAACCTGGTGAGTGCCGACGTTTTCGTCTGTTGCACTTCCCAGAAGAGTTTTCAATAGTTTCATATTGAATTTAACCTTTGGTTAATTATGGTTCACTTGGCCATTGTTGGACAGATTAGTCCCACTGAGATAAAATCTATTTTGCAACAGAGACCTGATGTTCAAAACCTGTGGATGTAATAATGCTGAATGACTCATTAACCGATAACGAGACCTAAGTTTATTTGTTTAATCTGGCTACAGACAGTATATAGGTCAGATGAAGGGTTGGGCGTTCTGGTATTGTCACCATAAGATGGGCTACTAATCTGAATTACACCAATACAAATACAGCTTTAGTCACTGAAACATGTTTACACTGCTTTTACTGACCTAAAGGCCCGTGTGTGTGTGTGTGTCCTTGCGTGTTTTAATGAAATGGTACCATTATCGGAGTTCCAGTCAATGTGTGTGTGTGTGTGTGTGTGTTTCCTCCAGAGTAAGGAAATACAATACAAATATGATAATGTAGCCGTGTACGTGCCGTACGACCTGAGATGCCAATACAGAGTCCAGGTTAAAGCAGTCTATAAGAAGTCATGTGGCGCAGGAGGGAGCGACTGGAGCGATGTTGAACTTTATGGTACTTACTCCACTTTCTTTCTCCACACTCTGTCAGGACACAGTCAGTGATATAATTATGTTAACATTGAAATAGTTTAAACTTTCCCTGTATCAAATGAAATGGAGGATGAATAAAAAAAAGTGTATATTATACCATTAGTCTATGAAAATATTATAAACTGGGTGGTTCGAGCCCTGAATGCTGATCAGACCGTATACCACAGGTATGACACAACATGTCTTTTTATTCCTCTAATTACGTTGGTAGCCAGTTTATAATAACAATAATGCACCTTGGGGTGGTTGTGGTATATGGCCAATATGCTAAAGGCTGTATCCAGGCAAATCAAAGTTTATTTGTCATGTGCGCCGAATACAACAGGTGTAGACCTTACATTGAAATGCTTACTTACAGGCTCTAACCAACAAGGCAAAAAAGGTATTAGGTGAACAATGGGTAAGTAAAGAAATAAAAAATACAGTAAAAAATTAAGTGGCGAGGCTATATACAGTAGCGAGGCTATAACAGCAGTGAGGCTACATACAGGCACCAAGTTAGTCGGGCTGATTGAGGTAGTATGTACATGTAGATATGGTTAAAGTGACTATGCATATACGATAAACAGAGTAGCAGTCGCGTAAAAGAGGTTGGCACATTGTGTCGTGCGTAAGTGCCCTTAGCTGTGGTATATTGGCCATATACCACACCCCCTCATGCCTTGTTGCTTAAGTATGACATTATAATAGAATTGTGTACTGTTGGCTAAATGTGATGGACTTCTAATCTTATAGACATGATAAGAAATAGACCCAGTCACTGACGTTTTGCTTGTGTTCCTTTCAGGTGTGGAGGATCTTCATTTTGATTGGTTGATGACTGTATTTGCCATCCTCATTCCAGCTGCAGTTGGCCTATTCATCCTCCTGTGTCTTTGTTGTTTCATGAAGTAAGTCAACCTACATCATGGGGTCTACATTCTGTCTTTGGGGGTTGTCTAAAGAGAATGCTATCTTGTGTTTTCACTTAAGCAATTTACATTTTGGTGATTAGGGTTGTAATTGTGGCCTCTTTGGTTCTTTTCCAGGCACAGAGAGCAGCTTTTCCCCAAAATTCCACAGCCCTCCTTGATTTTGAAGGACATGCTGAACAGCAATAGGGAACAGAAGGTGAGAACAGCAACAGCCTCTTGTGTTATTAGCAGTGGTCTAACAGTAAGGGGCTAGCTGATGTTATAGGACTTCACTTATTAGAAATGCTAACATTACAATTCTTTCATGACCCTCACACACACTAACACACCCCCCCCCCCCCCCCCCCCCCCCATTCCCTGCCTTCCAGAGCTTCGTAGGGAATCTCTATGTCCCTGCAGTGGAGGAGATGGAATGTAAGATCAGCCTAGAGAAAGACTCTACTCTTCTCTTGATGCAGCCTGACCACTGGGAGGCTACACACTGACCCAGTTGTGATTACCACAGTACAGACAGATACATCTGGTATGACTTCAGTGTTATTGACCAACACTCGGAGCAAGCCATGTTAAGGTGGACCCCAGTTGCATTGCTGAAGAATTCCAGGACTTGGAGCTCCGCAGTCGATGGACCACTTTAGCAAGTTGGACACAGACGGAGAGCGTGTGGAGTATGGACTGTCGAGGATAGACTCCTTTTCCTGTGTTTTTCCTAGGACTGTTTTGAGGCGTTGACGCAATGACTCCTGTATTGTTCTGAGGTGTGTGTGTGTGTGTTTAGGAAGATACTAACAACTGTTCTCATGAACCTCTTGCATCCCACGGCTTGGGGTCATAGGTCAGACGTTATCAGAAAGCCAGTGCAGGAAACGAGGAGCTGGGCTCATAACCCTCACTCCTCGACCAAATGGAACATTAGTAGGCAGTGCCCAAAGATATGCCCAGGCAGCATTGCAGGCTTTATCTGACTAATCAACCCTGTTCATAATGTAGTGATTTAGGGGACACCTACAAAGGACTGGAACCAGGGATCCTCTGTGGAATGAGTTTACTATATGTGCCATAAGTCCAGACATCTTGGCAGGCGCTTTAAAGGAATACTACACTAAAAAAACGATTTTGTATTATTATTTTCCGTTAGTTCACCATAATAAAATCTCCCCCCAAAATGTGCT
Organism: Oncorhynchus clarkii lewisi; assembly: GCF_045791955.1. Taxonomy (NCBI): domain Eukaryota; kingdom Metazoa; phylum Chordata; class Actinopteri; order Salmoniformes; family Salmonidae; genus Oncorhynchus; species Oncorhynchus clarkii. The sequence goes on from NC_092155.1 coordinate 20,713,850, forward strand.
ATATTTTAAACTTTCCTTGATGCAAAACACAACAACACTAAGAAATTGTTTTTGAGTATTCCTTTAATGAATTTGATTACAGGGAGACTACAATAACATGATCTCGTAGTGAGAGGTGCTAGACAATACATATCGAAGGCAAGAGGCTATATGCCAAAGTGAGCTAGCTTGTCAACCTACTGCAGTTTATCTACCACATCTCTTGCTATTAAAGAGATAGCTTCTGTGTACATAATAGCTATGTGTAGAATAGGTGGTACAGGTTGTGTGTGTGTGTGTATATTGTAAAATGTACAGTATAATGTAGTGGGGGCTGCTGTGGGGAGGACAGCTCATAATAATGGCATGAAACACATGGAAACCATTTTTGATGTATTTTATACTAATCCGCTCCAGCCATTACCACGAGCCCGTCCTCCCCAATTAAGGTGCAAACGACATCCTGTGGTATAATGTATATTTTGTGTTTTGCATGTCAAGGAAATATTTTGTGCAAAGCTTTTTTTTTTTTAAATAAATTGTACATGTTCTATATGTTTCCAGGTGGAACCTTGTTGGTCCTCTACATGCCTGATTGAAGTTATTCTCCACACACTCGGTATCATTCACATCAAATCTAAATACATGCAGAGGCTCTTCCTTGGCAGAAGTGTTACACCATGGCATTAAAACAATTACTTTTAGGAGGCCCTGAACAGGTTCAGATTTATCTGTTCTGAAGTACACTTGGCAATTATAAAACATTCTGACAGAGCAAGCAATGGGCAAGTCAGTAAAGGTCTAGTGCACTCTAGCTGTTTTATGAAAATCAATCCAGTGTGTTCAAATAATATCCCAATTAACAAAGAACTGAATAAACTAAGTTCTGCCCTTTTTACATTTCACAGAGGGATTGCTCCCTGGAACATGTAGTTCCATCCATATAATATAATTAAGCACTAAGGCCTGAGGTGTGGTATATGGCCAATATACAATGGCTAAGAGCTGTCCTTAAGCACGACGCAACCCAGAGTGCCTGGATACAGTCATTAACCGTGGTATATTGGTCCTATACCTCAAACCCCCAATGTGCCTTGTAGCTATTGTAAACTGGTTAATAACATAATTATACCAGTAAAAAGTAATTTTACCTGTGGTATAAGGTCTGAGATACCTCAGGGCTCAAGCCACCCAGTTTATAATAATAATAATTATAAAATGTGGATCCTGGATGCTGATTTGACGAGCAGCATTCCAAGTCGTGCTGCATTGGCCGTTACAGACAAATCGATGCCTACTATCAGTTCCATCTGAAAATGATCACTGCGCCTCAAGACGATCATGTTCATTGTTGCTTTGCAAATCAGCTCTTTTATCTCAACTCGCACATTATTTATCCTTGCTTCCAGCCTAGCATTTAGTTTGGTGTAGCGGGGGTTAATATAAGTCTAGCTTTCTGCCTGTCCGACCTCGGAAACAATGTTTCACATTTGAATTTCAATCTCTGGAGTACCATAGAGTGAACGGTGCCGAGACTAGACAACTTTTTCTGAGCAAAGTCATTATCATGGACATATCCAAGTAGCTTAGTGGTTAGAGCGTTGGGACAGTAACCGAAAGGCTGCCAGATCGAATCCCCGAGCTGACAAGGTAAAAAAATATGTTCTGCACCTGAACAACGCAGTTAACCCACTCTTCCAAGGCTGTCATTGTAAATAAGAATTTGTTCTGAACTAGTTCAAGTTTTATGTTTTTTTTATCCAAGAAGGAGCAAAAAAAAACATATACTTAACTTCAGCTAGTGTACTGTCATTCCAGGTTACCTGTGACTGTATTCATGATACAGCACTGTCTCAAATCAAATGTATTTATAAAGCCCTTCTCACATCAGCTGATATCTCAAAGTGCTGTACAGAAACCCATCCTAAAACCCCAAACGGCAAGCTGTGCAGGTGTAGAAGCACAGTGGCTAGGAAAAACTCCCTAGAAAGGCCAGAACCTAGTAAGAAACCTAGAGGAACCAGGCTCTGAGGGATGGCCAGTCCTCTTCTGGCTGTGCCGGGTGGAGATTATAACAGAACATGGCCAAGATGTTCAAATATTCATAGATGACCAGCAGGGTCAAATAATAATAATCACAGTGGTTGTCGAGGGTGCAACAGGTCAGCACCTCAGGAGTAAAGGTCAGTTGGCTTTTCATAGCCGATCATTCAGAGCATCTCTACCACTCCTGCTGTCTCTAGAGAGTTGAAAACAGCAGGTCTGGGACAGGTAGCACATCCGGTGAACAGGTCAGGGTTCCATAGCCGCAGGCAGAACAGTTGAAACTGGAGCAACAGCCTGGCCAGGTGGACAGGGGACAGCAAGGAGTCATCAGGCCAGGTAGTCCTGAGGCAAGGTCCTACGAGAGAGAGAGAAAGAAAGAAAGACAGAGAGCATACTTAAATTCGCACAGGACACCGAATAAGACAGGAGAAATACTCCAGATATAACAGACTGACCCTAGCCCCCGACACATAAACTACTGCAGCATAAATACTGGAGGCTGAGACAGGAGGGGTCGGGAGACGCTGTGGCCCCATCCGAGGATACCCCCGAACAGGGCCAAACAGGCAGGATATAACCCCACCCACTTTGCCAAAGCACAGCCCCCACACCACCAGAGGGATATCTTCAACCACCAACTTCTGAGACAAGGCCGAGTATAGCCCACAAAGATCTCCGCCACGGAACAACCCAAGGGGGAGCGCCAACCCCGACAGAAAGATCACGTCAGTGACTCAACCCACTCAAGTGAAGCACCCCTCCTAGGGACGACATGGAAGAGCACCAGTAAGCCAGTGACTCAGCCCCTGTAATAGGGGTTTAGAGGCAAAGAATCCCAGTTGAGAGAGGGGAACCGGACAGGCAGAGACAGCAAGGGTGGGTCGTTGCTCCAGTGCCTTTCCGTAGACCTTCACACTCCTGGGCCAGGCTACACTCAATCATAGGACCTACTGAAGAGATGAGTTTTCAATAAAGACTTAAAGGTTGAGACCGAGTCAGCATCTCTAACATGGGTAGGCAGACCATTCCATAAAAATGGAGCTCTATAGGAGAAAGCCCTGCCTCCAACTGTTTGCTTAGATATTCTAGGGACAGTTAGGAGGCATGTATCTTGTCACCGTAGTGTACGTGTAGGTATGTACGGCAGGACCAAATCGTGAAGATAGGTAGGAGCAAGCCCATGTAATGCTTTGTAGGTTAGCAGTAAAACTTTGAAATCAGCCCTTGCCTTAACAGGAAGCCAGTGTAGAGAGGCTAGCACTGGAGTAATATGATCACATTTTTTGGTTGTAGTCAAGATTCTAGCAGCCGTGTTTTGCACTCACTGAAGTTTATTTTGTGCTTTATTCGAGTAGCAGGAAAGTAGAGCACTGCAGTAGTCTAACCTAGAAGTGACAAAAGCATGGATAATTTTTTTCTGCATCATTTTTGGACAGAACGTTTCTGATTTTTGCAATGTTACGTAGATGGAAAAAAGCTGTCCTTGAAACAGTCTTGATATGTTCGTCAAAAGAGAGATCAGGGTCCAGAGTAACGCAGAGGTCCTTCACAGTTTTATTTCAGACAACTGTACAACCATCAAGATTAATTGTCAGATTCAACAGAACTCTTTGTTTCTTGGGACCTAAAACAAACATCTCTGTTTTGTCCGAGTTTAAAAGTAGAACATTTGCAGCCATCCACTTACAGTGGGGAATACTTGTTCTGCTGCCGATTTTGCAGGTTTTCCTACTTAAAAAGCATGTAGAGGTCTGTAATTTTTCTTCAACTGTGAGAGACGGTATTGAATATAAAACAAAAATCCAGAAAATCACATTGTATAAAAAATATTTTTTTACCACATTTTCTCCCCAATTTCATGGTATCCAATTGTTTTAGTAGCTACTATCTTGTCTCATCGCTACAACTCCCTTACGGGCTCGGGAGAGACAAAGGTTGAAAGTCATGCATCCTCCAATACACAACCGCATGCCGCACTGCTTCTTAACACAGCACGCATCCAACCCGGAAGCCAGCCGCACCGATGTGTCGGAGGAAACACCGTGCACAGGGGTCGCTGGTGCGCAATGAGACAAGGATATCCCTACCAACCAACCCCTCCCTAACCCGGAAGACACTAGGCCAATTGTGCATTGCCCCACGGACCTCCCGGTCGCGGCCGGTTACGACAGAGCCTGGGCGCGAACCCAGAGTCTCTGATGGCACAGCTGGCACTGCAGTATAGCACCCTTAACCACTGCACGACCCGGGAGGCCCAAAAAGTTAGACTTTTGACTCATCTGTCCATAGAACAGGTGCTTTTTGGCAAACTTGAGTCAACTTTTTGGACGAGATGGGTCACATTATGTCTGTTGAAAACCAAACACTGCATTTCACAGTAAGAACCTCATACCAACAGTCAAGCATGTTGGTGATAGTGTGATGGTTTGGGGATACTTTGCTGCCTCAGGACCTGCATGACTTGCCTTAATAGAAGGAACCATGAATTCTGCTCTGTATCAGAGAATTCTACAGGAGAAAGTCAGGCCATCCGCCTGTGAGCTGAAGCTGAAGCACAGCTGGGTCATGCAGCAAGACAATGACCCAAAAAAACACAATCAAGTCATCATGAAAATGGTTAAAAAGCAACACATTTTAAGTTTTGTAATGGCCTAGTCAAATTCCAGACATAATATCCAATTGAGATGTTGTGGCAGGACTTGAAACGAGCAGTTCATGCTTGAAAACCCACAAATGTCACCTAGTTAAACCAGTTACGCATGCAAAAGTGGGCCATAATTCCTCCACAGCAACATGAGACTGATCAACAACTACAGGAAGGATATGGTTCCAGTCATTGCAGCTAAAGGTGGCACAACCAGTTATTGCGTGTAAGGTCGCAATTACTTTTTCACACAAGGGTATTGGGCCTTACATACAGTGCCTTGCGAAAGTATTTGGCCCCCTTGAACTTTGCGACCTTTTGCCACATTTCAGGCTTCAAACATAAAGATATAAAACTGTATTTTTTTGTGAAGAATCAACAACAAGTGGGACACAATCATGAAGTGGAACGACATTTATTGGATATTTCAAACTTTTTTAACAAATCAAAAACTGAAAAATTGGGCGTGCAAAATTATTCAGCCCCTTTACTTTCAGTGCAGCAAACTCTCTCCAGAAGTTCAGTGGGGATCTCTGAATGATCCAATGTTGATCTAAATGACTAATGATGATAAATACAATCCACCTGTGTGTAATCAAGTCTCCGTATAAATGCACCTGCACTGTGATAGTCTCAGAGGTCCGTTAAAAGCGCAGAGAGCATCATGAAGAACAAGGAACACACCAGGCAGGTCCGAGATACTGTTGTGAAGAAGTTTAAAGCCGGATTTGGATACAAAAAGATTTCCCAAGCTTTAAACATCCCAAGGAGCACTGTGCAAGCGATAATATTGAAATGGAAGGAGTATCAGACCACTGCAAATCTACCAAGACCTGGCCGTCCCTCTAAACTTTCAGCTCATACAAGGAGAAGACTGATCAGAGATGCAGCCAAGAGGCCCATGATCACTCTGGATGAACTGCAGAGATCTACAGCTGAGGTGGGAGACTCTGTCCATAGGACAACAATCAGTCGTATATTGCACAAATCTAGCCTTTATGGAAGAGTGGCAAGAAGAAAGCCATTTCTTAAAGATATCCATAAAAAGAGAAGGTGCTCTGGTCAGATGAAACCAAAATGTAACTTTTTTGCAACAATGCAAAATGTCATGTTTGGCGTAAAAGCAACACAGCTCATCAGCCTGAACACACCATCCCCACTGTCAAACATGGTGGTGGCAGCATCATGGTTTGGGCCTGCTTTTCTTCAGCAGGGACAGGGAAGATGGTTAAAAATGATGGGAAGATGGATGGAGCCAAATACAGGACCATTCGGGAAGAAAACCTGATGGAGTCTGCAAAAGACCTGAGACTAGGATGGAGATTTGTCTTCCAACAAGACAATGATCCAAAACATAAAGCAAAATCTACAATGGAATGGTTCAAAAATAAACATATCCAGGTGTTAGAATGGCCAAGTCAAAGTCCAGACCTGAATCCAATCGAGAATCTGTGGAAAGAACTGAAAACTGCTGTTCACAAATGCTCTCCATCCAACCTCACTGAGCTCGAGCTGTTTTGCAAGGAGGAATGGGAAAAAATTTCAGTCTCTCGATGCGCAAAACTGATAGAGACATACCCCAAGCGACTTACAGCTGTAATCGCTGCAAAAGGTGGCGCTACAAAGTATTAACTTAAGGGGGCTGAATAATTTTGCACGCCCAATTTTTCAGTTTTTGATTTGTTTAAAAAGTTTGAAATATCCAATAAATGTCGTTCCACTTCATGATTGTGTCCCACTTGTTGTTGATTCTTCACAAAAAAATACAGTTTTATATCTTTATGTTTGAAGCCTGAAATGTGGCAAAAGGTCGCAAAGTTCAAGGGGGCCGAATACTTTGCACTGTAACTTTGTTTATGAAATAAATACAATAAGTATGTAATTGGTGTGTTTTTTGTTCACTCATGTTCCCTTGATCGAATTTTAGATTTTGGTTGAAGATTTGACAACATTCAGTATAAAATAATATGCATAAGTAGAGAAAATTTGAAAGGGGGCAAAGACTTTTTACAGCACTGTATACCATTTAGACATCGAGTTTGATCAATCTATTCCATCAATCAATCAAACGTATTTTATAAAGCCCTTTTTACATAAGCAGTTATCACAACTACTTATAAATATCCAGCCTAAAACCCCAAAGAGCAAGCAATGCAGAGCCAGAAGCACCGTGGGGGTAAGGAGAAAGGGAATGTGTTATGAAGTCCTTATGTGGGTACTCTTCAAATACTGTTACCGATCTAATAAATTGGCCTATTTAATATCCACGTCTTCACTCGGGCAGAATTGAGTCATGCATCATTAATTTATCCATCTATCCTTTATTTATACAGATGATGCCATTGGAAGGTCAAATCTATCTTCTTAAAGGGCAATTCTGCCACTTTTAACCTCATATTCATGATTTCCAGTACCATACCAGTGTCTGCATATGTGGAAACGGTGGGTTTCTATGATCTGTGGTTAAATCAATAAGAAGAAAAATGTTCTCTGAGACATCACATGGTAGGATTTAAAGTTAGAAAAAACTGTGATTTTCAAAACATGGGTATTTTCATGATTCCCATGTCACAGCGAATCTCATAGTGTTTGAAGATCATTGTTTATCAAATGTTTTAACATGATGATGTCATCAAGTAGAACTTTATATTTTTTTGTAGAAATGCAACATTTTCCCATATTCCATTCACGTTCTTGTACTATATTTAGTACAATAACAAAATACGACCACTGAACAAATTCTGTTTTCTGTAAATGCATGACATTTGTTGTCAACATAGTACAAGTGTTAAGACAGGCCACATTGACGTTTTAAAATGGTCATTATCTATCATACTTCCAGTGTGAACCAAAATTGGGATTTTGAGAAATTTGAAAAAATCATTCAAATTACTTCAGCATTTGTTTTTTGAAATACATTTAAGAATGAAATAGTTTAAAAGCATAACATATTGTTATTTGACCTGTTCTAAGACCAAATATGCTAAATGTATGATTCAATTTATTGACATTTGTGAACTACAGCTGTTTCTGTATCGTAATCTATTTACTCTTTGGATATATGGGGTTACTGTTTTTTTTTTTTTTTACACATTTCACAAATCAAGTCATGTGAATACTGTACATGTTCAAAGGATCAGATCTTAATAATTGTTGGTAATATACAGTACCAGTCAAAGGTTTGGACACACCTACTCATTCAAGTGTTTTCTTTATTTGTTTTACTATTGTCTACATTGTCGAAAAGTAGTGAAGACATCAAACCTATGAACTGTGCAACTGGGTCCTGGTCCTGGACTTCCACATATGGAATCATGTAGTAACCCCAAAAAAGAGTTAAACAAATCCAAATATAGACTGCTCAAAAAAATAAAGGGAACACTAAGATAACACATCCTAGATCTGAATGAATGTAATATCCTTATTAAATACTTTTTTCTTTACATAGTTGAATGTGCTGACAACAAAATCACACAAAAATGATAAATGGAAATCAAATTTATCAACCCATGGAGGTCTGGATTTGGAGTCACACTCAACATTAAAGTGGAAAACTACACTACAGGCTGATCCAACTTTGATGTAATGTCCTTAAAACAAGTCAAAATGAGGCTCAGTAGTGTGTGTGGCCTCCACGTGCCTGTATGACCTCCCTACAACGCCTGGGCATGCTCCTGATGAGATGGCGGATGGTCTCCTGAGGGATCTCTTCCCAGACCTGGACTAAAGCATCCGCCAACTCCTGGACAGTCTGTGGTGCAACGTGGCGTTGGTGGATGGAGCGAGACATGATGTCCCAGATGTGCTGGTCTGGTCTGGTCAGGTCTGTCATAGCATCAATGCCTTCCTCTTGCAGGAACCGCTGACACACTCCAGCCACATGAGGTGGCTTGCATTGTCTTGCATTAGGAGGAACCCAGGGCCAACCGCACCAGCATATGGTCTCACAAGGGGTCTGAGGATCTCATCTCGGTACCTAATGGCAGTCAGGCTACCTCTGGTGAGCACATGGAGGGCTGTGCGGCCCCCCAAAGAAATGCCACCCCACACCATGACTGACCCACCGCCAAACCGGTCATGCTGGAGGATGTTGCAGGCAGCAGAACGTTCTCCATGGCGTCTCCAGACTCTGTCAAGTCTGTCACATGCTCAGTGTAAACCTGCTTTCATCTGTGAAGAGCACAGGGCGCCAGTGGCGAATTTGCCAATCTTGGTGTTCTCTGGCAAATGCCAAACGTCCTGCACGGTGTTGGGCTGTAAGCACAACCCCCACCTGTGGACATCGGGCCCTCATACCACCCTCATGGAGTCTGTTTCTGACCGTTTGAGCAGACATGCACATTTGTGGCCTGCTGGAGGTCATTTTGCAGGGCTCTGGCAGTGCTCATCCTTGCACAAAGGCGGAGGTAGCGGTCCTGCTGCTGGGTTGTTGCCCTCCTACGGCCTCCTCCACGTCTCCTGATGTACTGGCCTGTCTCCTGGTAGTGCCTCCATGCTCTGGACACTACGCTGACAGACACAGCAAACCTTCTTGCCACAGCTCGCATTGATGTCCCACCCTGGATGAGCTGCACTACCTGAGCCACTTGTGTGGGTTGTAGACTCTGTCTCATGCTACCACTAGAGTGAAAGCACCGCCAGCATTCAAAAGTGACCAAAACATCAGCCAGGAAGCATAGGAACTGAGAAGTGGTCTGTGGTCCGCACCTGCAGAACCACTCCTTTATTGGGGGTGTCTTGCTAATTGCCTATAATTTCCACCTGTTGTCTATTCCATTTGCACAACAGCATGTGAAATTTATTGTCAATCAGTGTTGCTTCCTAAGTGGACAGTTTGATTTCACAGAAGTGTGATTGACTTGGAGTTACATTGTGTTGTTTAAGTGTTCCCTTTATTTTTTTGAGCAGTGTATTTAGGATTTTAGATTCTTCAAAGTAACCATAATTTGCCTTGATGACAGCTTTGCTTTGTGTTGGGTCATTATCCTGTTGAAAAACAAATGATAGACCCACTAAGCGCAAACCAGATGGGATGGCGTATCACTGCAGAAAGCTGTGGTAGCCATGCTGGTTTAGTGTGTCATGAATTCTAAATAAATTACAGACAGTGTCACCAGCAAAGCACCCACCCACACCATCACACATCCTCCTCCATGCTTCACTGTGGTAACCACACATGCAGAGATCATCCGTTCATCTACTCTGAGTCTTACAAAGACACGGTGGTTGGAACCAAAAATCTCATTAGACCAAAGGACAGATTTCCACCAGTCTGATGTCCATTGCTCGTGTTTCTTGGCCCAAAGCAACTCACTTATTTTTATTGGTGTCCTTTAGTAGTGGATTCTTTGCAGAGATTCGACAATGAAGGCCTAATTCACACAGTCTCTTCAGAACAGTTGATTTTGAAATGTGTCTGTTACTTGAACACTGTGAAGCATTTATTTGGGCTGCAATTTCTGAGGCTGGTAACTCTAATGAACTTATCCTCTGCATCAGAGGTAACTCTTGTTTTTCAACACTCACTCACACCCTGTAGAACTCACCTCTGTCATCATGAAGTGCTTTGAGAGACTAGTCAAGGATCATATCACCTCTACCTTACCTGTCACCCTAGACTCACTTGAATTTGCATACCACCCCAATAGATCCACGTGCGATGCAATCACCATCACACTGCACACTGCCCTATCCCATGTGGATAAGAGGAATACCTATGTAAGAATGCTGTTCATTGACTATAGCTCAGCATTCAACACAATAGTACCCTCCAAACTCATCATTAAGCTCGAGGCACTAGGTCTGAACCCCACCCTGTGCAACTGGGTCCTGGACTTCCTGAAGGGCCGCCCCCAGGTGGTGAAGGTAGGAAACAACACCTCCACTTCACTGATCCTCAACACCTGAACACTGGGGCCCCACAAGGGTGCGTGCTCAGCCCCCTCCTGTACTCCCTCTTCACCCATGACTGCATGGCCAAGCACGCCTCCAACTCAATCATCAAGTTCGCAGATGACACAACAGTAGTAGTCTTGATTACCAACAAAGATGAGACAGCCTACAGGGAGGAGGTGAAGGCTCTGGGAGTGTGGTGCCAGGAAAATAACCTCTCACTCAATGTCAACTAAACAAAGGAGATGACTTCAGGAAACAGCAGAGGGAGCACCACCCTATCCACATTGATGGGACTACAGTGGAAGCTTCCACTGGCGAGTTCCTAGGCGAACACATCACTGACAAACTGAAATGGTCCACCCACACAGAGTGTGGTGAAGAACGCGCAACAGCGCCTCTTCAACCTCAGGAGGCTAAAGAAATTTGCCTTGGCACCTAAACCCCTCACAAACTTTTACAGATAAACAAATGAGAGCATCCTATCGGGCTCTATAACCGCTTGGTACAGCAACTGCACTGCCTGCAACCTCCGGTCTCTACAGTAGATGGTGTGATCTGCCCAACGCATTACCGGGGGCAAACTACTGCGATCATCAAGGACAACAACCACCCAAGCCACTGCCTGTTCACCCGGCTATCATCCAGAAGGCGAGGTCAGTACAGGTGCATCAAAGCTGGGACAAAGAGACTGGAAAAACAGCTTCTATCCCAAGGCCATCAGACTGTTAAATAACCATCACTAGAACATAGAGGCTGCTGCCTATATACATTTACTTGAAATCACTGGCCACTTTAATAAACAGAACACTAGTCACTTTCATAATGTTAACATATCTTTCATTACTCATCTCATATGTATATACTGTATTCTATACTATTCTACTGTATCTTCGTCTATGCCGCTCTGCCATTGCACGTCTATACAGTGGCTTGCAAAAGTATTCACCCCCTTGGTATTTTTCCTATTTTGTTGCCTTACAACCTGGAATGAAAATTGATTGTTTGGGGGGTTGTATCATTTGATTTACACAACATGCCTAACACTTTGAAAATGCAAAATATTTTTTATTGTGAAACAAACAAGCAATAAGACCAAAAAACAGAAAACTTGAGCGTGCATAACTATTCAGCCCCCCTACTTTGTAGATCCACCTTTCACAGCAATTACAGCTGCAAGTCTCTTGGGGTATGTCTCTATTAGAGGTCGACCGATTAATCAGAACGGACGATTAATTAGAGCTGTTTTCATAAGAATCGGAAATCAGTATTTTTGGACACCAAACTTTCTTTCTTTTTTTTACACCTTTATTTAATCTTTATTTAACTAGGCAAGTTAAGAACACATTCTTATTTTCAATGACGGCCTAGGAACGGTGGGTTAACTGCCTCGCTCAGGGGCAGAAAGGCAGATTTTTACCTTGTCAGCTCAGGAGATTCAATCTTGCAACCTTACAGTTAACTAGTCCAACGCTCTAACCACCTGATTACATTGCACTCCATGAGGAGCCTGCCTGTTACGCGAATGCAGTAAGCCAAGGTAAGTTGCTAGCTAGCATTAAACTTATCTTATAAAAAACAATCAATCAATCAATCATAATCACTAGTGAACTACACATGGTTGATGATATTACCAATTTATCTAGCGTGTCCTGCATTGCATTTAATCGATGTGGTGCGTATCGTTGCTCCAATGTGTACCTAACCATAAACATCAATGCCTTTCTTAAAATCAATACACAGAAGTATATATTTTTAAACCTGCATATTTAGCTAAAAGAAATCCAGGTTAGCAGGCAATATTAATATCACACATAACTATTTCATGTTTCTAAATGATTTCTTTATTCAGACGAAGGGTACTGCTATGGGATACCCCATGGCTCCTAACTATGCTAATTTGTATGTGGGTTACATGGAGAAACAGTCTATTTTCAATCCTCTCAAAAATGTTTTCTTGCCTCACATCATTATTTGGAAACGGTATATTGATGATATTTTTGTTCTATGGAGGGGTGATGCAAAACAGCTCCAGGCATTCCATGCTTTTCTTAACTCCTGTTAAGAAAGATTTACTGAGATTTACTATGCAATCTGATACACGTCAAATCAGTGTTCTTGATCTTCTGATCTTGTGTGAAGATAATGTTCTATACACTGATCTTTACAGGAAACCTACTGATCGTAACAGTTTGTTGAGGGCTGATAGTTGTCACCCACTTCCCTTAAAAAATAGATTGCCCTACAGCCAATTCTGTCAAATCAAAAGAATTTGCAAAAAACTATCAGATTTCGACAGAATTATGGCTGAGACGCAAGAAAGTTAAAGGAGAGGGGGTACAAAAAGGATCAGATTAATATTGCCACTGAGAAAATTTAAAACAAAACGAGACATGACCTTTTTCAAGGTCAGTCTCGCAAAAAGACCATTCTTGTGTTCTAACTACCCGCTATTCAAAGCGTTCTGAACAAATTAAGGGAATTGTTCACAAACATTGGCACATTCTAAAATCCAATGATAGTCTCGGTAATGTGTTTTCGGACCTTCCCTTGGTCATATTGTCGCAGGGCAGAAATCTCAGACACCAATTGGTACACTCTGATTTACCACCCCAAGATATTCCTGAACAACGTCTATTTGCGCCCCTACTGGATGGAAATTACAAATGTAATGGCTGTGCTCAATGCAATGGCACTTATAAATGTAGATCCTTCAAAGACCCACAAACAGGGAAATCGATCCCAATCAAAGGTGTTATTAAGGGCTCCACTAAGGCAGTTAATTATCTTATAACTTGTCCTTTTGGTAAAAAATGACGTGGGTAAAACAAAGAGCGAATTAAAAGTACGTATCTCAGAGCATCGTAGCACCATTAGGTGTAAAAACTTGACTTACCCAGTTGCGGCCCACTTCTTGGAGGCAGGCCACTCGATTTCGTCTCTGCGTTATATTGGCATCGAACATGTCACCCTCCCTAGGAGAGAGGGTGACCTTGATAATTTATTGTTAAAACGAGAGGCTGCCTGGATCTTTAACTTAAAGACCCTTGTTCCCTTCGGTCTCAAGTAGACTTTGATCTGAAGCCATTCTTGTGATTATTGTGACTTTGCCATTGTAATTGTTTGTAAGCTTGTGTAGTCAAATTAATATATGATCGTATGCTATCCATTTGTTGTTTGTATGCTGTTCTTTGTATGACATTTAATATTTGATAATTAACCAATGATATTAGGCCACTCTTGGGCATGATTACAGACACCTGTGTCTTTTGACATTACATAGACGAGTGTTTGTGATTATACCCTGATGAAGACAGCGTGGCTGTCAAAACGTTGGTAATTAAATTTTTGCATCTGCGCTCCTAGAGTGTGCGGCTCTCTTTTATTTTCAAGTTTTCTACTCCGCTAGCCAGCACCTCGCCTAAATAGGTGTGCGTTTCTTTTTCTTCTAGATAGCAGGCAATATTAACCAGGTGAAATTGTGTCACTTCTCTTGCGTTCATTGCACGCAGAGTCAGTGTATATGCAACAGTTTGGGCCGCCTAATTTGCCAGAATTTTACGTAATTATGACATAACATTGAAGGTTGTGCAATGTAACAGGAATATTTAGACTTATGGATGCCACCCGTTAGATAAAATACGGAACGGTTCCGTATTCCACTGAAAGAATAATCGTCTTGTTTTCGAGATGATAGTTTCCGGATTCGACCATATTAATGACCTAAGGCTCGTATTTCTGTGTGATATTATGTTATAACTAAGCCTATGATTTGATAGAGCAGTCTGACTGAGCAGTGGTAGACAGCAGCAGGCTCGTAAGCATTCATTCCCACTGCACTTTCGTGCGTTTTGCCAGCAGCTCTTCGTTGTGCTTCAAGCATTGCGCTGTTTATGACTTTAAGCCTATCAATTCCCGAGATTAGGCTGGTGTAACCGATGTGAAATGGCTAGCTAGTTAGCGGGGTGCTCGCTAATAGCGTTTCAAACACCACTCGCTCTGAGACTTGGAGTAGTTGTTTCCCTTGCTCTGCATGGGTAACGCTGCTTCGAGGGTGGCTGTTGTCTATGTGTTCCTGGTTCGAGCCCAGGTAGGAGCGAGGAGAGGGATGGAAGCTATACTGTTACACTGGCAATACTAAAGTGCCTATAAGAACATCCAATAGTCAAAGGTTAATGAAATACAAATGGTATAGAGAGAAATAGTCCTATAATTCCTATAATAACTACAACCTAAAATTTCTAACCTGGGAATATTGAAGACTCATGTTAAAAGGAACCACCAGCTTTCATATGTTCTCATATTCTGAGCAAGGAACTTAAACGTTAGCTACCTTACCTGGCACATATTGCACTTTTACTTCCTTCTCCAAACCTTGGTTTTTGCATTATTTCAACCAAATTGAACATGTTTCAATATTTATTTGAGGCTATTTTTATTTTATTGATCTATTATATTAAGTTAAAATATTTGTTCATTCAGTATTGTTGTAATTGTCATTATTACAAATAAATAAATAAAATAGGCAGATTAATCGGTATCGGCTTTTTTTGGTCCCCCAATTATCGGTATCGGCGTTGAAAAATCATAATCGGTCGACCTCTAGTCTCTATAAGCATGGCACATCTGGCCACTAGAATTTTTGTCCATTCTTCAAGACAAAACTTCTCCAGCTCCTTCAATTTGGATAGGTTCCGCTGGTGTACAGCAATCTTTAAGTCACACCACAGATTCTCAATTGGATTGAGGTCTGGGCTTTGACTAGGCCATTCCAAGACATTTAAATGTTTCCCCTTAAACCACTTGAGTGTTGCTTTAGCAGTATACTTAGGGTCATTGTCCTGCTGGAAGGTGAACCTCCGTCCCAGTCTCAAATCTCTGGAAGACAGAAACAGGTTTCTCTCAAGAATGTATCTGTATTTAGCGCCATCCATCATTCCTTCAATTCTGACCAGTTTCTCAGTCCCTGTCGATGAAAAAAAATGTGAACCTCCGTCCCAGTCTCAAATCTCTGGAAGACAGAAACAGGTTTCCCTCGAGAATTTCTCTGTATTTAGCGCCATCCATCATTCCTTCAATTCTGACCAGTTTCCCAGTCCCTGTCTATTATAAACATCCCCACAGCATGATGCTGCCACCACCATGCTTCACTGTGTGGATGGTGTTCTCGGGTGATGAGAGGTGCTGGGTTTGCGCCAGACATAGCGTTTTTTTTTATGACCAAAAAGCTCAATTTTAGTCTCATCTGACCAGAGTACCTTCTTCCATATGTTTGGGGAATCTCCCACATGCCTTTTGGCAAACACCAAACATGTTTGCTTATTTTTTTCTTTGAGCAATGTCTTTTTTCTGTCCACTCTTCCGCAAAACCCAGCTCTGTGGAGTGTACGGCTTAAAGTGGTCCTATGGACAGATACACCAATCTCCGCTGTGGAGCTTTACAGCTCCTTCAGGATTATCTTTGGTCTCTTGGTTGCCTCTCTGATTAATACCCTCCTTGCCTGGTCCGTGAGTTTTGGTGGGCGGCCCTCTCTTGGGGTGGCTTTCTCAGGTTTGTTGTGGTGCCATTTCTTTACTTTTTTTTATTTTTTAATAATTGATCTAATGGTGCTCTGTGGGATGTTCAAAGTTTCTGATATTTTTTTATAACCCAACCCTGATCTGTACTTCTCCACAACTTTGCCCATGACCTGTTCATGGTGCCGCTTCCCTTCATGGTGCCGCTTGCTTGTTGGTGCCTCTTGCTTAGGGGTGTTGCAGACTCTGAGGCCTTTCAGAACAGGTGTATATATACTGAGATCATGTGACAGATCATGTGACACTTAGATAGCACACAGGTGGACTTTATTTAACTAATAATGTGACTTCTGAAGGTAATTGGTTTGCACCAGATCTTATTTAGGGGCTTCATAGCAAAGTGGGTGAATACATATGCACACACCACTTTTCAGTGTTTTTTTTTTTTTTTAGTTTTTTTTCTCACCAATTTGGACTATTTTGTGTATGTCCATTACTTGAAATACAAACAAAAATCAGTTATTTTGTTATGTCTTTGTTTTAGTATGGTCAGGGCTTGAGTTGGGTGGGTTGTCTATGTTCCTTTTTCTATGTTGTGTTTTGCGTTTTGGCCTGGTATGGTTCTCAATCAGAGGCAGGTGTCGTTAGTTGTCTCTGATTGAGAATCATACTTAGGTAGCCTTTTCCCACTTGTGTTTCGTGGGTGATTATTTTCTGTTATGTGTATGTCACCTTTCAGAACTGTTTAGTTTAGTTTCTCCTTTGATATTTTGTTTAGTGTTCTCGGTTTAATAAATATATGATGAAGACTCACCACGCTGCGCTTTGGTCCTCACCTCATTCCAACGATGTTCGTGACAAACATCTGCTAAACACGTGTATGTGACCAATAAAAATGTATCTATTTAATTTTATTTGGGTCTTCCTTTCCTGTGGCGGTCCTCATAAGAGTCAGTTTTCATCATAACGCTTGGATGGTTTTTGCGACTGCACTTGAAGAAACTTTCAAAGCTCTTCAAATTTTCCGGATTGACTGACCTTCATGTCTTAAAGTAATGATGGACTGTTGTTTCTCTTTGTTTCTCTTTCCACAAATTAACTTTTAGCAAGGCACACCTGTTAATTGAAATGCATTCCAGGTGACTACCTCATGAAGCTGGTTGAGAGAATGCCAAGAGTGTGCAAAGCTGTCATCAAGGCAAAGTGTGGCTATTTTAAAAATCTCAAATATAAAATATATTTGGATTTGTTTAATACTTTTTTGGTTACTACATGATTCCATATGTGTTATTTTATCGTTTTAATGTCTTCACTATTACTCTACAATGTAGAAAATAGTAAAAATAAAGAAAAACCCTGGAATGAGTAGGTGTGTCCAAATTAATTTTTTTCTCTCACTGTAAACAAACGCTTTGGCCGATTTAAAACATGTTTTCAGATTTGTCCATCAGTAAGCTCAGAGAACAAATGTACTAAAGTCAATTATACATTTCCGTTATGGACATGAACGGGATATGTAGATTGGTATTGGGCCAGATATAACAAAAATGAGGTTGAAAAGTGGTGGAATTGCCCTTTAACTGCTGTCTGTGTGTCATCATCGGTTTTAATTTCCCGAAGAACTTCATCACATCCTCCAGTCATAAAAAAAAACCTTGTATTGTCTTCACACCCCATTTGTTTGCCATTGGCAAGAATTCAGGCCTGTTAACGCAAGAACAGAACGATGGGGTTTCCCGAGTGGCGCAGTGGTCTAAGGCACTGCATTGCAGTGGTCTAAGGCACTGCATTGCAGTGCGAGTCCATGTTCTGTCGCAGCCGGCCGTGACCCGGGAGACCCATGGTGCGGCGCACAATTGACCCAACGTCGTCCGGTTTAGGAGAGGGTTTGGCCGGCAGGGGTATCCTTGTCCCATCGCGCACTGGCGACTCCACTACCGGCTGGCTTCTGGGGTAAGTGGGCATTGTGTCAAGAAGAAGTGCGGCTTGGTTGGGTTGTGTTTCAGAGGACACACGGCTCTCAACCTTCACCTCTCCCGAGTCCGTACGGAAGTTGCAGCGATGAGACAAGACTGTAACTACCAAATGGATACCATGAAATTGGGGAGAAAAAGGGGTCAAATAAAAATTTTAAAAAAATAAAAAATAAAGATGGGGCAGCAGGTGGCCTAGCAGTCAAGCACATTGGGTCAGTAACCGAAAGGTGAAAAATCTGCTGATGTGCACTTAATAACCTGAACAGGCTCTGGATAAGAGTTTCTGGTAAATTATTTAAATGTAGATACAGAAGATCTCACACCACTCACCTATTGAAAGCAAACTCCTAAGATCAGCCACAACTATTCCTATCTTTTTTATTTATTTATCATGCAATTCAGAGTTCAATTGAAGGAATTAAAGTTGAACTTGAAACATCTGGAAGTGGAAGAAAATAGGGATCCATTCTTGAATTAAAGAGATCATTAGTTAAAGTTGTATCTCCTATTTTTCATCCTACTTTGAATCTTAGAAATAGAGTAGGCCTATATACAGAAATTATGAAAAAGTATTTAATATTTCTAATGGTAAAATAATGTACTTCCAGTCCATGTGAAAATATTGAACAATGGATGTCAATGCATCCATAACAACTGACTTATTTAGAGGTGAAAACTCAATTAGGCTTTGTTTCGGCTACAGCTACACAGTAACTATAAACTGAGTTGATACAGCCACTGCTCAAACTCCGCCCACTTTCATTTCAGAGCAGGATCGGGAGAATTGTAAGATCCTTCTTTCTTAGCACAACAAACAGCTGTTTTCCACGTTTCTTTTCGGTTTTGTTGGATCCCTGGTTTTCTCCATCCGTTTTAACTGAACAGCGCAACATCTGTTGAGAACTTTATTTTGGATAGAATTCGGTCGGGACTGACAGGTCTTGACAGAGATCACTCGCATAGGTTGATAAAATGTACAAATGCTGGGGAGTTTTCGTCTTGTACTATTTCGTTTCATTCGTAGCTACACAGCCTGAAACAGGTAATATCATATTTTTTATACAGTTTTTTTTATACCATGGTCGTAGGCTATCTGGTCGTATCGTTTGATATGTTCAGTTTATGTCTTTATTAAACTTGGTTTGGCACTCAGGACGTTTCCCGTTAATAACGTCAGAGTGACAAGTTGCGCAAATATTTTCACCACAAACTTTGTCCATACTTGCAAGTGCATACCGAGGTGATCTAGAGTGAACAGATTACTGTGTAATAAATTAGGCAGATACACGTATTGTGTATTTAATTAAAATGGGAATGCTATACCGTTGACCACATTTAAAATTCCCAAATGCAGAACAAATTGATGATTTCACGGAACATTGGCTGGACAGTGTAGCCTACATTATATATTTGTTTTGGAGGCATTTAGATCTTCTGGCAATTCAATTAGAGCAGATGGTGTTAACTATATAGCCTTACTGTATTTTGTTTCAATCAAAGCACATTCTGCCTTGTAGCCTGCATTCGCGCGCTGTTGAGTTTTGGCAACATGAGAGTTACTGTTGTTGGACTATTCAGCCAACAAAAATCCCATAAGAACTGGTGTGGTGTTTTTGTTATAATAGTAACGTTATACTATGCTATTATAGGCATATTTGTTTATGTTATGTATGATGCTAATTAATCATTATGTGATCTTCCAAGACATTGATTCAGCTTTGATCTAATTTGATCAAATAAGCACTACTGTGAGAAGTGACGCTCTGGCGCTACACTGAACGAGTTAACTTAAGCGCACCAGCCACACCTACCTAGCCTATTCATTTTTCTCGCGAATTTCTTTTTAGGACAGCCTGGGAATATTTGGCCAAATAAACATTTCTGGTTGGTCTCAGGGAATGTAAATCAGTTAGGAAGGGAGACTTTTAAAACGGGACTGTGAAGTAGCCTCAAATATGTTGAATGAGCAACTAATGAGCATGGAGACTGGAGAGCCTCACACATTTGACGAAATGACCATATATCTTTCAGTCTAATGGGGCTATTTACTTACTTTTGTAGCTCTTCGTCAGAAGCACTCGTTTTGTAATCTCCGAGTTTAGCTGGAATTTTGCGCGAAACGATTTCAGAAACGTGATTGGTTGAATATAGTCTTATGACATTGGCCTGCGCTGCACATAATATCAGATCTCAACAACGAACCTCTTAAGGATCGGAACCTCTTAAGGATCGGCCCCTTTTTTCAATTTTCGTCTAAAATGACATACCCAAATCTAACTGCCTGTAGCTCAGGCCCTGAAGCAAGGATATGCATATTATTGGTACCATTTGAAAGAAAACACTTTGAAGTTTGTGGACATGTGAAATGAATATAGGAGAATATAACACAATAGATCTCTTACAAGATAATTCAAAGAAAAAAACCAACCATTCTTTTGTATTTTTTTATACCATCATCTTTGAAATGCAAGAGAAAGGCCATAATGTATTATTCCAGCCCAGGTGCAATTTAGATTTTGGCCACTAGATGGCAGCCGTGGATGTGCAAAGTTTTAGACTGATCCAAAGAACCATTGTATTTCTGTTAAAAATGTATCAAAACTGCCCAAATGTGCAAAAACTGCATTGTTGGTTTAGGGCTTGTAAGTAAGCATTTCACGGTAAGGTTGTAGTCAGCGCATGTGGCAATTAACATTTGATTTGATTTACAACCCCTTTATACCCCTGTATGTATCCCACTTAACCCTTGAGCATGACCATAATAAGAGTTGTTATTGTTTTTCCTTTAGAGCTCCCATCACCAAGAAATGTGACTTTCTCTTGGACGAACGAGTTCTGCTGGGAGCTTTCATGGAGTCTACTGGAGAATGTTGATAGTCAGAGATGTAAATACCATATCAATATGTCAAGGATAGGCAAGGTGAGGAAAACGTTACAGGCCGTCCTAGCTATCATCGGTCAACCGAATAGAGTTGTCTGTTGAACATGATTGACTGTCTGCCCACTGTTTTCCAATGGGTTGTAGGCCTACAGATGTGCAGTAATATAAACACTTCCTCGTACTGCCGGCAGTACTTGTATTCTGGCACTAGATCAAGTTAAAAAGCTAATGTTATACTTTACTTTGGATGATTTTTTTTTTTAGATTAGATTACATTTATTGACCTCTGAAGCCAAAATATTTTTTCACAGACTCATACTGAACATTTCCATAAAACACTAAACCAACAACCAACCCATCATCACCCAGACTAAGGCTTCATCCCAAATGGCACTCTGTGCTCTATATACTGCACTACTTTTGACCAGAGCTCTATGGGCACATTAAACATTGGTAGATAGCCCCTTATTCCTGTTAAGTTCCTAAATTAATTCCCTCTGTAATATCTTTAATTCTTCTCCTCACAGAAGAACATAATCAGGAGGAAGAAGGAAACACGGTTAGAGGAGTGTTTTCCTCTGATGGGAGGTGTGCGTTTCTTCATACAAACTCAGTGTAACAAGACACAGATGAGTCAAACTGTAGTTCACACCATCCCTGCCCCCACAGGTTGGTTATCAACAACAGAATGTTCTCCTAAACAACTCTGTCACTCTCTATGGGCTGTTTTTCCAAATCAGATTAAACCTAGTATTGGAAACAACGCAAATTTTAAGGAGGATCTCCATAAACATACTTTTTAGGCCAGTACTAGACAATCTCTGTCCAGGGAACTGGCCATATACAGTATACTATAGGGTTAATGTCATTCACTTGGGTGTAAATCTCTCTCTCTCTCGCTCTCTACCCTCTCGCTCTTTCTCTCTCTCCTATAACAGAGTTGGTGACGAACTTCAAATGTTTTCTCTACACCTCTAAGGCCATGAACTGCAGCTGGCTCCTAGCCAATCAGGTCCCAGAAGACCTCCAGCTTTACTACGGGTGAGAACAATTCTACTTCCTGCTTCTCCACCACTCACGGTCCAGTACAAGGCTGTGGAAGAGTGTTTATATTCAACAAAATATAGATGAAGAGTTACAAAGATAGTCTTTTGTTTAGCTGGTTTTTCAGTTGTTATATCTATGACCCAATGTTTTTCCTGATTGGGTCATGTGGTTAGGAAATATTTAGGACCGTAACTATGACAACACCTATACAATCTCAGTCCCGTCATTTCTGATTTTTCAGGTTAAAAAATATGAGTAAGGTATCGGAATGCAATGAGTACCTGTACAACGGCAATCAGAGGACAGGATGTCATCTGAGAGGAGACTCCCACACGCGGATCTTCTTCCAGGTCAATGGGACTCTCAACGGTTCATCGGTACGGAATACCTTCGAAGTGAATCCTCAGGACCATGGTAAGACTAAAACTACTCTATTTTCACTCTTCAGGCTAAATCTGAGGCTAAAATCTAAATAATAAATAGTCTGAGTCATCATAGTTTCCTTATTATTTAATTAACATCATCGTAATCACGTTGCATCAACATCCCGTGGCAATTTGGCTTAATTTGCATCTAATTTTCATCAATGTATACAGTTTTTCTCTCAGAGGTTGCTTTATTATCTCTTTCCCTGTCCATGCTTCCTGCAGTGGTGCAGCCTATACCTCTTGATTTGAAGATCACAGAGGAAGGGAGCAACCTCAATATTAGCTGGATTTCACCAGACATAAGACATCCACACTGTTGGAAGTACGTCATCAACTATACCAGATGTAAAATACCTGAGGTAAGGAAAGAGAAGTGTGGGTAGTGATTCTGTATGGGCAGTGAATCTGCCATTGTTTCTTTTTAGTACTTGTCTGCAAAAATATTATTGTCTTTTACAACCAGCCACTGTATAAAGTACACTTTTATTTATCAACTTTGTTGTCTTGAATTACAGTATGTAGGTTTAGTAGAGTAAAAGCACTCAAATGTCTGTTGCTGTAATGTCGTTCCAGAGTATGTCCTTAGAAGACAAGACTTGGATCATGGTGAACTATGACCCTCACTGTCAGTATCGTGTTCGCATTAAACCCATCTTTTTACAATTGTGTGGTATGGGAGAGGGTGACTGGACTGAGGAGGAAATATATGGTATGGTTTCCCCGTTCTTTCTTTCTTCTTGGGCCATCCTCTCATAATTATGAGCTAAATAAAATGGAGCTGGTATAAACAAATTGTATTTGTCACATGCGCCGAATACAACAGGTGTAGGGAGACCTTACAATGAAACGCTTACTTACAAACCCTTAACCAATAATGCAGTTTTAAGAAAAAATGTGTTAAGTAAAAAATGTAAGAGTAAAAATTATTATTATTATTTTTAAGTTAATTAAAGAGCAGCAGTAAAATAACAATAGCGAGGCTATATACAGGGGGTACCGGTGCAGAGTTAATGTGCGGGGGCACCGGTTAGTCGAGGTAATTGAGGTAATATGTACATGTAGGTAGAGTTAAAGTGACTATGCATAGATAATAAACAGAGAGTAGCAGCAGCGTAAAAGAGAGGGGGGGGCGGGGCAATGCAAATAGTCTGGGTAGCCATTTTATTAGCTGTTAAGAAGTCTTTTGGACCTAGATTTAGCGCCCCAGTAGCTCTTGCCGTGCGGTAGCAGAGAGAACAGTCTATGACTAAGGTGGCTGGAGTCTTTGACCATTTTTAGGGCCTTCCTCTGATACCACCTGGTATAGAGGTCCTGGATAGCAGGAAGCTTGGCCCCCGTTATGTACTGGGCCATATGCACTACCCTCTGTAGTGCCTTGCGATCGGAGGCCAAGCAGTTGCCATACCAGGCAGTGATGCAACCAGTCAGGATGCTCTCGATGGTGCAGCTGTAGAACTTTTTTGAGGATCTGAGGACCCATGCAAAATATTTTCAGTCTCCTGAGGGTGAATAGGCTTTGTCATGCCCGCTTCACGACTGTCTTGGTGTGTTTAGACCATGATAGTTTGTTGTTGATGTGGACACCAAGGAACTTGAATCTCTCAACTTGCTCCACTACAGCTCTGTCGATGAGAATGGGGGAGTGCTCGATCCTCCTTTTCCTGTAGTCCACAATCCTCGCCTTTGTCTTGATCACGTTGAGGAAGAGGTTGTTGTCTAGGCACCACATGGCCAGGTCTCTGACCTCCCTATAGGTTGTCTCATCGTTGTCGGTGATCAGACCTACCACTGTTGTGGCATCGGCAAACTTAATGATGGTGTTATAGTCATGCCTGGCCATGCAGTCATAAGTGAACAGGGAGTACAGGAGGGGACTGAGCACACACCCCTGAAGGGCCCCCATAGTCACTTCAACCATACCTACATGTACATACTACCTCAATAAGCCTGACTAAACAGTGTCTGTATATAGCCTTGCTAGTCTTATTTTCAAATGTCTTTTTACTGTTGTTTTATTTCTTTACTTACCTACACACACACATACCTTTTTTTCGCACTCTTGGTTAGAGCCTGTAAATAAGCATTTCACTGTAAGGTCCACACGTGTTGTATTCGGCGCACATGACAAATAAACTTTGATTTGATTTGACATACACAATCCATGTCTCAATTGTCTCAAGGCTTAAACATCTTTATTTAATCTGTCTCCTCCCATTCATGTACACTGATTGAAGTGGATTTAACATCTTATTAGCCGGTTATATGTAAACCTCTATCCTGACGTTGTTGTTTGTTTGTTTAGGTAAAGATGGGAATCGGGATTGGCACCTGCATGTTGCAGCCGTCTTCATTTCAGTCATGGCGGTTATAGTTTCCATCCTGGTTTGTTTTTGTATAAGGAAGTGAGTACACATCAATCTATACACGTCTGAATTCACTCCACAAAATATGGGATACTGCGATCTCTGAATGGTGATGCATATATTGTAGGTCCTTTTTTAGATATTATACCAAATGACTGTGTCTTCTGCCTATAGACACAAGGACAAGATCCTCCCCAAAGTTCCCAAGCCAACCAACCTCATCAGTGATATGTTCAACAACAACAATGAGATGAGCATTAATGAGAACCTCTACATCCCAGCACAAGAGGAAGTAGACTGTAAGATCACCCTAGTACAATCCCCTCTTCCTCAGCAGCCAGAGTCATGAGAAACATGAATATACAGTGAACCTGTGGACAAGCTGGTAGTGGTCCAGCAGACTGGGAGGACCTCAGTGTTTTAACCTTGTGTGGTGGTGGCTTTTTGACTCAACATGGGATACTTTGAGATTTAACAACAGTAACTGGGATCCCCGGACTGTCCCAGGACCACTCTTCACATTTCCTGAATTTTTTTTAATGACAAGACCCGGGAAACTACAACATTTCCCACCAATGTTGCACTAATGCAATTCCACAAAATACACACGCGCAGCAGCAAATTAGCTAAAAATAAAATGGCACATTATCCAAACAGGTAAGCTTTTACCTTAGCTTATTTACTTCACACAAAGTCTCCATAAATTCAAAGCACACACATACTTGACACTGCCTGACTGCACACGAGAAACAAATGCGATTTACAGTTATCATCAGAACTCAAAATTCGATCCCGGTCCGACCCGAGCCTGGTGAGATGAAGTCGGAGCCCAGGCCTAGTCCGACATCACAGAAATAAAATAGCCCGAATGCGAAAAAAAGCAAGATTTCTGGAAAACAGTAGGCTATGTTGATTTAAACTGGTGTTGAGAACAAAAAGGCCGGAGGTGGACGGTAGCGGAGTGAGGAGATGAGGAAACGGACATTGGGCCAGAAAAAGCACAGAGAGAGGAAAACTCACATTATTATGATCATCTGAATTATGAAAATATTGTAAAAAGGTATTCTAATGCAATTGAAGGCATGTATCAAATTCATGCTTATACTGAAACTCCCAAAGTCATATCCAACCGTTATACTAATTTAAAGCAATAGTTGTGTGTGGTCACGTAGATTATAATTTCAGCACCGTTTTGACCGGGCCAGCGCCATCACGCTGCTTTGAGACAAGCTTAGGGGACTCGTCTAGATAAATCAATGTCACATTTTTGTTTTCACTGAATCTCCATTTGGATATTTGGTAACCATTAGGCTACGTTGTAGTGTGCTAATGATAATCTTTTTTTTTCTCTATTTTGCTCTATTTTGCTCTTCACTTGCGTAGTAGTTTGTCCTACTCCCAACCAAAAACCTGTGACATATCTGATAATCAATCAATGTGATTTTGTTTCACTGAATCTCTGTCTGTATATTTGGTTAATTGCTCTCTGGCTGTGCAAGTGGAAATGGTAGCTCATTTATTCATTTGCTCATCTATCCCTGATCAGAAACATTTAGCATGCAATAATTTAGCCCAAATCAAATGTATTATTTATCTATTGACTCACTAGCCTTTATATAAAGGCTATTTACCTATCGTCCCAATCCCAAGGAAACCCAAAATCCTTCATTGTAATCCATAGGTTGCTGTATCAGAGCACGGCTCGCCTATGCTTATCAAAATACAGCTAGAACATTTCCCCCGCCTCTCTGCACTGTCTCGTATTGCTGCCCTAATGAGAGCTTCAATAGAGCTTCAATATCAATGAGAGCTTCAATATCAATAAAGATATCAATAAAGATGTGTTCATTAAACTTTGACTTGGAGTCCTTAGTGGTAATTTCCACGACAATACCTTGATATTTAAACCATTTCCTCTCTTCATCTCCCTGTTTTTCATGTCTGTAAAATCATCAACTTGATTTTTCCCAATTATCACTCAATCAAATGTATTTATAAAGCCCCTTTAACATCACCAGATGTCACAAAGTGCTTATACAGAAACCCAGACTAAAATCCCGAACAGCAAGCAATGCAGATGTAGAAGTACAGTGGAAAGGAAAAATCCCTAGAAAGGCAGGAACCTAGGAAGAAACCTAGAGAGGAACCAAGCCAGCACCTCAGGAGCAAATGTCAGTTGGCTTTTCATAGCCGAGCATTTAGAGGTCGAGACAGCAGGTGCAGTAGAAAGAGCGAGAGAGAGAGTCGAAAATAGCAGGTCCGGGACAAGGTAGCATGTCCGGTGAACAGATCAGAGTTCCATAGGCAGAACAGTTGAAACTGGAGCAGCAGCAAGACCAGATGGACTGGGGACAGCCAGGAGTCATCAGACCAGGTAGTCCTGAGGCATGGTCCTCCGGGAGGAGTGGGATAGAGAGAATTAGAGGGAGCATATTTAAGTTCACACGGGACACCAGATAAGACAGGAGAATTACACCAGATATAACAGACTGACCCTAGCCCCCCGATACATAGACTATTGCACCATAGATACGGAGGCTGAGATGGGGGGGGTTCGGGAGACACTGTGATTCAGCCTTGCATTAAACGCATTGAATTTAAATTGTATCATTGTTATGTATTATGAATGGAAAATGCATGCATGCAGGCTGCACAATGAGTGCCACTGGTGTAGTCTAATTAGGGTTTCCAATCTCTCCAAAAGAATGTGGCGATCGATGGTGTCAAAAGTGGCACTAAGATCTAGGAGAACAAGGACAGAGGTAGAGCCTTGGTCTGAAGCCATTAAAAGGTAATTTGTCACCTTCACGAGTGCAGTCTCAGTACAGTGATGGGGTCTAAAACCAGACTGAAGCATTTCGTATACTTTATTTGTCTTCAGGAAGGCAGTGAGTTGCTGCGCAACAGCTTCTTCAAAATAAATTGGGAGGAATGGGAGATTCGATATAGGCCGATAGTTTTTTACATTTTCCGGGTCAAGGTTTGGCTTTTTCAAGAAAGGCTTTACTACTGCCACTTTTAGTGAGTTTGGTACACATCCGGAGGATAGAGAGCCGTTTATTATGTTCAACATAGGACAGCCAAGCACAGGAAGCAGCTCTTTCAGTAGTTTAGTTGGAATAGTGTCCAGTATGTAGCTGGAAGGTTTAGAGGCCATGACTATTTTTGTGAATGTGTCGAGAGATACAGGATTAAAAACCTTGAGTGTCTCCATTGATCCTAGCAGTTCTGTGCAGACTCAGGACAACTGAGCTTTGGAGGAATACACAGATTCAAAGAGGAGTGTGTAATTTGCTTTTTAACCTGGACGACACTAGGCCAATTGTGCGTCGCCCCACGGACCTCCCGGTTGCAGCCGGTTACGACGGAGCCTGGGTGCAAACCCAGAGTCTCTGGTGGCACAGCTGGCACTGCAGTACAGCACCCTCAACCACTGCGCCACCGGGGAGCGTAATTTGTTTTTTAATGATCATGATCTTTTCGTCGAAGAAGTTCATGAATTGCTCACTGCTGAAGTGAAGCCATCCTCTCTTGGGGAATGCTGCTTTTTAGTTAGCTTTGAAACACTAGCAAAAATAAATTTAGGATTATTCTTATTCTCCTCAATTAGGTTGGAAAATTAGGCTGATCGAGCAGATTCTTTGATATTGCACGGCACTGTCTTTCTAAGCTAGTCGAAGACTTCCAGTTTGATGGAGCGTCATTTCCGTGCCCATTTTCTGCGAGCTTGCTTCAAGGCTTGGGTATTGTCTGTATACCAGTGAGCTAATTTCTTGTGACAACTGTTTTTTGTTTTTAGGGATGCGACTGTATTAAGGGTATTACGCAAGGTTAAATGTGGAGCCTCAGTTAGGTGGTTAACTGATTTTTGTACTCTGACGTCCTTGGGTAGGTGGAGGGAGTCTGGCAGGGCATCTAGGAATTTTTGGGTTGTTCGAGTTTTTATAGCGCAGCTTTTGATAATCCTTGGTTGGGGTCTGAAAACAAAATAAGATTGTTGTACGACAGATCCAAAATATTTATTATGCAGGACAAAACTATATCCAGGGTATGACTGTCGCAATACTTAGGTCCAGAAACATGTTGGACAAAACCCTCTAAGTTTATGATGGCTCCGAATGCCTTTTGGAATTGGTCTGTGGACATTTCCATGTGAATATTGAAGTCACCAAACATGTGAATATTATCTGCAATGACTACAATGTCCAATAGGAATTCAGGGAACTCAGTGAGGAACGCTGTATACAGCCCAGGGGGCCTAACATTTACTGTAATCCAGATTGTCTACAGTACTAACACATACTATGTGAATGACATTACTCTTCAGTACATACAATGTATGTGAATCAGAAGCCTAATTGTACTCTACAGTATAGCACTGTCTCTGTACGACTTACAAAATCCTACATACAGTATATTGTATTTCTACACAGACAATATTTGACTTGGAATCCTTGGACAGACCCCATGAGTTCATCTTTGTCGATGAAGCAGGCTTCAATCTAACAAAGAGGAGAAGGAGAGGCCGAAACATGATTGGACAGCGGGCCATTGTTGAAGTCCCTGGTCAACGAGGTGGCGATGTCACAATCTGTGCTGCTATCAGCAACCATGGTGTTCTACATCACCATGTTACACTCGGGCCATATAACACCCAGCACCTTCTAAGATTTATTGCCAATCTAAGAGATATTTTATTTGAGCAGCAGGTTCAAGAGCAGCAGGGTCAAGAGCTAAATGAGAATCCCATTCCCACCTATGTGATAGTGTGGGACAATGTCAGTATCCACCGAGCTGCTCAGGTAAGGGAATGGTTTAACATCAATGGGCAGTTTATGAACTTGTACCTCCCTCCATACTCGCCTTTCCTGAATCCGATTGAGGAGTTTTTCTCCACTTGGATGTGGAAAGTGTATGATAGACAACCCTACACCAGAGTAAATCTGCTGCAAGTCATGGATTTAGCCTGTGGTGATATAGGTGAGGAATCTTGTCAGGGCTGGATACGGCACACAAGATGCTTCTTCCCCCGTTGCCTCAGAAGGGACAATATTGCTTGTGATGTCGACGAAGTGCTCTGGCCTGGCACATTTATCACATGTTTACTCCTTTGCTTTTTTGTCCCTTTTAGTATTGTGTACTGTAGTACAGTGCATTGTAGGCTGTATACTGTACAATGGACAAATTGTATGGCCCTGAACATTGTGCTTTCCATTTATTAACAGTACTGACTGCTCAATAGATTTTGACTGGTTGCAGGTTCATATCAACAAAGAACAAGAATTACAGTATCACAGAGACAAAGGACAAGTTTGTGAGATGCAGGGTACAGTACTGTAGAAATAGGGATACAAGGAGGAGGGGGAACAAAAAACAAAATTGCAAAGAGTAAAGCAGAGTAGTAATTTCTGATCAATTTTGAGCTACTATGATAGAACATGTTTTCGTTCATCAAAAGACAATTACGGAAAAATATGAATATTTTTTTAGATTAAAAATGTACTTCGCCCTGAGAATTGTTTGTTTTGAACAATGTGTTTTCTATTTTTCGGTGTATTGTTTACTGACTGCTTGAGAGTGTATATAATTTTGATCACTTTGTTTATGAT
Source organism: Oncorhynchus clarkii lewisi (assembly GCF_045791955.1). Taxonomy (NCBI): domain Eukaryota; kingdom Metazoa; phylum Chordata; class Actinopteri; order Salmoniformes; family Salmonidae; genus Oncorhynchus; species Oncorhynchus clarkii. Next base: position 20,744,232 of record NC_092155.1, read on the forward strand.
TTGAGAGCAGTGTTTGACTTTGAACACAGGTTAAACTGTTTTGAGGGGAATGTTTCATTTTGCAAGAGGAGTCAGAGGTTATGTAAATAGTGCTTGAAGATGAAGTTTTGTGTGTAATGTTTTCAGGAAATGGAGAAAGGTTTCAGAAATTGTGGTTTAGCAATTGAGAAAAACTGTAATAGATCCACCCGGTGGCAAGCCGTCATTCAGGGCAAATTATTGTTTTGAGCCCCACATTTTTTGCCCCAAAATGTTTGGGGCCTGCCTGTTTGCATGTTATTTTGGCAATAATTCGTATCACATATCAGGTTGCAAACAACGTAAAAAAACTATATATATATCATTGAGTTAATAAAGCCCCATACAAACATGGTCTCTTTTTTGTTTTCTTTAGTAAGGAAGCTCCAAAATGCAGGTGTTTCAGCCTAGCTCAGTGCTTTCTGTGGTGGTGGACCAGGCAAGCCATCAGAAAATACGGAGCGTTGTGCCGTAATTGGCTCAGTGTTCTGTCACTCATGGGGACACAACGTCACGGCCAAGTCGAAGGGTAGACTTTTCCCTAAGGGTAAATTCTAGCCCCTTGGGTGCTGCCATAGTGTTACATTAGAAGTGCCCAACCAAGAAGGCTCAAGGTCATTGGCCACAGATAAAATGACGTCAAATCATGTTATATGTACAGTAGCTTTGATTGGACTGATCATGTCAACATCATACTTTCAAAATCTTAGCTAGCAGTCATCATTATGAATCAAATCGACAATCTACTGGCAAATCCTTTTTAATCTTTGTCAAATGAAGATAAATGATGAAGAGAAATTATAGATAACGCGTATCGGGGCTCATCGGCCATTGGACATAAAACAACTCGGAACTGCGAAAACGTGACTTCAGTGAGTTCAAGACAACTGAGAAGTCGGGAATAAACCAGCTCCGACTGGGAAAATACGTTTTCAACGGTCATCCAACTCGGAATTGTAAATCCGGACCTCTTTCTAGAGCTACGACCTGAAGACCTAGTTTTTTTCAGAGTTCCCAGTTGTTTTGAAAGTACTATAAATCCAGAGAATGCCAAACTTTTATGACAAAATTTGCCCACGGAGGACCGCCGTGTAACCTTCCTGTTCAAGTGGGCACAGCACAACAAGGTGAGTCCAAAAATGTATTGTATGCTGCTACATAAATTATGTAATATGCCAGGTAGATGTGTGCGTACTGGTAGCGAAGTCAGGTGCAGGGGAGCAGAGATTTGTGAACAGGCGCACACGTTATTGAGACAAAAGTCGTGACAATGTGCGTCACCCTAATCATTTGTTTTATTTACAACTCTTAATTTTTCCTTCTGTTCTGACTTGGTGGTGTACATGTAGCCTATAACCTGTTTTAGAGAAATGTAATCATTGAATATTGTAAGAGCTTTCATTGTCTGCTTATATGCCCCCTTTATTTATCCTATGGTTCTGACTTGGTGTACAGGGAGAACACTGTAAGAACGACACATGTTCTGAATTCTGTCGCTGTACATTTCAAAAGTGCTGAACAAATAGTTATATTGACTACATCCGTCCTAGCTTGCTCATTAATGTCTAAATCGACATTTCGGATTGCCTCTTATCCGCTTGTCGTCCCCTTATGCCATAGTTTGTACATCTCAATTGTCAGTAGAAACCACATTTGTTTAAGCAAGTCAGCCATATCAGCTAGGTTTTTTTAAAGGCAGTAAATGAGGCTGAATTAACTGTTTCACTGCCAGTCAAGGCTCCGCTGATAGCCAGGTGTAGCAGTGGTAAGATGTTGGGACTGCTTTTGGGACTCTGCTGTTGGAACAGCTTTATGTAGGCCCATTAGTTTGCGGGCACTGTTTGTCACTGTTATAGTGCAATTAATGTATTGTTTAATGTTGTGCTGTGTAGTGGCTTTGCTGGCAAGCGTCCCACGTGTTTTCTTTTTTGCCCCACATTTTCATGCTAAAATCACCACTGGATTCACCAAATATCTATTATGTCATTATGTCATATGTTTCATTATTCCTGGTATATAATACTGATTATGATTGCAGACAGAGCCCAGAGAATGGGATGGTGCAATACTGAATTAGTCATATTTTGATAAGGTGCATGCATGGGGATGTCCACGTCACTTAGAGATATGCCCATGCTGTAGAGATACACCTAGCGGACTGAAACTTCACTGTTGTAGGCATAATATAGCTCGTGCTATCTAGACTTGCGCTGGCAAACAAATCCATGACATTAGCTACCTAAATGTGAAGTAAACTCAACTGAGGAGTAAAAGAAAATGGACACTTTTAACTTGGAAACATGCAGGATACCTCTTTCCAGTTTGCCTGACTTCCGTTTTTTTTATACTGTGTTATGCTTGTTAAGGTAGCACTTCTCACAGGCCGTTTGTTGTACGTGATTTTGTTTGTTGATGAGATGAAACTGCCAAAACTCTGTAAGGTATCATTTTAAGTCAGAATTGCAACACAATATTTGTTCAAGGCTAAAATATAAGTCCGTAATTGTTTACATTTATGTTTCATGTTTCACGCATGGCTTTTCTTACTAGCCTAACGATACATATGTTCAACCTTTTGGCAGGTATCTGGCTCCATAAACTATCGCTTTATGGAGAGGACAGACGAGCCCAGCTTCAGGTGCAATCGTTAGGCAAGGGAAATTTAAAAGTAGGAAAGGATGACAAAGCGTCTGTGCCACCAGTAAGTACAGATAGTAATATAAATCCTCCCGTACAATCCACACAGCCAGGTTATTTTCTCAATGCTTCTGGAAAGAACGGCTGTCGGCATGCTCAACTGGCGTCGCTCATTCAGCCAACAAAAACTTTGAACCAGTTCTCCCCATTAATAAGCAACGAGTAAGAGGCCGAGCATTCTCAGACCTCTCCACCCGTTACAGCAGGGGTGTCAAAGTCAAATGGACGGAGGGCCAAATAAAAAAATCAGCTACAAGACGAGGGCCGGACTGTTCGAATGTTCATTGAAAATTTTTTAAATGACGCATATAGTCTAGTGAACCTAATTGAACCTACTGAAAACCTAACAAATATATTACAATATGATCAGATAAATAAAGCAATATTTTCTTATGGCTCTGTCAGTAATCTTTAATTTTCAACAGACACAAAAGACAAATTTCCTTTATATAAATATCCCCATAACATGAACATTAAATGAAAGAAACCGGTATTCAAGGCACCATCAGTAGACTATATTTTCTATTTTAGCAAAAGTGGGCTAAATTTACTTCAAAGAAAAAACAATAATAGCAATTTTCTATCATCCACTCAACTGAAATATTTTTAAAATATAATTGGATTGAAATACAAAAAAATAAAGTGCAAAAATCTATTAATCAAAAACAACACTTTGTTTAAGGAGAAGTAACATGCAGTGAAAACAAATATTAAATTTTAACTTTTAAACTTGAACTGAGTAAAAACTCTAAATATGTGATTGCACAGTAATGTTCACTTGTTTGAGGTTGAGGGTGATACTTGGTGGTGTCCCATCTTTTCCACAAGTTCATCAATGTTCGGGGTAAGGCTCTGAGCTGAAGAAATCCTCAGAATTGAGTGGAGGTGTTCAGCAGTAAGTCGACTTCTGTGTGATGTTTTGTTCAGGTTCATCAAAGAAAACAGTTGTTCACACAGGTATGTGCTGCCAAACATAGACAACGTTTGAGCAGCCTGGATGCGCAGCTGGGGCATTGTGCCGGGGAGGAAACGGGCGAACTCCGCAGCACCCACTGCCGCATATTTTGCCCTCAGTGCATCATTGCATTGGAGGTCAATCAACTCCATTTGGAGGTTTGGTGGTGAGCTTTCCACGTCAACAGCAAATGGGTTACCGAGCAGTTCCAACCTGCTTTTTTGTGCTTCAAAGTCAGCAAATCGGCGTCGAAAGTCAGCGGCAAGCATACCTATTTTATCAGCCAACTGTGTGCTCGGGAACGCACTGGTAGAGAGCTTCTCTTTCATGGTCTGGCAGCTGGGAAAGTGGCTCAAATTTTCTTTCCGCATCTGCGTCTCCCACAGAGTCAGTTTGGTTTTAAATGCCTTCACTGTACTGTACATATCAGAGATGACACGATCCCGACCCTGCAGCTGCAAGTTTATTGCATTCAGATGACTCGTAATGTCACACAGAAAAGCCATTTCACACAGAAACATTTCGTCTCGGAGTTGTGTTGTGTCTTTCCCTTTGCTGTCCAAGAACAGACAAATCTCCTCACGAAGCTCGAAACATCTTTGAAGCACCTTTCCCTGGCTTAGCCATCGCACCTCTGTGTGATAAGGCAAATCACCATGCTCCGTTTCTAACTCCGTCAGAAATGCCTTGAACTGGCGGTGATTCAAACCTTTGGCTCTGATAAAGTTAACTGTGCGCGTGATGATGCTCATTACATGCTCCATTTTCAAGGCTTTACCGCACAACGCTTCCTGGTGTATGATACAATGATAAGCTGTCAGCTCACCTGTCGCGTTTTCCTCTTGCATCTTTTCCCGTATCTTCGCCACCAGTCCGCTCCTGTGTCCACACATCGCAGGTGCTCCGTCGGTTGTCAAACCCACGAGTTTTTCCCAAGGCAGCTCCATCTCATTTACACATCTTGACACCTCTTCATACAAATCATGCCCCGTAGTTGTGCCATGCATAGGACGTAAAGCCAAAAACTCCTCTGTCACGCTTAGGTTGGAGTCCACTCCGCGGATGAAAATTGACAACTGGGCAATGTCAGAAATGTCGGTGCTCTCATCCACAGCCAAGGAATATGCAATAAAATCTTTTCCCTTTTTCACAAGCTGCTCTTTTAGATTGATGGACAACTGGTCTACTCTCTCGGCAATGGTGTTTCTGCTCAGACTCACATTTAAAAAGAGTTGCCTTTTTTCTGGGCAAACTTCGTCACAAACTTTAATCATGCAGTTTTTGATGAAATCCCCCTCCGTAAATGGCCGGGCTGATTTAGCGATCTCTTCTGCCAAAATAAAACTGGCCTTGACAGCAGCCTGGCCTTGTGATTTGGCTTTTTTGAACAGAGCCTGTCGAGATTTGAGGCCTCGTTTTAATTCCTCTGCCTTTTGTAGCCTTTGTTCCATGTCCATATTCTTGTTTTTGTCCGCGTGTTTCGTTTCATAATGTCGTCTCAGATTATACTCTTTCAGTACCGCCACACTTTCTCCACACAGAAGACACACAGGTTTTCCAGCTACCTTCGTGAACATATACTCCGACTCCCACCTTGTTTGAAACCCCCGGTTCTCAGTATCCACCTTCCGTTTTGCCATTTTTGATGGGTATCTGAAAGTTAATTTTACTGTGATGCTGACGACTGCTGTGCCAATAAATATTGAAATGAAGCAGCCTACTGCTCGGTGCGTCACCTTTGCATTGTGGGAAATGTAGTATTGGTGCGTGTAAAAGATCTGCGGGCTGCCGGCTTGCTGCGGGCCGGTTCTAATAATAAATCAAGATCATCCCAGGGGCCGTAAAAAACCTTCTTGCGGGCCGGATGTGGCCCGCGGGCCTTGACTCTGACATATGTGCGTTACAGGGTCTGAGTCGCTGAAGCCTTCCACCATTAGCTCTGACAAATTGAAAACCCAAGTCGTTGGCGTATCTATTACCCTCAAAATTAGATTTTAAATAATCATCCAGCGATCATACATTGTTTACAAGGGGGCAGGACTCCTGACGTAAAGGCTAATCTAAAAGATTTACAGTAAATCGTTTTTTTAAGTATCTGTACTTTACTTTACTATTTATATTTTTTGACAACTTTTACTTTTACTTCATTACATTCCAAAAGAAAATGATGTACTTTTTACCAGATACATTTTCCCTGACACCCCAAAAGCACTTTTACATTTTGAATGCTTAGCAGGACAGGAAAATGGTCCAATTCACACACTTATCAAGAGAACATTCCTGGTCATCTCTACTGCCCCTGATCTGGCAGACTCACTAAACACAAATGCTTATTTGTAAATGGTGTCTGAGTGTTGGGAGTGTGGCCCTGGCTATCCATAAATTAAAAAAAACAAGAAAATTGTGCCTTCTGGTGTGATAACATGCGTCTTGGTGAGAGGTGTAGGAGTCAGGCGCAGGAGAGCAGGGATGTCTGAGGAGCGTGTTTAATAATAGTCCAGCAATGCAAATGGCACAGAACAAAAATCCCAAAACTACGCTCTCGAATAATCGTGCAAACACACGGAGGAACTAACACAGTTCCGACACTTTACATACACGTGCGTAAACAAACATCAAATACCATCGAACGCAATACACACAAGTCTAATCCTGCACGAATTACGGCAGGTAACAGCTGCCCTATATACCCACAGAAATCAAAGCAATTGAAAACCAGGTGTGAAAAGGAACACAGACAAAACAACCAGAAAAAGAAAAAGGGATCGGTAGTGGCTAGTAGACCGGCGACGCCGAGCGCCGAGCGCCGCCCAAACAGGGAGAGGAGTTACCCTCGGTAGAAGTCGTGACATCTGGTTTGCTTAATATGAAGAATTTGAAAGTATTTGATACTTAATTATATTTTAGCAATCACATTTACTTTTGATACTTAAGTATATTTAAAACCAAATACTTTTAGACTTTTACTCATGTTGGTGGGGCAAACTATGTATTTTTTTTATTTTTATGCATGCCAGCTAAGCCACTACACAACACAAAACAATACATTCATTGCACTATAACGGTGACAAATGGTGTCCACAAACTGTTAGGGCCTACATAAAGCTGTCCCAACAGCAGAGCTTTCTTTTCAGCACCATGGAGTGAATCCTTACCACCGCTACACCTGGCTATCAGCGGAGCCTTGTCTGGCTGCGAAACAATTCATTCAGCCTCATTTACTGCCTTTTAAAAAAACATGGCTGTTTTTTGTCTGACTTGCTTAAACAAATCTGGTTTCTACTGACAAACTATGGCATAAGGGGATTGCCTCTCATCTCACGAGTGGATGAGAGGCAATCCGTAATTTTGATTTATTAAGACAATGAGTGCCCTGGTGCCCTGAATTACGTGTCGCCACTATATAGGGATATTGTTATCCTTGTCGGCACCAACGATGTTAGGACGACACATTCAGAGGTCACCAAGCGCAACATAACTTCAGCGTGTAACTTAACTAGAAACGTGTTGGCATCGAGTAATTGTCTCTGGCCCCCTCCCAGTTAGGGGGAATGATGAGCTCTACATCAGACTCAAACGCAGGTTGAACACTGTTTTCTGCCCCTCCCAAAATATAGAATTTGTAGATAACTGTCCGTCTTTCTGGGACAAACAGGACCAAGCCTGGCCTGCTGAGGAGTGACGGATTCCATCCAAGCTGGAGGGGTGCTCTCATCTTATCTATCAACATAGACAGGGCTCTAACTCCTCTAGCTCTACAATGAGATAGGTTGAAAGGCCAGGCAGCAGTGGTGTAAAGTACTTAAGTAAAAATACTGTCAAGTACTACTTAAATATTTTTGGGGGGTATCTGTACTTTATTTTACTATTTATATTTTTGCCAACTTTTACTTTTACGAAACTACATTCCTAAAGAAAATGTACTTTTTACTCCATTCATTTTCGCTGACACCCAAACATTTTGACAGGAAAATGGTCAGACTGCATAATTAGCTAAATGAGTCCAGGCAACTGAGAACTTTGTTCAGCCAATGGGTTTTAGTGTTTTAGCAATTGAGAAAAACTGTAATTGAATCTTTGCCACTCAAAATATTTTTTATATCAGTCAAAACCCTGCCAAAGCATATTCTTGTAGGAGGGGTTCATATGAATTTTAAATAATTTGACATGATTTATATGAAACGGGTCATGAACATATGGACTTTGAAATGAACAAGGGGAGAGGTTAAACATAGGCTAAATCTGGCATTAACTTTCCCACACGTTAGAATAACTATGTTGCAGTGGTCTTAGGTAGTCTCCGTATAGGCTATTCCCTCCATCGCGACACTGCTGCCCAGTTGAAGAGCTTGTGATGTCCATGCAACACCATAGCACCATGAGCCTTCAGAAGAGCACCCCTCAGCCTCAGAAGATACCCTTCTGGAGTCATGTAGTCAGTCATTGTACCCTAATGTAGGCCTATTTGCCTACTAGCCAAGTAAAGTGCAGAGCATGCATGATGCATGCAACTTGTCATTCCCACATATTTCAACATTTAATTCATCCTTCATTCAGTTCAGTCTGAATTGCAATAGGAAATAAATCAAAGAGGATAGAACAGTCTTATGCGTTGGTTTATTGAAATGTATCTAAATTCTCCAAAGTTATTTTGCCTATCACTTTAATAATTCAATGTTTAATTTAGGCCTATCCAAATAAAAAATATGCCTTCAACTTATGGGCAATTGCAATTTAGGAATTTAGGCTATCATTTTGGGTACTGGTGTCTTGCGGAATAATTTTAGAACTCTATTTGTGTTTTATAACTGTGTTTATTATAGGGCTCCCCATAAAAAGAGACCCTAGCTCACAGGCCTCTAAATACATTTTAAACAAAATAGTTGAAGAAGCATGTGCAGTGGCTGATAGGGAAAACAGATCTGGCAATAAGAATAGGCTATAGGTAGTCTTGACCATTTGGGACCCCTTGGCTATTTTGCTCAGGACAGGGTATAGCCAAGACGTAATCAATATTTTGTTTTGTCACATTTATTGATATGGATATAGCCTCTGCACGATGACGTTGTGCAACGCAAATTGCTATAACAAGTCTACAGAAGTGGAAATACCCTAATACAACAGTCAAAATGACTAATATTAGGCCTACAAGCTCCCAAAAACTGGAAAAAGTGTGATTCATTAGGTTACATGATCACCACACTAGCCCCACGCGTCTATAAATTACATATTTAGATAGAGGAATAGGCCTAGCATAAATAATATTTACTTCCTATTTTGCAGCTCAGGCGGTTATTCTAGACAGGGCACTTCTATGTCTTTATCATTCTCAGTCCCAAACCTACACTACATAATCTACTGGTATGACGTCGTTATTGAATGCAGTTCTAAAACAAGCTCAATACTTTTATTTTGGAAATGAAACCGGTAATGTTAGCTGCAAAGAAACTCTAACGTCTGGGCTATAGTTGCTTCATTGACGAGCTAAGTTCGACAAGCTAAATTCAGTTCATGTCCTTTGCAGATGCCACATTACTAACAAAAGTTTGTACTCATAAAAAAATGTCTGTAACCAAGTAAAGGGAGACGTAAAGTAAAAACCGAACGTGTAAATGTGAATTCATAGTCGTATCAAAGGGTTTGTACGTTTAGTGATCGTTTTTTTTTTACGTTTAATGTTTCACGCATGGCTTTTCTTACGATCCTAACAATACATACATGCAACCTTTTGGCAGGGATCTGCCTCCATAATAGTTCTCCTGCATATTATGACTACGGTGACTGCAATTTGATGGCATCGCCATCATGTTACTACTTAGCTTTTTCAACTGGTGGAACTTCTGTAGAACCATGTCCAGTTTAAAAAAAATGGAATGAACAAAGTTTTCTGTCATTCGTTGGAGGTTATCTATCAAGCTTAGCAACTTCGTTCATTTTGACTTTTGTTTGACTGCCGTTAAAAAAGTTTGTATGATTCGACAACGATGTAGCCTACTCGGGGTGCGCTCTGTGCGACCTGGAGCGCGCTTCTGTGTCGAGATAGCCAAGGCCTACCGCTGAAATGTGCTGAATTAATTGAGGAACATGGTAACGATCAGAATTTAATAACGGCCTGGTTCGCAATTCACAACTATGCTATTGACGATCAAAGTTACACTATCATTACTAAATATCACTTTCACTAGTTCCGCAGCCAAACAGGCAATATGGGGCAGCAACAATCTTTTTGGGGGAGAACCCTGGCATCGGGACCATATCTTGGTTTAAATGCTTTAAATGGACATTTCTGATTTTTGTAGTATTTCCCGGGACTCTCGGGAATAAATATGAATTATTCCCAGTATTGAAACGTGGTAGATTTTCTGGAAATTATTAATCCCTACTCTGCATTTGGGTTACTACAGTGACACTGATTTGTGAACCACAACAGAGCCTTGGCATTGTTGAGTCTGTCCTAATTAAAACAGAGGAAACAGAAGAGTATGCGAAGGTCGTTCCCAGCCCTCGAGTTTAGGACATGCAGGTCAAAGATCAAATATGAGCCTATGTCAGTGGCAGCCTGGGTACTAGTCTGTTTAGCTAACATTCCACTCCTTGTACTCTTTGCCATTGATAAACATCTTTGACATATGACACGGAGTAAAATGAGTGGAATGTTAGCTAAACAGACTGGTCAGAGGAAGAGTGTATACAACTTGGCTTCCACTCCCAATCTGAATAAAAGACAAGTGCCTAACACATTTTTTTGAATATCTAAACCTACATATATGACAAGGGGTTGGCCTTAGAAATGTTGAGCTGTAGCCTACTGCCTATCCAGATAATATGGAGGTATATTCATGCTAAACGTAGTCACAAGGGTAGCCTATCAGAAGGGAATTCTCTGGCATGTATTTCCTGGTTTCTTCCTAAAGGTTACTTCCCTGTCACGGGGTGGTGACAGGAATGAGATTCTGTAAAATTTACATGTATTATTAGACTCTGGGTTTGGATCTGTGCCTAAATTTGAAGTAGCTACATGGATAGCATAAATTCCTTTGTATAGGCTATTTTATTCCTTTCATCACAAATTACAAGCAGTCTGACAAGCAGTCAGAGAAACTGAAATGGGATTACATGAAAATAACTCTCAAAACATTTTGGGACTGTATCAACAGTGAACTGCTGAAAATAAAATATAGAGGGGGGCTTTCCTTTAACAATTTAAAATGGATAATGTCACTTCATTTTCTTTAGATTATTCATGTAGGCCTAGGGGACAATCAGGGACCAAGAACAATAATCAACATTTAAGAATAACAAAGAGATAATACTGAAGTCTGAATTAGCTGGTAACGTAGCTAGCTAGCTATCTAGCTAACTTTATATACTGTATAGCTAGCTAGCTAAGTTAATGAAATATCACCAGCTACCTAACTTCATATTAGCCAGCTATCTTGATGTATTTATCATTGTAAAAAAATAACTAAAAATGCATTTGTAGGTAGCTATCTAACTGCCACGGAGGAGGGTGAAAGGATAACGTTAGCAGCCCCAACTGTCAAAGAGAGAGAGTAAGCTATTCTGTATAGGGCAGGTACTTTCGTGTAGTTCCAGTCCATAGAAGTGAAGACAGCGATAAGAGTAACATAATATTCAGTGCTGTCTAATTTGAGTATAATGAAGTCTGTTTCTTGTGATGTTTTTTTTGTCCACACATACAGAGAGCTGTGAAAGCCTGTCTGCAGATGAAGAGGTCCCAATGAAGAGGAGTGGTTCTCAGTCCTGTTCTTGGGGACTCAAATGGGTGCATTTTTGTTTTTGCCATAGCACTACACAGCTGATTCAAATGATCAACTCATCAAGCTTCAAATGGTATTTATGTATTCATTTTTGATGCAATCCTTGATATTGTCGTGACTTGACTGTAACATAAATCTGAAGACTGTTATTTATCTACTCAACTAACTATATTTATTTATTACTCGGTTAAATTAATCATGTAAAAATTAACTCATTAGGATCTGGGGCACCAGGGGAGCGGATCTTTAAAGAGTTACCATCCCCGAATTCAACTAAAGGTCTTTACCTAATCACATCTATAAACAGTCAATGTATTAATCATAACCTTGTAGCATATCATCCTTCTGAACAGTCGTAACCTCCTTGCATCTGCAAAAACCAGAACCTTACTTATGATTCAGTACTACACAAATTGGTTTAATTATTTATTTACTAGCTAATTAAATGGTAACACAGAATAAACATACACACTTAATTCATTAAAAACAGGTCCCTAGCAGACTGACAACAATATGGCTGCTCTTTACAAAATGCATGTACCACAGCTAAGGGCTGTATCTAGGCACTCTGTGTTGTATCATGCATAAGATCAGCCCTTAGCCATGGTTTATTGACCATATAACTCACATCCTCGGGCCTCATTGCTTAATTTATATATATTGCTATCTGCTGTCTGGGAGAACAGTCATAGCAGATAAAAAGTTGTCAATCATCACAATATATCCAGTAGGCTATGGAACCTTAGATTCAGCACAATAAAAAAAATCCCGTAGGCTATTCTGAGGAAAATATAATGATGCAAACTGTATCTAATATTCCACACAGTATATTGGCTATTGCTTTTCAATCTCCTTATTGCACTGCGCATTTGATTAAAGCCTAAATAGAAAGCATTTTCTGCATGTCACTAATGAACACCATCGCCATTTATGAAGTCCATTGAAGAGAGAGCTTACTACAGCGCCCTCTAACGGTCTCTCATATCGAACTCAAATGTCGACGGAGGGTGGTGCTGATGCGAGAAGGATACAGAAAGCGTCGACCTAGAGGGATGTGAATATCTAAACCTGACCAGGATCACGTTTATCGCCGCAGTCTCTGTGGCGCAATGGAATAGCGCGCTGGACTTCTAATCCAGAGGCTCCGGGTTCGAGTCCCGGCAGAGATGTGCCACTCTTGATGCTTCACGGCAGACCTGCGAAATTTTTATTACAGAAAATGAATGCTGTTCCATAATAATTTGCAGCCACCATTTCATTCAATGCATCCTTCTAATAAGTATTCTAAATATAGGGCTGCACTTCACTACATCTCTATACACCATAACTTAAAATATATATATATATATACTAATAATGATATAAATGTATCATCTGGCGTTTAATTAATATAAAAGAAACACTTATGTACATATTTGTATGCTTCATTTTATTTAGCATTACAATATCAAAGGAAATTCTTGCTAGGCCTATATTATAATATATATATTTTTGAAATCCCATGATACTATTGACAGATTTATTTAACCGCACAAACAATCCATCCCTAACCTATATATTTTTTTCCTGAAGTAAATCATCTCTGAGTAATCGTAGAAAATGAACCACTTATTTAGGAAAAATATATCAATACCAGTCTACTGAATGAGCAGTCTTCTGCTCGGTCTTCTGAACCATGCAGCGGCTTTTGCTCTTGCAATAACGGATCAAACAAGGTAACACTGTAATGATGGCAATGCCTGGAATCCTAATTATAGCGGTAAATGTTTCAGTGAACAAATTAGTGTAGCTGAATTTGTTGTTTTTATGAGGTGCATCCGTGTGAAGGTATTTTAATAGTTGCTCCAGTTGTTTGGGGAGTAGTTCAGGAGTCAGTGCACTTGAGGGCGCTCCAACACTGGTCTATACTTTAAAGCAACGCGAGGGATGGGAACATGAGAGCAATAGCCTAATAGACCACTACACAGACTCAGCAGTGACAGTGAACTCCACATCTGTATAGCCTTCATCATTAAATTAAGGGAAAGGAAGCAACATATGCTGTCACTTTTGGGGCAGAACGTGGTTGTGTCACGCAGAATGAATGCAGAATGATTTGCTTTACAGTATGATTAAACTAGTCACGTCCATAACCATGACACGTCATTAGATCTACAACCTATTGCTCCATCTCTCTTACAAATAAAAATACAGAGATAATGATGATTCAAAATTCAACAAACACGGACAATGTATTTTAGTTGTTTTCTGGTGACAAAGAAATGCACATCTAATAGCGGTAACATCTAACGCGAGATTCAGACTAGAAAGAGGAGGGGAGTGTGCTGTGGCGCTGACGAGAGAGAGAGAGGGGGGGGGGGAGAGAGAGAGAGAGAGAGAGAGAGAGAGAGAGAGGAATGCGTCGCTAATGAGTAAACGGACCATCGCCCGAGCACGAAAGAGCGGACAACGGAAAGGGGGAAAGGAGGAAAAACGGAGAAATGTTGTAAACCGCAACAAAAAAAAGCAGTAAGGGGAGGTGGAGAACGAAGAAAACCGTCATATATTAATTGGAAGGATTACAATTACCCTATACTGGTGAATAGAATCCAACTAGGATTTTTAATGCTGCCCTCACGGAGAATTGAGCTAACGGACTTACTGGTCTTCTGAACCATGCAGCGGCTTTTGCTCCTGAGTTTGGCGTTGAGTTTTCACCGTGGTAAGATTAGGGTTTTCCCTGTTACCTTCCCTAATCAATGACACACTGTTTCATGTTGTCGAACAATACCAAGGCTTTCAAACTTGATGAGGGGAAAAGCTATTCTAGTTTCGCTTCAGATGTGTGTGTGTGTGTGAATGTGTGCGTGCGTGTGTGCGCGCGCGTGAGAGAGAGAGAGAGAGAGAGAGAGAGAGAGGTAGATGCTCAATTGTTCAGAGTGTATGGCGATGAGTTTGTCATTACATGCGCCGCAGTGTGTGTTAGGCTATTTCATGGGGTGCGTGTGTCTAACATGATCATGGCCTGATTGGTGCAAGAACCTAGTACCCACAATATGACCTTAGTCCTGTGCATTCGGTAGCCTATAGCCTTTTATTCAAATAGGATGTTAGACAGAAAGGATGTGATTTGAATGACAGTGCACGTCTAAAGTGACCAAATGTGCTCGATATTGGAATGTGGGAACGGCTTGCTTCAATCATTCAAACGTTGCTTGCCATATTTTATTGGTGCCTGTGATATGTATAGCCTAATAACACACACGCACGCACACACACACACACACACATACCACGGACACTGGAGACGAGGTATGGCCAACATAGCTGCAACTATAATACCCCTAATGTCGTCTAGATATCATATCTGAGTAATGACAGGTAGGCTATTGTTATAACGTAGTTGCTAGGAGACAATTGCTCAAGGGTAAAGTGATTTCTCAGGCTACCTGTTAGATGACATCTTCCTCGTGCTCACGTGCACGGCACAAGGCAACCCTCCCTTTTCATTGTCTACCTTGTGCGTGTGACAGTAAGAGAGTGTGTGTGCTGTGGATGTGCAGGCACGCGCAGGTACTGACCATCCGACCACTTTATCATATTGTAGGTAGGGGGCGTGTTTGAAAAGTCTATAGGATGATGTCATCCATGTGTCTCTTTTTAGATTGCTATAGGCCAGAGCTACTCCTTTGTCCTTCTCTCAACATCCATACACAATATTAGGCTACTAGTTATTAACTACAAACTCGATGTTAGTATTGTATTACTTTTTCACTGCCTAATCCAACTCACAAATTACCTATGTTGTGGCTGCTGTAAACAGTATTCCTTATGAATAGTCATTACACACATACATCACATTCACACATGGAATGAAGCTGATACACAAACCCACGCACACACAAACTAACACACACAATCGCATATGTAACAGTATAGCTTCCGTCCCTCTCCTCGCCCCTCGCCCCTACCTGGGCTCGAACCATGAACCCTCTGCACACATCGACAACGGCCACCCTCGAAGCATCGTTACCCATCCCTTCACAAAAGCCACGGCCCTTGTGGAGCAAGGGGAACAACTACTTCAAGGTCTCAGAGCGAGTGACGGTGATTGAAACGCTATTAGCGCGCACCCCGCAAACTAGCTAGCCATTTCACATCGGTTACACACACACTAACACATGCACATACACACGCATGCACGCACACACACACAATCATACCAATTCCAGTTGTTTTTTTGCAGTGATGTTTCTCCTGGACTCATTGCCACATGCTGAATGCATGATGTGTCCAGTTTTCTCTCTCATAAATCCATCAGTGCACATACACTACATTACCAAAAGTATGTGGATACCTGCCTGTCGAACATTCCCATCCCAAAATCATTGGCATTAATATGGAGTTGGTCCCCCCTTTGCTGTTATAACATCCTCCACTCTTCTAGGAAGGCTTTCCACTAGATGTTGGAACATTGCTGTGGGGACTTGCTTCCATTCAGCCACAAGAGCATTAGTGGGGTCGGGCACTGATGTTGGGCGTTTACGCTTGGCTCGCAGTTGGTGGTCCAATTCATCCCAAAGGTGTTCGATGGGGTTCAGGTCAGGACTCTGTGCAGGCCAGTCAATTTTTTCCACACCAATCTCAACAAAGCATTTCTGTATGGACCTCACTTTGTGCACGGGGGAATTGTCATCAAGTGTTAAGATTTCCCATCACTGGAACTAAGGGGCCTAGCCCAAACCATGAAAAACAGCTCCAGACCATTATTCCTCCTCCACCAAACTTTACAGTTGGCACTATGCATTGGGATGATGTGTGTTCTCCTGTCATCCACCAAACCCAGATTCGTCCATCGAACTGCCAGATGGTAAAGTGTGACTGTCTCTCCAGAGAATGCATTTCCTCTGCTCCAGAGTCCAATGGTGGCGGGCTTTACACCACTCCAGCCAACACTTAGCATTGCACATCAAATCAAATCAAATGTATTTATGTAGCCTTTCTTACATCAGCTGATATCTCAAAGTGTTGTACAGAAACACAGCCTAAAACCCCAAACAGCAAGCAATGCAGGTGTAGAAGCACGGTGGCTAGGAAAAACTCCCTAGAAAGGCCAAAACCTAGGAAGAAACCTAGAGAGGAACCAGGCTATGAGGGGTGGCCAGTCAGTCCTCTTCTGGCTGTGCCGGGTGGAGATTATAACAGAACATGGCCAAGATGTTCAAATGTTCATAAATTACCAGCATGGTCCAATAATAATAATCACAGTAGTTGTCGAGGGTGCAGCAAGTCAGCACCTCAGGAGTAAATGTCAGTTGGCTTTTCATAGCCGATCATTAAGAGTATCTCTACCGCTCCTGCTGTCTCTAGAGAGTTGAAAACAGCAGGTCTGGGACAGGTAGCACTTCCGGTGAACATGTCAGGGTTCCATCGCCAGTGATCTTAGGCTTGTGTGTGGCTGCTCGGCCATGGAAACCCATTTCATGAAGCTCCCGACGAACAGTTATTGTGCTGATGTTGCTTCCAGCGGCAGTTTGGGATCCGGTAGTGAGTGTTGCCAAAGACGATTCTGTTCCCGTTCTGTGAGCTTGTATGGCCTACCACTTCGCAGCTGAGCCGTTTTTGCTCCTAGACGTTTCCACTTCACAATAACAGCACTTACAGTTGATCGGGGCAGCTCTAACAGGGCAGAAATTTGACAAACTGTCTTATTGAAAGGTGGCATCCTATGACGGTGCCACGTTGAAAGTCACTGAGCTGTTCAGCACTGAGCTGTTCAGTAAGGCCTTTCTACTGCCAATGTTTGTCTATGGACATTGCATGGCTGTGTGCTCTATTTTATACACACTGTCAGCAACGGGTGTGGCTGAGATAGCCGAATAGACTCATTTGAAGGGGTGTCCTTATACTTTTGTACATATAGTGTAAGTGGCTCTGCTACAAGCCACGCACACACACACACACACACACACACACACACACACACACACACACACACACACACACACACACACACACACACACGCGCACACTATGTAACATAGCATACATGTCTCTCTCTATGTTATGTTTGTGGGGCATGGCTGTAAACTGTCTCACACACTGTGCTCATTATGCCAAAGTGCAATGTCACCATTTCATCATGTATTTGTAGGCCATACTCTTTGAACTGCCAGTCCAATACACTGTTCTCAAAACACTTGAAGATACAAGCTATTATGTTGTTTTTATTTTATGTTTCCAGTTTTCGTAACCGACATTTCACATGGTTTGAAGGTAAATGAATGTGCTGTTAACCATTCAACTACAAAGACTCTTTATAATTCATGAAAATGCTATTGTTGTTAGTAGACCTACACCTCCCAATCTTGCGACACTGCAACTTGCTGTTGCTACTGTTCCTACCTAGACTGCTTGAAGTGCTGGCTATAACAAAGGCCTCAGTGCAGGTGCAACGTTTGTCCATTTGTCAGGCTCTGTCCTTGTGAACAATGCCACAACTACTGACACATACTGACACACACACACACACGCACACACACACTACTGACCAAAGAAACTAACCCTTATCAGTTATATATCCCATTTGAATGTTTTTGCAAATTTTGTTAAAAAATAAATAAAATGGAACATGTAGCTCATGCAACTGTGTAGTTCGAATCACATGTAGATCTATTCATAATGTGGATCTATTCATAGTGTGGATCTATTCATAATGTGGATCTATTCATAATGTGGATCTATTCATAATGTGGATCTGTTCATAATGTGGATCTATTCATAATGTGGATCTATTCATAATGTGGATCTATTCATAATGTGGATCTGTTCATAATGTGGATCTATTCATAATGTAGATCTATTCATAATGTGGATCTATTCATAATGTGGACATATTCATAATATGGATCTATTCATAGTGTGGATCTATTCATAATGTGGACATATTCATAATGTGGATCTGTTCATAATGTGGATCTGTTCATAATGTGGATCTATTCATAATGTAGATCTATTCATAATGTGGATCTATTCATAATGTAGATCTATTCATAATGTGGATCTATTCATAATGTGGATCTGTTCATAATGTGGATCTATTCATAATGTGGATCTATTCATAATGTGGATCTATTCATAATGTGGATCTGTTCATAATGTGGATCTATTCATAATGTGGATCTATTCATAATGTGGATCTATTCATAATGTGGATCTGTTCATAATGTGGATCTATTCATAATGTAGATCTATTCATAATGTGGATCTATTCATAATGTGGACATATTCATAATATGGATCTATTCATAGTGTGGATCTATTCATAATGTGGACATATTCATAATGTGGATCTGTTCATAATGTGGATCTGTTCATAATGTGGATCTATTCATAATGTAGATCTATTCATAATGTGGATCTATTCATAATGTGGATCTGTTCATAATGTGGATCTATTCATAATGTAGATCTATTCATAATGTGGATCTATTCATAATGTGGACATATTCATAATATGGATCTATTCATAGTGTGGATCTATTCATAGTGTGGATCTATTCATAATGTGGATATATTCATAATATGGATCTATTCATAGTGTGGATCTATTCATAGTGTGGATCTATTCATAATGTGGACCTGTTCATAATGTGGATCTGTTCATAATGTGGATCTATTCATAGTGTGGACCTGTTCATAATGTAGATCTATTCATAATGTGGATCTGTTCATAATGTGGATCTGTTCATAGTGTGGACCTGTTCATAATGTAGATCTGTTCATAATGTGGATCTGTTCATAATGTGGATCTGTTCATAATGTGGATCTGTTCATAATGTGGATCTGTTCATAATGTGGATCTGTTCATAATGTGGATCTATTCATAATGTGGATCTGTTCATAATGTGGATCTGTTCATAATGTGGATCTGTTCATAATGTGGATCTGTTCATAATGTGGATCTGTTCATAATGTGGATCTGTTCATAGTGTGGACCTGTTCATAATGTAGATCTATTCATAATGTGGATCTGTTCATAATGTGGATCTGTTCATAATGTAGATCTGTTCATAATGTGGATCCAGCTGTAAGGTTTTGAACCATACTCCCAATTCCAGAATGTAATCAAGGAATGCTTAACATTTTTGGCACATTAGTTATGGCTGTGCTACAATGTTACTTTCACTGTCAACACAATGTGACTTGATGCTTTAGTGCATGTTTGTTTGGTAAAACTATTTGTCATAATAGTATGACTGTATTAGTATGTTTGTTCTAGAAAAAAACAAAAGCTACAAATTAGATGAGGCTCATTGTCCACTTCATACTAATATATAAACTGATCTAAACCACTGTAACAAATTATATTACACATTGTGTAGCTCAACATTACAGCCAGCCATTCGGTTATGATAATTCAAAGTCATATAGCAGTAGGAGTTAAAGCCTCTACTACATTTATCATCTGTTTAAACTTGGCGAACAAATGGAGTTCCGAAAACATTCTCCTAATATGTTCTCTGTTCCCACAAAGCGAGACAGAGCAAGAGAGAAAGAAAGTGATAGAAACAGAAAGAGAACGAGAGAGAAAGAGCCAAGTTTATCACTTATGACTCAGCCTCTTTGCCATGTTTTCAAACTGTGTCTACATTATGCCCGAGCATATTTTGGGGGTGGGGGAAGGGTGACAAAAAGTTGTGGTTGGGGCGTGGGGGGGAGGGGGGTCACTGGTAGTGGGGGTGGTCTGGTGGGCAGGTGGGTAAAGTCGAGGGGGCCAGAACAAGACCGATTATAGTTTTTTGGTGGGTGGCTGTAGTGGGGGATGGGGGGAGGAAAAGAAAGAAAGCGCGAGAGAGAAAGAGGAGGGGTGGACCAGGGGGAGAGAAAGGGACGATTACTCAAGCCTGACTGGCTCCTCTGTGGGGACAGCTAGCCACATACACTCCACCCCCCCCTCCCCCCTCCCACACACACACACACCTCATTCACAGAGAATATGGAAGAGCGAGTTCAAAGGGCTATGCTCAGATCAGAATTCTTTAACCCACATCTGAGGCCTCTCCCTCCTTCCCTGAGCTCTGGGTCCTTGGAAGATGCCTCTGCACATGCCTTGGCTTAGACTAGAATTAATTGGCATTAATCGCTTTTGAAACTCCTCTTCATTTTTCTCCCTCCCTCCATTTTTCTGTCTCCCTTCTCTCCGTCCTTCCATTTCTCCTCTTCCTTCTTTCTGCTAGCTAAGCTCGATTCCCTTCTCTGTCTTTCTATCTGTCCCTTCATACTTTTAAAAATATTTTCCCCTCTCCCTCTATTTCCATTTACCCCTCAGCCTTTTTCTCTCATTCTTTCTTTCTTTCTTTCTTTCTTTCTTTTTCTCTCTCTCTCTCTCTCTCTCTCTCTCTCTCTCTCTCTCTCTCTCTCTCTCTCTCTCTCTCTCTCTCTTTCTTTCTTTAATTCTTTCTTTCATTCTCTCTCTCTCTCTCTCTCTCTCTCTCTCTCTCTCTCTCTCTCTCTCTCTCTCTCTCTCTCTCTCTCTCTCTCTCTCTCTCTCTCTCTCTCTCTCTCTCTCTCTCTCTCTCTCTCTCTCTCTCTTTCTCTCTCTCTAATAAGTTCCAGATGTGGTTCTCACATTCCTTTAGTCAGTGGAGAGGAGAGGAAAGAAGAGGGGGAGGGGTCAGAAGAAGCACATGAATTAAAAGAGGGAGCACATGATGAAGGAAGAGTACAGAAACCCTGTACTGAAGACACACACACAGAGAGAGAGACACACACACACACACACACACGAGAGGGATTCAATGCTGTTGTGGGTCGTGTTTTTCTCCTAAAAAGTTTTAGACATTTCCCCTTCCCCCTCTTCGCCCACTGTCCCCCAATCCCCCTCCCTCCTTCCCTCCATCCCTCCATCCCTCCCTCCCTCCTCCCCCTGTAGGAATGTGGCCGACGGGTGATGATGTCATTTCATTTCTCCCTCGCTGAGTTTCTCCTCGAGAAGGGGAGGGAGATTTGTGTCGCTCCATCCATCTCTCTCTCCCTCTCTACAATAACAACATTACAGCTAGCCAACTAACTAATAAGCTTATTGGCTGGTCTACACTGCTATCCGTACAGCCATTTAGCCTGCGGGGAAATAGTCAGGATAACCAGATAATGTTTTAGGGGGGAGAAGGATATGGTTACATACAGCTTATCCACATAAATTCCATACAGGCGCTCGTTGACGTGTAAACACTTCACTAGTAACTGTTAAACTATTGAGTTTACAGTAGACTTTCAATTGAGAATTCCTTCAATTTTGCAATGACACACACCTGTAGGTCGGCACTTTGCTATTAAGCCCCTTACATAGTGTGTTGCTATAGCCGTACACCTCCTCCTCGACAGCCTGCAGATGTTAGTGATCCAGGGGTGTGTGGCCTGGCCCATGAATATGTAACCTAACATCACTCCAGGGGTCAAGGCCCCAGCTTTTATTAGATTGTTTGTGACGAATGACATTGTAAGAAGCGACATACTAATACAATTAGATTGAACTGGATTGAATTAAAGTAGACCTTGAAGAGCATGAGTTATGGAAAGCACTGAACATAGAACCTCGGCTATTTGAATAGTTAAATCAGTGTTTCCCTTAAGTTGGGTAGGTCAAGGTATGGGCGGTTCGCGGTGATAGACTGAGGTCTGAGGTCATAGGGTAGGCCACAACAAAACATAGTTTGGAAACCACTGTGGTGAAATATTGATTCATAACAGTATTGATTTTGCTACCTAATTCAGATTTTGAATGACAATATTCCAGAACAAGGATCTAGATTAGTATAAAACAACCACTTTGATATTTGTGGATCGCGTAGCCCTTGATCAGGGTGAGAAGCTGTCATTGGTAGTCCGTGGTAGTCACCCTTGGTTACCCTCAAGTATTCTTTTGTCACTCATTCACTTGCTCGTTTCACAATGGAGGGCCGAGGCTGGCTTATTTTAAGGAGAAGGGTTGTGAAAAACCCAGGCATATTCCTCTGGTCCCGTAACGTGTCAGACACTTTGAACATGAATTAACATATTACCCTACACTGATCACAAGGTGTTGCCATGGCCACTGGGTCTATCATTGTGTCAGTGGTCCTCACTGGCTGTAGCCATGGTAACAATGTCTGTAATGGTGGTTCAATACAAATAAAGCACTTGAGATGTGAAATATGGGTGATTAGCCCCAGAGAAGAGGACAGAGAGAAAAAACACACATACACACAGAGCGACAAATGGAGAGAGAGAGGAAATAATTATCTTCCCTCCATTTCCAAATAAATCTGTTTCTATGGCAACCATTTTACCAGGGTCTGCATGGATAGAGGGAGCGAGGAATAAAGAGAGGGAACAAGGGAAATAAATAAGATAGAAGGAGTGGTGGAGAGGTAGAGAGGGTAAATGTAAAGAGATGGAGAGATAGACTGAGGGAGGGAAGGCATGATTATTTCTTAGTATGTGCCACTGGACAGACAAAGGAAAGAAAGCAAGAGAACGGAAAGGAACCGGGGGTACATGGTGACAAAGGGACAGGGAAAGAGAGGGGTCTACGAGTGATAAAGGGGAGGATAAAGAGGTAAGATGAGACAGAAGGGAAAAATGGACACAATGCCTCTTTCTCTTTCTCCTTTTCTTCCCCCTGTTCTTTCTCCACCTCAGGCCAGTCACCTTTGTGTATTGACTAACATGATGGCAGCATGGTCCCTCTTTCACTCTCTCTATCCTTTCTCTCTCTCTATCCCTTTTCTCCCTCTATCCTTTCTCTCTCTATCCTTTCACTCCCTCTATCCTTTCTCTCTCTCTCTCTATCCTTTTTCTCCATCTATCCTTTCTCTCTCTATCCTTTCTCTCCCCCTATCCTTTCTCTCCCTCTATCCTATCTCTCTATCGTTTCTCTCCCTCTATTCTTTCTCTCCCTCTATCCTTTCTCTCCCTCTATCCTTTCTCCCTCTATCCTTTCTCCATCTATCCTTTCTCTCCCTCTATCATTTTTCTCCCTCTATCCTTTCTCTCTCTCTATCCTTTCTCTCTATCCTTTCTCTCCCTCTATCCTTTATCTCTACTCTTTCTCTCCCTCTATCCTTTATCTCTATTCTTTCTCTCCCTCTATCATTTCTCTCCCTCTATCCTTTATCTCTGTCCTTTCTCTCCCTCTATTCTTTCATTCCTCTATCCTTTCTCTCACTCCATCCTTTCATTCCTCTATCCTCTCTCTCTCTATCCTTTCTCTCCCTCTAAACTTTCTCTCCCTCTATCCTTTATCTCTATCCTTTCTCTCTCTCTATCCTTTCTCTCTCTCTATCCTTTCTCTCCCTCTATCCTTTATCTCTATCCTTTCTCTCCCTCTATTTGTTCTCTCCTTCTATCCTTTCTCTCTCTCTATCCTTTCATTTCTCTATCCTTTCTCTCTCTATATCCTTTCTCTCCCTCCATCCTTTCCCTCCCTATATCCTTTCTCTCCCTCTAAACTTTATCTCCCTATATCCTTTATCTCTATCCTTTCTCTCCCTCTATCCTTTCTCTCTCTATATCCTTTCTGTCTCTCTCCTTTCTCCCCCTCTATCCTTTCTCTCTCTATTCTTTCTCTTCCTGTATCATTTCTGTCTCTATCCTTCCTCTCTCTCTATCCTTTCTCTCCCTCTATACTTTCTCTCCCTCTATCCTTTCTCTCCCTCTATCCTTTCATTCCTCTCTCCTTTCTCTCCCTCTATCCTTTATCTCTATCCTTTCTCTCCCTCTATCATTTCTCTCCCTCTATCCTTTATCTCTATCCTTTCTCTCCCTCTATCATTTCTCTCCCTCTATCCTTTATCTCTATCCTTTCTCTCCCTCTATCCTTTATCTCTATCCTTTCTCTCCCTCTATCCTTTATCTCTATCCTTTCTCTCCCTCTATCCTTCCATTCATCTATCCTTTCTCTCCCTCTATCCTTCCATTCATCTATCCTTTCTCTCCCTCTATCCTTTATCTCTATCCTTTCTCTCCCTCTATCCTTTATCTCTATTATTTCGCTCCCTCTATCCTTTATCTCTATCCTTTCTCTCCCTCTATCCTTTATCTCTATCCTTTCTCTCCCTCTATCCTTCAATTCATCTATCCTTTCTCTCCCTCTATCCTTCCATTCATCTATCCTTTCTCTCCCTCTATCCTTCCATTCATCTATCCTTTCTCTCCCTCTATCCTTTATCTCTATCCTTTCTCTCCCTCTATCCTTTATCTCTATTCTTTCTCTCCCTCTATCCTTTATCTCTATCCTATCTCTCCCTCTATCCTTTATCTCTATCTTTTCTCTCCCTCTATCCTTTATCTCTATCCTTTCTCTCCCTCTATCCTTTCTCTCCCTCTATCCTTTATCTCTATCCTTTCTCTCCCTCTATCCTTATAGCCATATAGCAGTATTACCATTGCAAAGGTTATGCCCCGTCTAGTCTGCCATTTCTCCATGTGGTTATTGTCAGTTAGACTCAGGTGGTGTCAGGCAGCAACAGTTGCACTCCTAACTATTTCATTGTGCCCTTATCCTCAAAACTATAATCATCCTCACCCTCATCCTCATCTTCATCACAGTTTTGTCACGCTTCCACCTCTTTGCTTGTTCTGCATTTTAAATATCACCAACTGCTGTCCACATATAGGAGAGACGTATTCAATATTGAATGGTTAACATAGTGAACTTGGATAATATGAGCTGAAAGGGAATAGAGAGAGAGAAAGAAAAACAAAGAGAGAATGAAAGCGAGAAAGAGACAAAAGCGGGCTGGACAATTAATTGGATAGGTGGAGGGATGAGGTCATGATTAATGGTTTGCAGAAAATGGGTGTATCAGACACAAGGGAGGGTTTCGTCAGACACACACACACACACACACACACACATACACACATTCATGTACCCACACAAACACATACACACATGCATGCACACACACTTACACACAAAAACTTTTTGGGGGGCAGTTACTTTAGACGTCAGCTGTTGCTATGGTGATGCCTGTGATCCAACGACAGAGCAGGATTGGCTAGAGTGGAAAGAGGGAGAGAAAGGTAGAAGGATTGAGAGAGGGAGAGAGAGAGGGATAGATAGGGAGCAATAAAGAGATAGATAGACAGATAGAGATAATTAGATTGATTAACAAATCCATACAAATGTCATTTTATCAAACGTTCTTGCTTTAAAAGGATGAATAAAATGCACTCAATTCATGCAGGCACATCAGACAAAGCCCTGACGTCATGACATCATACTGTATGTAGCCTTTTGTGGCTCAGGAGACAGTAAAACGTCATGACATATATGTGGTGAGATATCCGAGGGCA